>NC_134571.1:128054778-128354778 GCF_050947875.1 Dermacentor variabilis
ACTTATCCAGTCTTTTGCGCCCCTTCTCTTGCTTTTGCTCCTGGATTCCAGGACTAACATGAACCATTGTTGGCGGCAGAACAATTGCGCCCATTCTATGCGCTCTATGAGCAATAAAAATGATATAAAGAAGTCCAGCCGACACCCGCAAACACAGCCGAGTGATTTCAGTCATGGATGAAAGAACCTGAAAGTAGACGTCTGTGATGCGTTTTAGATGAACGCGTTGAGAAAATTTGGTTCTTAAGGTTCATATCTCGGTGGTACTAGAGAGAGACGGTAAGAAGCACCAAAATCATCCCCCGTGATTTCGACTTACTAAATAAACGGACTTTGTAGGAAAAGGAAGCATCCCGACAAGGTCGAGCCAAGTAAACCATAACTGCGCACTGAAAGGTGAGAACTGAAAATGCAAAGACTACTTACCCAGGTCCGTTCATGCCCTGGTCGAACAGATTTCCTCTTCCGACCCCCAGAGGCATGTTGGCGTTGTCTGTTGTTAGTCAACCACTTACAAGACGAACGTCGAAGCTTTCCTTGATGGCCGCCAAGAAACCCGCGATGGGGCGGCCGTTGCTCGTCTCTCGTATTGCGGTCTTCTTCTTCCGAGTCGGGCTTTGACTGCCAAGCTCCGGGCTCTCGATTCGAAGCCACGGGGCCACCTCGAGACAGCAAAAACTAGACACACCGCCGCCACCACCCGCCCTCACCGTGGTGGCTCAGAGTTCTCCTAGACGCGTCGACGCTTCCATTGAGGATGACGGCCCGGTCAGCGGTCGTCTTCGTCTCTGCCCTCCTGTCTGGCGGCGACTAGTGGCGCTGCGGACTGACTACGTCGGGTCCCGGTCCGAACACCGGCGACGGCATCGGGAGGCTCGGCCCGCCGGCTGCGTCCGTCGAGTTGTGGTCACTTTTTCAACGAGTGTTCTCTCAGCGGACTATAGCACCCGTGGGCACGAGGCAGGGCGGTGGCACAGCCGACGCGGCTTCGTGATTCGCTCTTGGCAAGCGAAGGATCGCAGCCCGTGCTAAGCCGGTCGGTCGGTCGGACGGCGCCGGCGGACCGAAGACAGCGCTACGGGAGTCGATCTGAAAAGAGCCGCTAGCGGCCAGAAGGAGGCGAAGGAGAGGAGGAAGAGGACATCAGGGGGGAAACGCAAGAAAGAAAGCAAGGAGGAGAGAGTATTCTCCCCCGCGCGCTCACGGGGGATCGCGAAAGGAAGACCGATCGACGGAGAGGGGTGGCGGTTAGGCGATCGGGAAAGACGCGGAGGGAAGAACAGGCGGGCGGGCGCGAAAGAAAGGGGAGGGTCGGGAAAGTGCGAAGAGAGAACCCTGTGCGGCAACGCGAACGTCGGCGACGACGACGGCCGGCGCTGCTAGAAGCGGCGGCGACGTCGGGCTTTTTCCGCGCAGCGGCGACGCCGCCGGCCCCGGTGTTCGTTGGGTGCTCGTGCTGACGGCGTCGTTGCGCGACGTCGGCGAGGAGGTGCCCTGCTGATTGAGAGAGGAGGGGTGCGCGCCGAACCCGGGGGGCGGAACCGGGGCTGCGGTCAACGCGCCGCTGTCATTGGGCGAGACAGCCGGTGACGTCGCGGTCCGAGGAGTGATGAAGGTGGAGCCACGGCACCGCGACGAAGAAGTCGCGGCGCTTTTTCTCCTTCCCCTCGCGGCTAGGGCGTCGGTGTCGCGCCGATGGCGCGCGAGAGGGGAAACAGAGCGAAAATGGCGCTCAGGTAAGGAAAGGGAGAAGAGGTGCGCGCGGAGCAGGTTGCGAAGGGGCGGCGACGGTTCTCCGATGGGCTTTTCCTTCTCGCTGCTGTCGTCGTGGCGGCCCGGTCTGCCGGAGGATCTAGCCGAGGAAAAAAGTTTGGGCTGGGACATTCGTCGGCGTGGTGGTGCGGACTTCGAGAAAGCACGTGCGATTTACTCGGAGTCATCTTTCTTTGTTGTGCCACCGGAATGCATCCTGCGGCGCGGTTCGCGTTGAGCAACAGTCTGTGTGTCGCCCCTCAGATAAACTCACTCCGAGCTCACTGGTTTGTCAAGCGAAGAACGGCTGTGTTTTTTGGCTGTCTCGCGTCGTGGTCTTGCTTCGCCCGCCGGATTGCCGTGTGGTAAAGCTAAAGAAGAAAGTGTGCAAGTGCGGTGTACAACTCCTCCCGCTGCGGCGTCCTCCCGGTGGAGATATTTTTGCACTGACGGGCGTCAGTTGAAGAGGTTGCTCAAGCTCTCGGGAAGTGATACTTTAGCCGCCCTGTACTTCTGCCGTATCTGTGGTCCGCGTCTGATGTGGCTTGTTGATATCTCTTGCGGTGCAGTGTGAACTTACGTCAGTGCTTATGTCATAGCAAATAGTAAGAGCGCATGTCTATTTTTTTATCCTGTAAGTTGCTACGCCAGCTCCGGCCTTCAACGGACACTTCTTTAAGCCATACTGGCATACTCAGCGATATGCCGAAGACAATAAGATATAGTGTTAACGGTGTGCTCAACTCAACTTCTTAAGTTTTGGTGATCAGTCCCTTTGCATTCTGACCTAGAAGCAGTGCCATACAAAAAAAAAAAAAAAGTTAACCAATCTTTCCTATGGCCCCCTCTTTACTTGACACAATAGCTTTGATGACGTTTTTAAACAGTTCCTTCCCACTTCAAAGAAAGGAAGGAACCGTTTATTTAGCTGGAATCTAAAACTAAAGTCGAAACTTCTCCTTTTTGTTACTCATGACACGGCCTAACCGACGAAACACAACCATTACCGGAAGCAGTATATGAGCGGAGAAGTATTGCGTCCACGCAGTAAAGAAATGAAAGCGGAATGTTATATAGGCTTCCTCGCATCGTGAGTGACAGACAAGGAGTAAACACATTCTCAGGAAACATGCAAACGTGCCGAAAACGCTCGTGCCATATGAGTGCTCACACCAGTTGCAAGTGTAATTACCATCCTGATCTCTATCCAGAATACAAAAAAAGCCTGCTCACTCCTTTGAGCGGGTGGTTCATGAGGTGTTATGCTAAATTATGTTTCTTTCTACTGTCAGATATTTTTCCCGTCTGAATATTCTGTGCTAAGACATGTGCAACCGCACAATTAAGAGTGGGCGGTAACGCGAAAAAGTTCGTCAACTGCTCGCGTAGTCATGCAAGCGCACAGAGCAACCAGCATTTGCGCTACCTAGTCTACCGAAATGGCCATGGCAGACCTAGAATTTCAATTCTTCTACCTCTACGAAATAGCTGGTGCTTTACCTACATACACGTGTGCTTGGAACAAAAAAACCTTTACAGGCTAGAGATGCGAAAGCTTTTTATTCACCATCACCATTGCCCGTTACTTCTGAAAAATTGCAAGCGAGGCATCAAGGTGGGATATGCAAACTTGTAATACAATTCAACAGCGATAACTTCATCTGTAGTACCCAGTTATTCAAACGATTCTCGCAAATGGTCTTTCCACACGAAAATAGTGTACAGCCTGGTGTGACAATGCTTCCAGTGAAAGCTGCTCGTTTACATTCGGGAAATAAGTTGCTAGGGTCGCCTTTCTGCGATCGTGATGCCTATTACACGGGCTTATACTTACAGATAATTCATCCACTGAACCTTTTAACTTTCCTACAACTTACGGCGTGGGCAACTTATATGAATATTTCGTTTATTTTGCTGATATATCTTCATAGAAAACGAACACACACAGGCTGCCTAAAGCTACCTTTGATGTAACACCGACAATGCTTTGCCATATTCACCATCATCTCAGATTTCCAAAAAGAAATACGTCCGAAGAAAAGGCTTGTTGTGTCGTACAGAATACAGTATGGTAATGGCCAACCGCTTGTAATTATTATTTTTTTCTGGCGGTGCCAGAAATAAACTTGTGGAATGTTTGCGTGGGAAAATCGCTTTATTTTAGGACCGCAACGCGTTGATGGCAATACGCTGCTCTCATGTTGCGAGTCGGCAAAGACTCACGAACGTACACTCCATGCTGCTGCTGCTGCGACTTGGACCAAACATCTGACTTAGTCGCAAATACTTTTCGCAAATATTTTAATCAGCTCTGTTTTCATAGCAACATGGGCTGCGCTTGTCAGCACCGTCGCAAATACACAATGAAATTCTACCACCACATTCGCTATCACAGAACTCTATTTTCTGGATACTTTCACCGTATGATGCTAACTATACTTTGGTTACTACATTTCCTTAAAGTGTTCTTCCGTTACAGGATTATGCTTAGCTTACAGTGTCTATTACATTTTTATTCATCGCTGCTACGTATACTTCGCATATATCGCAAGCCTTACCCTTTATCCCCTCTGCAAGGTTGGTTGGTGGGTCCGCATTGAAATGACGCAGCCCACCCTGGTGGATTGGCCATGAATCGGGCGGTACGAGGGTTCAAGAAAAGAAGAATTTCAAGGAAAATAAATTCAGGCGAAATTGGCCACTCAAAATTGTAAGATAAAAAGCTATCTTGTACAGATGTCGAGTGATATAAAAAAACTAAAAATTGAGTAAATAAATATGAGAACAATAAAACAAAGGCAATTTTAGCGTGCAATTCTTTTTTTTTTTTTGCATAGCACAGGAAATTGCAGAAGACAAGACAAACGTTCCTTGGTATAATACCCAATTCGGTAGGCATGTGTAAATGAAATCAATACGTTATTGCGGTGGCACTCACCTTCATCTGTTAAATTTAGATTAGATTAGATTCTGGAGTCTTACGTGCCAAAACCACGATCTGATTGATCACAAGGCACGTCGTAGTGAAGGAGTTCGGGTTAATTTTGACCACCTGCGGTTCTTCAACGTGCATCCAATACACGGTATACGCGGGCGTCATTGCATGTTGCCCCATTGAGATACGGCCGGGATTCGATCCCGCGATCTCGGGCTTAGCAGCGCAAGCACACAACCGTTAAACCACCACTGCGGGTGAATCCGTTAAATTTCGTATTCATGAAACTCCATAGCGTTAAACTAACAGTTCCGAGGGCAGCGTATTCCTCCAACTGAAATTAGGCTTGCAGCAACGGAAAGTACGGCGAGTTTGTATGAATTTGTGGTTGGTCGAAGAGTGCAGGGAATACAAATGCCGGACAGAAGAAGGACCGGTCGCCTTTCTTTTCGTGTTCGTTTTCATCAAGCGCTGTTAAACCAACCATGCACCGACCGAAAATTCACGCTACAAAGAGCTCAACTCACGTGTGGGGAAAGTAAAACTGATAAAACCCGTCCACAAAAGGCGGCACTGCGCGCTCTTGCCCTTCTTGACATTTTTTCTCTCAAAGAAAAAGAAAAAACTACTCGCTATAACCTAAAAGCATTTGCACAAACGCTGCCTCTAGACTAGCGCACGCGAAAGCTCCCACACAAACGACTCAGGGCCCCCATAACTCGTCATGCCTGTGGAGAGGGCAGGTGTATACTGGCTGCCTCACGTAACTTTTACCAACGTTTACTAATATGACAGTTCCGCATAGCTGCACAGAGCCAAGGGACCATCTGCCACCGCTTGGAATAATTCAGTTTTTTTTGTATTCCGCCTAATTACATAACTAGTTATTATTAAATAATAAACTGCTGAAATATTATATTCAGCACAAAAGTGTCAATGAGAAAACTGTAGACCATACTGAAAAATTTCCAATCAAGTTTTCTGCTGCTCAGTACGCGCTACATAAGACTTTCTTGTTAATACGCAAAAGTACCGTGCGGCTAGTTGCGTGGCACTTCTTGCGTCGGCAAATTAAACGAAAAGCGAGAGGAAGGAATATGGGCACGAAGAAAACCAAGCGGTCGCGCACAAAATCGCTGTTGCAACCTATATCGAAGCCCCGTAAACCATAGGAACTGAACAAGAGTTCTAGCTGCATTTTAGCGTGGATATAGGTGCGAATACGGTGTTAGTAGTTGCGATGCTATTACGAATATACAGTCGAACCACAATTTAGAAAAGTAGATGAGACCCGATAAATAATTGGTTATATTGAGAACTTCGTTAAACTGAGAAAGCTTAAAAGACTCATTCCAATAAGATTATCTTCAACAAGAACAAGAAAAAAATGTAATTTTGGACCGCGTGCAGACTCATCGTAGACACCGAGCGTTCTATTATGTGTTCTATTCTGTGAGCGGCAAACTTTTTTAAAAGGGTAAATGACGTCCGTCACTTGGACAGAAGCCCGGCGTGCTCCCATATTTCCTCCCAAAAGACTTTGGTAAATCAAGTGAGACGTCGACTTCCCTTTCTTGCTTAGATATTTAGAACGCCTCGCCGTCTGGCGCCACTCCTCAAACCTGGCAAGTCACCACTGGAGCTCACGTCATACCGCCCAATCACGCTGGCTAGTTGCGTAGGTTAGGTGATGCAACGCATGATCCTTTCCAGACAGGATTGGTACCTGGAACGCGACAAAGTTTATTCAAAAGCTATGTCCCTTGTTTTCAATGTCTCTGCTGGTTCATTGATAATGTCATCGATCTGGTTACTTACGTTCAACATCAAAACAGATATAAACTATCATCTGTCGCCATATCTCTGGCCGTAAATGGAGCTTATGACAATGTTGCTCATGGCGCCATACTTGATGCTCTTGAATCGGTTGGCCTTGGTGGCCTAGTGTACCGGTGGACTCGCAACTAGTTACGCATGAGGTGCTTTTTTGTACAGACCAGTGACGGTCCGACCTCTGAACACTGCACACAACGTTGTGTTCCCCAAGGTGGCGTCTTGAGCCTCACACTATTCAGTCTTGTTCTTGTCGGTCTCGTGGAACGCATACTAAGTGCTGTCCAGATATGAATGCACGCCGATGGCATCTTCTTGGGTACGTAAGCTGTAACGCGTCCTCAGGTGCGCGCGAGGCTTCAAAAAGTCGAGACTTCAATATCGGCGGATCTTGACAAACAAGGCCCCCAGATTTCACCTGAGAAATGTGCGCTGGTCACGTTTACGCGGAAGCCAATGACGTACTACGCCATATTTATCAATGAGAAAAATCTACGTTACTCCAGCACGCAGAGATTCTCAGGCGTGATCATTGATCGAGGCCTAAGCTGGGGTCCCCATGTGCCTTATCTGAAGAAACGTCTAACGGCTATTTTACGTTTCTGGACATTTCTTGGAGGGAAAACGCGGCGTACGTCAGTGCGCGCGATGTTACATTTCTACAGGGCGCTGTTTGTGGAGTATCTGAGGTAGAGCTTACCTGTACAGAGCAATACCTGCAGAAGTAACATCCGAACAATCGAGAGTGCTCAGGCGTGGGCACTCAGGTTTGTCTTTGGTTGCTGCGCTGCACATCGACAGCTGAAACAATTGCGATAGCTCAAGATTACCCAGACACAACTCATACGACATTGGAAGTGCTCAGAGCGCACATCAGGCCCACTGCCCGCGTCTCTTTCCACCACCTCCGCGCGCTACCGAAAGACCAGCCTGGTGCCTCTTTTTACCAGGAGATATCGGCGTACCGTTACTGCCTCCCTAGAGATTATACGCCTGCCGATAGGCTCCTTGGACCTCCTTGGTGTTTGGCTCGCCCACAAGTTCGGCTCTCAGTACCGGGAATTCGAACAAAAGCAGGACTTTCGTCGCCAGCTCTCAAGCAGCTATCTCTACTCATTCTGCACGAGACGTACAAGGACCGTATTCACATTCACATTGATGGCAAGGCAACTGTGAACGGATCTGCAGGAGCTGTGATCTTCCCGGGTAAGCTTGTGACCGTTCAGTTTCAAATCTCTCACCGGATAACGTCGACTGCTGCGGAGCTTGCTGCACTTCGCAGCGCACTTCGCAGCGCACTTCGCATGATTCATGAAGATCTACCCCGAAGATGGAGTCCATTTACCGATTCGAAGGCAGCCCTGCATTGTCTGCTAGAAGCTCTACGTCCTGGACCGCAAGATCAACTTGGGTTGGAAATAAGGCTCACTTAAATGGCTCACGGTCTATATCACTAACTAGCAGAAGAAGAACATGACATCACTTTTCAGTGGCCCCCAGGTCACTGCGTCATCATGGGCAACGAACATGCCCATGAAGCTGCTAGGAGGGCTCACGAAAATACCGTGAAGGAATCCATCCCGGTATCAAGAACCGATGCAGCAACAAAGCTTAGCTTACTCGCGCGTGATGCACTGCGACAGATGTGGAACACGTCTGGTTTCCGGCATACTCGACTGCGCCGCCTGGACCCATCCCTCCGACTACGCATTTCATCTGGACTATCCCGAATCGAGACAACTGTTCTCTGCCGACTGTGGATTGGAGTATCTTTTACGAATGCATTTGCTTGCCGCATCGGAATGGCTGACAGTGCTGCCTGTGATAGTGATAGCGAGGAAACAATCGACCATATCCTCTGTCATTGCCCCGCTACAGCTCCCAGACAGTCGCTCATGGCGGCGTTGGCACGCCTCGACGCCCGGCCGCTTTCTGAGCAGACGATCTGAGAGTGCCGGCTGATGGGGTCTTCACGCAAGAAGGCGCCGAAGGCGCTGCTGATTGTGACAATCTTGTGTTCTTTTGCGTGCGTGTGTGGTACGCGTCGGGGAATCTTACGCACTTCGTTATATCGGAGATTTCGTAAAGTCAGGTTTCGTTAAGTTGAGATTTGGTTTGAGTGCAGTTCCATGCTTGTTCTGTGTTTATGCGTGTGCTCAGTCTCTTTCCGTTGGGTGTTCTTCTCAGCCTCAAACACGTTTGTCTTGCACGTGATCGCCGAACTAGGGGCGTTATAACGCAAAACTATTCCAAACTTTTCTATTCCGATTCTGCAATCAGTTCTCCGCGATTGGCCAAAAACGTTTCGGACCACCCCCATGCACTTCACCTGTCTGTTACGCGACGTCACGAAAACCGCAATAGCTCCTCATCTGATATGACGTGCACACACTGTTTATGCATGAATTGTCCGAGCAAAAGAAAATTTTTTATTTGTGATTCGACGCCTTCTCGCCTTTCGCCCTAGGCTATTGGTCAAGAGTTTTCGGGCTGAACCCACTTCACCTACTTGTCACGCGACGTCACAAAACCGCGAAAACTGAATTTTCTTCTGAATAGCCGCAGGATGCTCCGCTCCGAAAGGAATAAAAGATGGCTGCCGCCGATCGCTCAGGCACTCGCTACTCGCACCTGCCGGATAGCATTTTATTTGCGTGTAATAAAACTTCTTGCGTGGCCGTGTAATGTTTTCGAGCACTTTCGGCACGTTTACGACCTCGTTCTGCCAACTCTTCTTTGCTGAGGATCAGTTTTAGCGTGATTCTTGAGCTTCCCTTGCATGCCGCCGCGATTGTCGACGAGCCACCGTAAGCTAAGTTTGGGAAAGCGGACCAATGGCAGACGCCGGCACCACCCTCTCCATCCGATTATCCATTTTCAGTGCAGTGGCTCGGCTCCATCGAATCCCTCTCCACTTGACTGTGCTCCTCGCCTCTTGTGAGCCAATTAGATCAGTCAAGCCGCTCAGTGTTTTTGTTTTTTGGGGAAACAAAAGCGACCTTCTATGAACGAGGTGAGCGTTTGATTGGTCTGTTGAGACAGCCCTGCGAGTGACCGCCCGATGCTTGGTTACGCAAATTTGACGTCAGGAGATTGGAATAAAAACATATTGGAATAGTTTTACGTTATAGGGCCCTAGGAATACTTTGTTTAAATAAATTATGGAGTTTTACGTGCCAAAACCACGATTTGATCATGGAGCACGCCGTAGTGGGGGGTTTCGGAATAGTCTGGAGCACCTGGGATTCTTTAACGTGCACTTAAAGCTAAGTACAGGGGTGTTTTCGCATTTTGCTTCCATTGAAATGCGGCCGCCATGGCTGGGATTTGGTCCCCCGAGAACATTTTGTTTATTCCACGTTTCCTTACGAAAGAAGCCGATGATGTCCGATTGAGGCCTACGACGCCCAACATCGGATTGAAATTAAAGGATTAAGAGGGATTAAAAGTGTGAGCTGAAGTTTTCTGAGAATGACATCTAGTACACGCACACGCTATACGTTGCGTTACCGAATTCAATCGTGTACGTTCTTTTTTTCTCGTGGCATAGTTTGCATGTATTATAATCAAATATTCATTTTTGTTTATTGCTATGATATAAGTGCATAAGTGGCCTGAGAAATTTATTTTTCATAAGTTGCTGTTCGTAGTTTGTTGTCTGCTCTGTCCGCACCCCCACCAATCTGAGCAAATCTTCTCTCGCGGCTTTTGTCCTTTGACTCAGCCGCAACAGATGACGAGCATCCGCCCCAGGCCCCGGTTAGGAAAGGGGTAAGGGCAGCAGCAGCCCGACATTTCAAGGAGAGAGACTTCCTCCACTCGAGTGAGATTTCCAGGAACAGCGCAAGCACATGGGAGGATTAGAGCACGCGTTTCCCCTCGGGGAGGAGATTTTCGGGCCTCGAAGGTGGAGAATTAAAACTGAACAATGCTGTGCATAATTTAGGTTCTCCGCACTGGCGCAAACATTTCTCGAAGTCAGGCACGCCTTCGCAGATAGCGCCGTTTTCGTTCGCATCGCTCGAAGGTCACGAATTACAGAAGGCTCTCTAAAGCAGGGCACAGCAACGAAGCGCGAAATGTTGGGTCGTTTTTATGCCAGAAAACGCGTGCGCCTCCAGTAAGCCCGAGATTATTTGCTCAACATAAACGAGGCCTAAGCACCTCCCTCAGATTTCCTCACTTTTGGAACTGGTTCTAAGCGCATATGGTAGTTTCGAGCTTCGTTGCATTTTATAGCGGAGCTTTAAATGACTAGGGCGCCATATACTTTCCGTGTCGGCACACAAAAAATATCGTCATCAATGGTTTCAATTCAATTCAATTCAGTTTATTTTTCATTGATAATAATTTGTACAAAAGAACTGTTGGGCCAGTAGCCAGAGGCTATCGTAGGTCCATTGTCATATATGTAGCAGCAGTTACAAATTCAAGCGCATATCTAGTTATTAGTGATGCAGTCTAATACAGTTAGGTGGATACATGTAATTAAACCATTAAAAAAGAAAACACTGCATATCAATCACTAGTAATAAAACAGAACTGCTAGGAGAATACATACACACATCCGCGAAAGCACTAATACCCCCCGAAAGCAAGCCAAAAAAAAAAATGCGATGGCTCATAGCCCCGTAAGGCAGAGGTTACAAGTACTCAACAAAGTGAAGCGAACGGTGCTCACTTACCTTCTTTGAAATCACGCATGCAAGATACAGAACAGCATGTCGAAAACTGTCATCGGCTGCTTCGGACAAACCTAGTTAGGTAGTGTTGGGTATGAGTTGCGATGAGGAGGCCGCGCATGGTAAGGGCTCCCAGAGAGCAGATCGCTTGCGAAGCACTGCAGCGCGAACTTTAGACGAGAGCGCGACGGCGGCGCGCGACAAACACCGCCGAAGATCGTGCCCGAGGGGCCGACCGTGAGCGGCAAGGCCAGACGGTATACGAGGCGTGCCGGGAACGCGGTGCCGCGAATGCGGCGAAGGAACGCAAAAGTCTCGTCGATATCGAAATGCGGTGTCGAAAGGTTCGCGGCTACTCGCTTTGCGTGGGTCAGTTGCGACGACACTACCACTGTGGTCGCTGTCGGCGATTTCAGTGTAGACGTGCAGGGACCGAGAAGGGAGTGGTTTACGCGTTCCGTGTTGGAGACGTTTCGCTTGCCATGCCACACCGATCCGACCACCCAGCGGCGTACGAGCGTCGCTTTGACACGATCAAAGAATGTGTTTACAGCGGCGAGTGGGCCGATCAGTGTATGTCATAGCGACGACAAAGCCATTGCGACCGTCGTTACTGAGTGACAACGAGTGATGCCAACAAGGCCTTCACCACCAAGTCTTCCTACCCCAACCTTTACAGCGCCGCCGGTCTCTTCCACCTTCGCAGGGCGGAATGGCCTTGATTTTTCGTTTATTTCCTTTCCTGTCCTTTCACCGCTTGCGCCCTTTCTGCCTGTAATTCCCACTAACCTATAGTTACGGCGCGTAAACGAAACAACGGGCACCAAATGCGCAGCCTCTGCGTTCATGTGTACTTGGTATCGAAAACTAAATACTGGGATTTATCTTTTTTTTGTGGCGTTTCCTTGTTCTTTTTACTCTAATACAACACGTTCAGCACTCAACCAGTAATCGCAGGCTAATATCACGATTTTAAAAGTGCGGATAGGGGGAACGCAAGATGAGCGCTAACGTTAAACAAATGGTTGAAACAAGCCTAGGTAACAGTGCTTGATGATGCGCACAGGATGCGTCGATGACTGCTATGCACCCTACTTGTAAAACGTCATTTTCTTAGACATTTGTTTACAAATGTATCTTAATCTGCGTAAACACAGATTTGAACAAAACAAGAATAATTATTACGCAGACAAATTTTCAAGTGCGATTACTGAGCGCATAAGTCTCCCCAGCTCTGTGTGACGGCGAAGCATTTGCCACTTGCCACGCATGGCTTCTGCGATGTTACATAGACGTCATCAATGCACATATCTATGTCTCAGTTTCGAGTCAACCGTTTGTTTAAAGCTAATGCTCGTTAATTTTTCGCCATTTTATTGACCCCTAAGGTTTCGCCGGAGTGGAAGCCGCTGTCAACCAACCACTTTCTCGCTTACGCCGACAGCCTCCGCCCGAAGCCACCAACGACGCCGTGCGCACAACAGAAGCCACCACGACCGCGAACCACTGGTTAACAGGCGTCGCCTAAGATAGTCCGTTGCGCAACGAAGCGCCAGATAAGAAAAAAAAAAAGCAGCTTTCGGGCTTGCGGAAAATAACGCCCCGCAGCTACAGGGGGGAGGCACGGTTCACGTCGCGTGACTTCGACTGATCGCCGCTGCGCGCGCTTGGCCTCCGGAAATGCGGGCCACGACCGGGGGTGCCGGCCTGCGCCGTCCGCTTCCCCGTGCAACCCATCCCCGACTCCCTCCCTAGTCCTTCTAGCCAGAAATAATTTCGCTGACTCAGACCTGCGCGGTCACGCCATACAAGCTAGGCCGCCATTAAATCGGGCCAGTCGTTTTCCGCGACCACGCCGCGCACTTAAAGGGATACACTGACCACATCGTTTAGCCTTCATCTTTTTTTTCTTTCTTTAAATGAAGATCCTCGATCTTGAAACCCTAAAACAATATATTGGCAAGCCTCAGAGTGCCCTAAATAATTTAATATATTTAGCTGTTTTGCTAATCGGGGAAAGTATTGATGTAATATGAGGCTTGCTAGTATATTCTTTCTGGGGTTTCCCCTCCGAGGACCTTCATTTAAGGCAAAAGAAGAATTATGAAAAGGCGAACATGCCACGTCAGTAGCCCTTTAGGAATCCTCGCACCGAACGATATACCCAGTAGACTTTCTTTTCTTCTTTTAATCTTTCAGTCCCCTTTTTCCTTTCCCCAGTGTAGGGTAGCCAACCGGGCTCAGTCCTGGTTAACCCCCCTATCTTTCCTTTATCATTTGCTCTCTCTCTCTCTCTCGCACCATAGGCCCGCTCCGCAAAGGAAAAACCAGGCCACGACGTACCGTACTTGACGACGGAGAATGCGGCAGCCGTCACCGCCACTGTCGCCCTGGTCAGCGGTTTGGGGATCCCTCTAAACATATTGGAACCTTCAAGGGGATTTAGATTACTTGAAAACCCGCGCCTTAATGTTTATTTTTTTTTTCTTGCCGCCTTTCTCGTGTTCTCGTCGAAAAGAGAAAAAGAGAGACTAAAAAAAAAAAAACCGTTTCCCGAGCAACGAACGGCTCTTTCCGCGAGTGTCAATTCCCGTTAACTTTCTCCGCTCACGTCCGTTCGGCCCCTTTTCCTGTCAAGCGGCCGCGGAAGAAATAAAACCGGTCAATTCTAACACGACATTGCTACTTTAAATCGTGTATTGGGCAGCGCGCCCTGTGCGTGAGTATGTATGCCCGGTGTATACCCGGTACAATACCGTTTATGAAAGGTGTCCGTCTTCTGTTGCTGCCAGCCTGAAAGTGCTATTCGTTGTTGATGCCCCAGCAACGTGAATGCTATAGCATTAGGCAGTACTTCGTGCACTAAACAATAGCCCGTTTACGCGCATGAACCCCGATGACGTGTGCCGAGACAGGACGCGAATAAGGGAATGAGACGAGGCTAACCAGACCACCGATAAACTTCGTACAGTCATAGGCTCGCTACGCAAGTGTCTGAGCACGTTATTAAAGGAAAAAAAAAAACTCTTATTGTGTAATGCTCTTGTTTTTCGTCTCATCTTTTCTTTCCTCTCGTCATTTTTCTTCTCTTTCCTTCTGATATATTCTTCTTCTTTTTCCCTTCCCAAGTGTAGGGTAGCCAACCGGGAGCGCCCTTGGTTAACCTCAATACCTTTCCCCTCTTCGTTTCTCTCTCGCTCTCTCTCCGCCACCATGAATTCGTACCAACTAGCCCGATAAAATTGTCTGGAGAGTTGTCTGTCTCGATCTACTCTCTCCTGGCGCATTACTTCGATTCGCTTTTCCAGTGCATTACGGCCGCTTACACGGACTCCATGCGCCAGAAATGTGATGCGATGCGCCACTTTCGCACTTATGTAAACGCAGCTCCCACTTCTTCTCGTTCATTACATTAACAGTTTGCAGTACAACCACCGGCCTTTGTCCATAGATTGCACGTTGCTTTTATTCTGGGGCAGTGTAATCAAAGGCGCAAGTGGGCTGACCTTTACACTATTGTGATACGCATCTTCGTAAGCACCGTAAGGCGACAGGGACACCGAAGAATGCCAGAAAAGGTGTGGCGTTTGCGAAAAAAAAAATTGCCAGCTTCTGCACCATGCCTGTATGAACTGACGAGCTGTAGCTGGGATAGTCGGTACAATTCCATCTTCACTACAGCGTGAATGAAAGTTTAACGACAAAAATTTTATCGTTAACAAATTACGTATAAATGGGAAAAAAACTCTCGCATGCGCAGACCAACATGACTAAAGCACCAACCACCAAAAAAGACGTATGCGGTAGTTTTTTCTTTGTTTATATGTGATTTCTTAACAATAAACTTTCAGTCGCTACTCAGCGCTTGTGTTCTGTAGTCCTTCCTCAATTCCCCTTCTCTGTTTCGTTGGTGCTGTAGTGCCTGTATTGCGTGATGTATTTGTTCATCTTCGTCACCTTTTCCGACTCCAATCGGAAGGCCTTGTTTCTCTCTCCGAAAGTAGAGCAGACGCAACTTTTTCGGGAGTTGTGGCCTCGTACCGATCCTCTCTTCCGTCGGACTTCACGCCTGCGGCAAGGTCACCTTGTGCTTTGAGGTGTCTCCGGCAGACACAAGTGCGGATTGCCATTCCAGGAGTTGCAAAGAAGTCCGACTTGCCAACTTGTGCCCTGAATCGAGCCACTCTACACCTACTGCATGATTCCTACTCCAATCGAATTCGCATCTATACATGTGGCTCTTTGACCCTAACCAGCTCTACTGGTGCGATTCTTATTCCGTCGACGACTTTCTGCGAGGAGTTCAAGATCAGCCACGTCACGACATCGACAGGAGTTTCCCCTTTTACAAACGCATACTCATTCCTAATTGTAATGGCGGACAGTGCCTATTGCAGCAAATGTGGTGCTGATGAAACCGCCAAACGTTTCTTATCTGACTGCCCCACATACGAAGATAAAAGGAGTGCCCTTCGGACAAGTTTGGAGTACTTAGATGACAGGTCCTTTACAGAGAAGATTTTGAGCCCATAGCTTCGTGCGTCTGCTATGTGCAAGGCTACAAAGGTGCTGCTGTACCTGTGACTAACTCAGCGTTGAAAGGTTGCCTGTGTAACTGCAAAGTGCGAACTTCTCTCTTCCTTCTCCTCTTTCAATCCCATTTCCCCCTTCCTCAGTGCAGGGTAGCCTACCAGGCTTAGTTTGGTTAACCTCCCTGCCTTTCCCTTATGACTGCTCCTTTGCGCTCTCTTTAGAAGTTCCTACCAATGGGTGTGACGTGGCTCCTGTATTTATTTCGATTTGTTTCTACTTACTGCTTTCAGGTTGTTTTAATCGGTTTCGTGCTGTTACTCTGTCTCTTAAATCGTCGGTTACTCTTTGCCGGTGAATGTTAGTTCGATGGATTGCCTTATTTGGGAACAGTACTAATTACTTGATTTTGTGAGAGAACATCTTAGATTACCTTCTACTCCTTCCTTCTTGTCTTCATCCCTGCCTTATTTGCCCTTTTCGTCTACGTAGAGTAAGTTGAGCTGTTTGAGTTAAACCCAAGAAAAAATGCGCTGCTTCTCTTTTCTTCTTCCTTGATGCGACGTGCTAGTCGTTTATACGAATTCGTTGAAATATAATCCTCCCTCTCTATGTGCCCCAGACTGGTTCGTTAGGGCGATGCTCCTTGTTACGCCACCAGTACATTTCTATATACATTCCGTTTTTCTGAGTTTTCAATTCCCTCTCTTTGCATTTCCTTGTCTTCCTCTCTTATACGCCTTTCTTGTACCTGACCCTTTTAGGGCGGCAGACATTGTGCTCCCTTCAGGGTCAATCAATCTGTCTTCAAATCTTTTATATTCGTTTGTGAAGGCTAATAATAATGACAAAAGTGATGCGCTAGACATATGATGCGATTACCTACAGTCACACTTCTGTAAACGCGGCGCTAGGCACAACTATGAAGTGACATCGCAGCTATAATTGTCGGTGTCTAAAATGAACCTCCCACACGGCTCCCTAACGATTCTAGTGCCACAGATTTTTGGTTCTATACTGAGAACGGCATGTTGTGTACCTTTTCACTGCACAGAGCTCACCTGATCAGCGACTATGGCAGCACACAGTATGCGCCACTGTTTGTATCATCGCGGGAAATTGTCAGTTCTTTGAGTCTTAGCTAGCGGTAGCAAACTTGAGCAAGCAGATGCAGCCACAAGTCTTCGCTCCCTCGCCCGCGAGCTTACGCAGAATCTGTGGAACACCAGTGATTTCACGAACGCACGTCTCCACAAATTGGATCCACGTCTGCAACTCCGCCTACCACCAGGGTTGCCACGAGCGGAAGCAACACTTCTGTGCCGCCTGTGGCTCGGCGTGGCATTCACGCACTCCTATTCATTCCGCATTGGCATGGCCGACAGCCCTACTTGTGACACCTGCGGCTGCGAGGAGACGATTCAACACCTCCTATGTGACTGTCCCCGTTACGCAGTGCGAAGAAAAGTGCTCGTGACCGCTCTCGCAAAACTGGACAATCGCCCCTTTACAGAGGAAAAGGCTCTAGGACATTGGTCCAGACGGGCTTCGGCACTCAAGGCCTTAAGGGCTTTGTTGAAGTTTTTAAGGAACTGCGACTTGTGCGACCGCCTTTGAACGTTGTAGCGCGTAGTTTCGCGTTACTGTGTGAATTTTCTCCTTTTTTTGCATTTTTCCCCTCTTCTTCTTTCTCCTTTTATTCCCTTTGCCCCTTTCCCCAGCACAGGGTAGCCAGCCGGTACTTACACTGGCTAACCTCCCTGTCTTTCCTCTCCTTTGTCTCCTCCTCCTGCACTATAGTGCACATAAATGTGAGCTATGTTTCATAAATGTAACTTCCAAGAATGTGGGGCTGCCCTTGTGGGTGCGGTTAACAGTTGCCAAAAAATATCTCTGCGCTCTCCTCTTTCTGTAAACAAAACGTGAGACGTGGTACCTTCTGTGGGCCGCTCGAGAAATGTACGGGTTCCTGCAACTTCGGTGTGGCTTTAAAAGCTTTTTGCGTGCTTCTAGCATCGCAAGCCGAGGTTACACCGGGTCTTGACCATGTTAACATAATCATCGCGGGTGCAAAACGCATTACCTAAAGGGTAATTTACTTTGAACTTGGTATATACTTCAACCGAACTTCAAGCGGCCCAATTCACTTGCGTGACGTTTCCCTTATCCGTACGCATCGCTGAGCTCGATGCCTAATCTCAGCGAATACCCGTCGTCGCATTTATCAATCGCTGGCTACCCTCCAAGCCACGAGGCTGCGAATGCACTAGAAACTCGGCAAGTCTGACGCGTAGCACGCGAGCCCATGCTTCCCGTCTAATACTTTCGCTCGCTTGCGCTAGCGTGTCTCGTGTACAAATGGCAGTCCAGCCAGCCGCTCCTTGCTCCACCCGTCGCATCCGTCGCGAACACATAGTGCACTGCTCAATCCATTACTCGCGCAGCGGGTCTTGCGCGGCGAGCTATACTAATCGGCCTCAGCGAGAGCTGTCCTCCATTCCACCGCCGTCAGCGATCTCGTAGACATGCATTTACTCGCTACTTTATGGTCAACTATCACGAGCCCGGACATGCACACATACAACGCCTCCCATGCGTGAAAAAGGTGGCCGACTTCTGCAACTTGTTTCTTTTTTTTTTCCTTCTGCATTGGTTTCTGCTCAGTCGTCTGCTGCTGCTGCGTGTGCGCAAAATGGTGCCTAAATTAAACCGACGGCCCATTAGTGAGTGCTCCCACGGCGAAAGAGCTTTCTCTTTGTTAGAGCGACATCTGCGGTACTCTTTCTCACTTGCTCCCGCCAGTATTTATTTATTTTTTATTTTTTCCTCACTCCTATACTCTCTGTCTTCGTTTTCGCGTCGTCAAAATTAGCGAGCTCAAAAGTCAGAAGATATATCGCACGACGATCTGCACTAGTTACTCTCTGTTCCCCAGAAATATCGTTTCATTTTACGTTTCCAGTTTCCGTGAACTTCACACTTGTATTTACCCACTGCTAATCCTTCCTTTTTTGTTACTTTCTAGTTCATACTAAAGGAAACTTCTCACCATAGGACGAAAACAACCGTCTGAAGAATAAATGTTTGTTTGTCATCAACCTATAGTTCCTCTTTCACTAGACCAAGCCGGCATCAGCTATTACACGTCAAACGCGTATTGTGTTCGGAGGGAAGGAGGGACAAAGTAGTCTCTACAGACAATAAAAATTTTGATTGATTGATTGATTGATTGATTGATTGATTGATTGATTGATTGATTGATTGATTGATTGATTGATTGATTGATTGATTGATTGATTGAAATCCAACGTCCCAAAGCAGCATTGCCGCAATGAGAGATGCCGTAGTTGAGGGCTCCGAATTAACTTTGACCACATGCGTTACACAACGTACGGCTAAGCCTTAGTACACGAGCACTTTTTGCATTTTGCCTCCGTCGAAATGTGGTCGCCGGGGCCGGGATTCAAACCCATGACCTCGTGTTCAACAGCAGGACACCATAAGTAAGCAGGAATAGACAGAAAGACAGGAAGGTTAGCCGGTTCTCTGACCGGCTGGCTACCCTGTGCTGGGGAACGAGGGTAAGGAGAATAAAAGATAATAGAAAATAGGTGTTACAAAAAAAGGAAAGCAGAGCAAAAAATTAAACAGAGGAAAAAGGAAAAACGAATACGGCAGTACTTAAAGTCTGTCTCTAAGACCAGCTCTCCGCAAGAAGAGTAACAACGCTTCCAAAGTCTTCTGTGCTGAGGATGGTCTCGGCCAGAGTCCCAGCGCCCTTTACTCCGACAAAGGGCGTTTGTCACTCTAGAAAGTTTTTTCCCGGGCGTATTGAAACGGGGACACTCGCTGAGAAGGTGGGCGTTTGTTTTCTCGCAGCTACAGTTATCGCATGTGGCGCTGTTGGTAATTCCGATCTGAAAACACTGAGAGCCAGAGGTAGATCCCTGACAGATACTGATTTATTGCCAGTGTACTACAGTGGCAAGTCCTCGTAAGAAAACACGTGTTAACCGTGTTAACCGTGTTAACCGTGTTAACCTGAGAGCTAGCTACGTTGGCGGTTCCACGACGACAAGCCGCGTGGTCTTAATGCTCCCGGCGATGAACACCTGGCGGCCTAGATTACAGCATGCGCGTTTGTTGTAGAAAGGAGTTAGAAAACACGGAGCTTTACGTACCTTTTTGTTACTTCTAGAAGGCGTGGTATTAATTAGGGAGGCGCACACCACTATTCACGCACCATGCAACCCACATGGGGGCGTAAATTATATCTGAAAAAAAAAAAAGCCAGTAATATGTGCCTTACGTGCCTCTAACCCAGTAAGCAGTCTCACATCATCATATGTGGTTTTGCGCGTATAAACTGCCGAATTTTCTCTTTAATTATTTGATATTACTACCTGGAAATTGCAGGGCGTTATGGTTATTTTAATAGGGGTTGCGTTCTCACCAGCCTTTGTCTGGAGCTTCAGACGAACTCTTCTGAGAGATGTGGGTAACAAAACAAATCGAAGTTGGTCGACTATAAGCGATAGTCGTTAAGATTACTTTTTTCACCTTTATGATAGTGTCGCTGGTAGGTACGATTACCATACTGGAAGCCATAACGATTCCACGCAAAAGAAGGTCACCATAAAAAAAAAAAGAACACGTGTGTCAGCTCTCCCGCCGTCCGAATTGTCGTGACGTCGCGTGCCGAAAACCGACATAACCTATCAATGGCACGAGCTACCAATATATACAATAAAAAAAGAAAGAGTACGTGCACCTACAAGTCCACCCCAACGCCTTCACGTGTGGGCCACAACTTCTTAAGATAAATACACTCATCATCATCCATTCCAATACTTTCACTCCCCTTCCCTCTTCCCCAGTGCAGAGTAGCAGACTAGAGCGCACTAGCTAAGGTCGACCTCTCTGTCTTTCCTATCAATAAATTCCATTCATTCATTACACTGGAGCTTGACTTTGCGCTTGAGTCTAGCTGCATACCGAAAACCTAATCGGAATATGCAAAAAACTGGGACAGCAACGGTGGCGTGAGTTCTGTACGTCACTTAACCCCTTCACTCCCTTACCGAAAATCTGGAGGTTAATAAACGCCCTTTGCCATCCGGTATCACAATGCAGTCCCTTCAAAGGCCTTACTACAGCTCTTGGCTTATCTGAAAGCGAAATTGCAAACACGTTCTGCGCAGCACTAGTATATTTCGCACAGCCTATATCGATTCAAGATCAGAAGATCCTTGCAATTTGCCTCACGCCCCCCAGTTGGAAATTCTGTTTTCTCTGAAAGAACTGCAGCTTGCTTTCTCAAAGACACGCCGAAGAACAGCGACTGGCCCTGACAACACCTGTTATTGCACCTTGAAAAACCTTGGCCAAACAGGCACGTCCACTCTCCTACACGTCTTCAACAAGATGTGGGAGAAAGCACATATTCCTGTGAGTTGGAGGATCGCTAACGTGGTCCCGTTGCTAAGGCCTGGCAAAACGCCACTGTCTTTTGATTCCTTCCGTCCTGTTAGTTTAACATCATCATCAGCAGCAGCCGCAGGAGCAGCCTGGTTACGCCCACTGCAGGGCAGAGGCCTCTTCCATACTTCTCCAACTACCCCGGTCATGTACTAATTGTGGCCATGTTAACAAGCTGTGTTTAAAAGGTGATGGAAAAAATGACCGATATTGGGCTGCAATGTTGGATGGAATCCAGCAGTTGTCTACCAGATCAAATGTGTGGTATCAGAAAACGTAGATGTACAGTGGACTGCATATTTGACTTCGTAACGTTTGTTGACCAGGAGATTAGCAGTGGGAACATTGCCATTGCTGTATTTATTGATGTTAAGAAGGCCTTTGACTCGGTCAGTCACCTTCACGTTCTACGTGGACTCTGAACGCTTGGAGTGCATGGCCGGGTTCTAAAATGAATCCCTAACTTCTTGAAAAACAGAAAGATATACATAAATACAAATGACGGACAAAGTGATGAATGCACCATAAACAAAAGAGTTCTGCAAGGAAGTGTACTAAGTGCACTTTTCTTCAATGCAGCAACGGCTAGTTTACCAGCGCTACTTCCAGCACACATAAACATATCTATGTATGCTTTGAAATTTGCTTATGTACATCGAATATGACTCTAGACGTTGTCAAGCATCGGCTGCAGGAAGCTTTGAATACAACTGGTGATTTTGTTAGGAGAGCGGGGCATGCAGATATTTTATGCCAAATCAGCGGTTTTGCCTGTCACAGGAAAAAAGGTTAGAAATTTTGGTCTTTCAACAGACGGCCATGAGATCGAGCTGGTTCGGAAACAACATTTTCTAGGCGTGATTTTAGACCACCAGCTTCGAGGGACTCATCATTTGACTGCCCTGGAGGACCAAATTAGTTGTGTGATAAATGTTCTCCACAGAATCGGAGGTACGAAATGAGGTGGAACAACTGCACACCTGCTTCACGTTCACTCAGCACTCGTCCGTCAGAGAATTGCTTACTCCGCCCCTGTATTGCACAAATTATCTTCGATGTCCCTCCACCGGCTACAGCTGTTGCAGGCTGGGAGTTTGCGAGTGTGCCTATGAGTCCCGCAAGCTACGTCCAGTCGCCTCATTATTGCAGAAGCGCGGGAACCACATTTCACCGTAATTCGCAGCTTGGAAACATGCCGACATCCCTTCAGAATTTCTAACTAGCATTCTGGGCACCCAATTCTCTCTCTGATAGAGGACCGTCCAGGTGCACAGAGACACACCGTGTTTCAGGAGCATAAATCACTACTTACACGATCAGTGTTTTGGCACTCAGACCTCTGCTACCCACCATGGCTTCTGCAGGCGCCGAAAATAGAAACGTCAATCGAATGGCTTAAAAATAAAAGTAAAGTTTCCACATATGCAGCAAAGCAACTAGCGTTACATCAGCTATTTTATAAGTACCAGGAATCTATTCACATCTATGGACTGCTCTGTAATCAAAGAACGTGCGACTGCAGCTTATGTTATACCACCCTTAGAGGCAGAGTACGTTTGTCGACTAGGACGCACGTCGCCACCAACAATAGCGGAATTAGTGGCAATTCTCCAAGCCACTTAACTTATCAAACATATGAGACACCAACAAAGTGGGTAATTTCTACGGACTCCTAATCGGCTTTAGCATGCCTTGAATATATTGATGATAGCAACTCAGGCTAATGAAAGAAAACATGAAGTGATATTACAGTAGGTCGCGGGACATGCTGGTAAAGCAAGCATCGAATTAGCGGACTCGTTGGCAAAATCGGCCCGTAAAGATGCAGAAATTCAACTCATGCCTTTATCACCAATGGACACGAAACACATATTGAAAGTACTAAAGAAGGACTTCTGTATGTCAACCTGGTTTAACGAAAATACTAAGGAATCAATTATTTACGAAGTGGACCCTCAACTCAAGTACCAGCTGGATGTAGAACTTTCGAAAAGTACCGAGACACTAATTCATTGACTAGCATATTTACCTTGCAGCATACACCAAACATTTCCTATATCGAATCAAACGGGCTTCTTCCCCGTCTTGCTCCTGTGGCCACAACAATTAGTATTTTCGCCATCTACTCCTCGAATGCTCCATATACGCGAAGCAAAGACGGCAGCTAGAACACGAGCTGCACTCCGTTGATCCTCACCGACCTTTCTCACTCGCAATATTGCTGGGCCCATGGCCGTCGAAGATAGCACGGTGAAAAGCATTGAACGCACTTGAACATTTTTACGAAAAAACAGGCATTCTTAACAAGTGCTAAATATCGCAGTGAATAGTCACACGATGTTACTATAACTTGCTTCTATTATTTGTAATTATTAGCCCTTGTAATTACGTGTTATACTTTTTTGTATTTTGTGCGTGCATTATTTTAGCTTTGTGTATTTCCTTATCTGTTTATATGCTCACCGCAGTCTACATCATGGCAGCTTGTGTGTGTTGGTGACTTTGTTTACAAAGTCGCTGTGGTACAACTTGCATTTGCCTTTTATATTGATATGTTCATGGGTGCATAGGACTGCGTGCTAGGGATTTATGATCCTGTGACGCGGTTTCTTTTCATTTTCTTGCATCTATTTCTTATATTATTGTTTCCGCTATGCGAAAAGGAGTAGCCGTCCCCTTCGTAATATGACTACCTCTCTTTCTTTTATTTTCATTTAAATAAAAAAATACAGTGGGTAGAAGTAAGAGAATCTTGACAAGATATCCGTTCAGTGAAGGCTTTTCAGTATCAAATAAAGAGCTATGCCGATTGTGTCAGCGACACACCTATTTATCTTTCCGGCAATGAATTGCAGTTGCTTGACACTTATGTTTCATTGGTTTCTTCGATTTGCTTATTTTATTCATCTGAACTCTTACGTGTACATTGTACCAAATATATTTCAGAGCCTACAACATTAGGCTTGTTGATTCAAGCGCTCTGACGCTAGAATGTTCGTCATAGAGTGTATCTTCTTAATCGCTTACTTCATCATGTCATGAAGAAGGCCAATTACCCAAAACTAGCTCTGAAACAGATGACGCTGCTATTAGTCAATGAGACATACTCCCCAAGGACCGAACCCACATCTATACCGATGGTTCGGTCTCACCTACCAGCTCTGAAGGTGCCGTTGTCATTCCGGCTAGGAAAACCACAGTAATATTCAAACTGTCACACATAACAACATCAACGGCGGCAGAGCTTGCTGCCCTCCGTGCTGCTGTCGAATACCTCTTGCAATAGAAGCCTCAGAAATGGGTCATTTTTTGCGACTCTAAGGCAGCACTTCAGAGTCTACATTTTGCCCTGTATCATAGAACTCATGAGCAGCTGACATATGAAATAAGAGAAGACCACCGTCAAGCTGCCGCAAAGAGGGCATGAAATTATATTCCAGTGGATACCTGGACATGCCGGCATCGCTGCTAATGAGCTCGCCGACAAAGCCTGTCGCCCATATCGAAGACAGTCTGCCCATCTCGAAGTCCTACCAGTTCCAATCCCCTTATCCAGAACAGACGATGGAAGAAAGCTTCATGCCGTGGATAAAGCTATGACACGCAAATACTAGTCTTCTCCCACGCTCCCGAAGTGTCATCTTCATAGTCTTGATCCATCCTTAAAGGTACAAGTCCCATCGAAAGTTCCTCGCTCTGAGGCGACAGTATTGTGCCACCTCTGGCTCGGGGTGGCATTTACGAAAGCCTACTCATTCAGCATAGGAATGGGGGACCAAGCCATGTGCGACTCTTGTGGAACCAAAGAAACGATTGAACACCTCCTATGTCTCTGTCCCTAGTACTACATCGAGCGTGAAGCTCTCCGGACAGTATTGAAACAGCTGGACTCTAAACCATGTTCGAAAATGAAGATCCTTGGACCATGGCCGTACGCGTCCATGGCGCAGAAATTCAGGAAAGCGTTGTTGCAGTGCGTCAAGTCGACAGGTCTTGGCAACCGTGTGTAAACTCGTCCGAACGTTCAAATTTGCTCGAAACTGTGCTCCCTCTCTCTCCCTCTCTCTCCCTCTCTCTCTCTCGCTTCATCCCCGTACTCCCTTCCCCCCAGTGCAGGGTAGCAAACCGGACGTGCGTCTGGTTAACCCCCCCTGCCTTTCCTCTCCTTCATTCCTCTCTCTCTCTCTCTCTCATCATGTCATTTCTGTAGAGTCATTAGACAATAAAATGTTGTGAAAAAGCCGGCAACGAAAGTTGCCAACGTTTACAAAATCATCAAGCAAATTGCTTCAAATCAATGTCGCTGTGAAAGATGCTTCAGTGCTGCATATTTCGCTGGTCTTAGTTTATAGGCGTACAACTTCGGCTGCCAAATACACCAGTTCAAGTTGACGCCTTTTCCTGTTCGCTTCCACATTTTCTTATCCTTTTCTTGAGCTAATATGGATCACGTTAATCATAACTAAACCACCCATCAGCACCTTTTAATTAATCAGTTGTCATCACCGACGTCGTTGCTTATACACACAAGCTCGGCGAATGACAACGCGACTTGCTCGTTTTCGTACGTTTCTATTTGCTCGAGCGGCTCGTGAACATGTAGCCTGAACCAAAGGGGCAGAAAGAGAAAGCACCCTTGTGCGCCTGGCAGGTTTGATTAAAAAGACTCAATTTGTTAATGACGTCGCGCTGCTTCATTCAAAGACAGAACCAGTCAGAAATTTCTGTCTTAGGCCTATACAGCTATAGAATGAACGCTCATGGCTAAGCATGTTCGTTAGTTAGGGTAATGGATAACTTAATTTTTTTTCATAATTCACTAAGTCTTGGAGACGCGCACATCTTCGCTATTAGTGGAAGCTGTAGCTGGCGGCTGTCGTGTAACTTGGATTCGGCTTCACGAGCACATACTTACCCTTGAATGGACGCTGAGTGAAAATAATAAATCAGTATGTACTTACATTGTACACTTTCGAAACACAGTTTTCTTTTTATTTTGCGGCAATAGGTCAACTCTTAGAAGAGGAATTGAAGTCCGAAATTATACTTATTTATTTGTTTTTGTTTTTTTAATTTCGCACAGAAAGCCAAGCGCCCGCACGTCAGTAAGACGTCACTGGTTTCAAAGTATATTTTTCGCCATTTTAGCACGGGACATTAAATGTTCGTCAAGCTCTTCGGGTTCATTCTTTGGCTCATTTACGATAAAATGGCGTGTCCATCTATGCTGATGATAATTGAACTATGCTCAACCAAACGCCATCACAATGCGTGACGTCATGGCAAGGTCGGCTTCGAGGCGACGTCGTCGCCCACCTTTTTGTTTTGTCTTGTTATGGCTTAGCGAGCCTCATTTAACGGCAAGAACAGTAAGGCAACTCACTAATTACCACCGAAATTATTTTTACTGTTTAGTGTTGTCCCTTTAGGAGAGAGAGAGAGAGAGAGAGAGGAAAGGGGAAAGGCAAGGAGGTTAACCAGAGAAAAAGATCCGGTTGGCTACCCTACACTGGGGAGAGAGGGGAGGGGGAGGTAAAGTGGTAACAAAGTAGAGATAAGGAAAGGAAGGAGCGTAGACACACAATCACAATCGGTCACTGTCACCGAATACTGTCATCGCACAGCACAGTGGCACTTGCCGCACTATCAACATCTGTTCAGGCTACAGCCGCCTGTCCAATTCTGTCGCCCTCAAAAACCGCAACAGTGCCCTCGTCGCCCTCTGCTGCGATGGCTTGTGATGGCGGTATTTTAAAATAAGTTCCTCTGTGAGAGGTCTTTGGTCAAAGCGCGCTATCGCGGTTGCGAGTGATTGTCTCTGCAAATTATATCGAGGACAGTCACAAAGAAGGTGTTGAAAAGTCTCCTCGTTACCACAGTCCTCACACGTGGCGTCGTCGGCCCATCCAATTCGGTAAGCGAAAGACTTGGTGAAAGCCACCCCTAGCCATAGTCGACAAAGCAGGGTAGCTTCGCGACGGCAGAGTCCAGCTGGAATACAAAGGCGTAGAGGGTAGTCAAGATTCTGGAGTCGGTAGTCGTGAAAACTTCCAGCGTTCCACAAGGAGAACGTGATGTCACGGCTGATAATTCGAAGTTTTCGAGCGGCATCTGTCCTTGATAACGGTATCGGCTCCTCTTTGTCCCCTTGAAGAGCCGACCGAGCAGCGTTGTCAGCGTGTTAGTTCCCTATGACTCCGCAGTGACTTGGAAGCCACTGAAATGTCACGTGGTGTCCTTTCTCAGTTAAGGTATGAATGAGTTCTCTAATCTCAAATACC
Organism: Dermacentor variabilis; assembly: GCF_050947875.1. Lineage (NCBI taxonomy): Eukaryota > Metazoa > Arthropoda > Arachnida > Ixodida > Ixodidae > Dermacentor > Dermacentor variabilis. The sequence goes on from NC_134571.1 coordinate 128,082,270, forward strand.
AGTTGTTCGTTTGGTCCGCGCCGCAGGGCCGATAGCAAAGATTGCAGTGCAGCCTTCGAGTCACTGAATATTGACCATCTTCGAGCTTGCTCTTGGCTGACGAGACGAAGTGCAGCGCGAAGGGCTGCAAGTTCCGCGGCCATTGGTGTCGTTGGGTGACATGTCTTGAAACTGATGGTGGTGGCTTTCGCTGGGAAGACCACGGTTCCAGAGTAACACTGGAGAGTTGCCGATCCATCAGTATAAATATGTACGTGTTCGGCGTACCTCTCGTGTAAAAGGAGCAGAGTTAGTTGTTTAAGAGCAGGTGATGACAGCTCAGATTTTTTCCTGATTCCTGGTACGGTGAGGTGCACTGCGGGTCGAGCCAAACACCATGGAGGAATCGATGGCTTAGTAGCGGGGGTGAAGCCTGACGGGAGGCAGGTGTAATACTCCGAAAGCGTAGTACAAAATGCTGCCTGCGGCCTTTCTGACGGTAGTGTTGCCAGATGGTGGGAACAGGCACGGGCAACGTGCCTAATGTGCACTCTCAACACTTCTACCGCAATGTGTGTTTGTATAGGTTGGTCCCGAGCAAGCGCAGTAGTCGCTGCTGTCGATGTGCATTTTGGCAAACCAAGACAAACCCTGAGAGCCCGAGCTTGAATAGCCTGTAGAGCACGAAGATTTGCCTGGCAGGTGTTGGTCAGTACGGGCAAACTGTATCTCAAGAAGCCCAGAAAAAGAGCCCTGTACAATTCCAACATTGCATGCACTGACATTCCCCAAGTCTTTCCTCCCAGAAACTTGAAAAGTTGGGAGATTGCTGTCAGACGCTTTTTCAAGTAGGTCACGTGCGGGCTCCATGAGAGATCTCTATCAATGATTATGCCAAGAAATTTGTGAGTCTTCTCATAAGAAATTATCTGGCCATTTATTGATATGGCGTAGGGTGTCATTGGTTTGCGAGTGAACGCCATCAGTGCACATTTGTCTGACGAGATTTCAAGACCTTGGTTGCGGAGGTATATAGCTATTAGAGTAGCAGCTTTTTGAAGTCTTGCACGTATCTGAGGACGTGTCACACCTGAGGTCCATATATATATGTCGTCGGCGTACATTGATATCTTGATTGCTGCTGGCTTTCTGCACTGACGCGCAGTGAAATCTCAGTATGTGGGTGCTTTTGCACTCTGCACCCCAAAAAGAATGTCTCCGCCACGACCGACCGGAAGTTAAACCCGCGTCTGCGTGCTCAAAATGCGAACGACATAGTCACCGAACTAAATCGAGTACGACGCGAATTCTATCGCCTCCCTCTGCCCTCTTTCTTCTTTTTCCGATGACGATGCCGTAAGGTTCGAGACGAAATTCGATCGGCGTAGCATATTGCTTTCGCGCATTCGCCACATTTCGCGTGCAGGAAAGAGCCCTGCTGCGTCCTTGCGTGCGTGGCCTTCAGCTTTCGTTGAGTTCATCTCGCGCGCGACACTGCTAACTGACGACGTTCACGAGAAACATCACCCGTACAAATTGACCCTTGTAAACAAAGCAAACACGCTGCGTCGCGTTTAAATGGCACTTTGCGAAGACAAAAAAAAAAAAAAACTTTCGTGTCGTTTACGAGGCAATGCGAGTGCCCATGCACTGTGGCCCTGAAAATTGAGAATAATAGCGGCGATCAACCGAACGAAAGCCCGTTAGCGCTAATCACGACTGATGGCGCTATGAACGAGACAACTTTGTGTAAACTTGGGGATTATGTAACGGCTGCGTAGAACTCCACCATAAACGTCGTGCTACTTGTTGCCACAGAGCCAGTTAGCGAAGCCAGCTCGCCGCGCAGTCCGGTTCAAATGCGGGAGTCTAATCCATTAGCCTTTTTCCCCCTCGCGCTTTCGCCTTCAACGCCGTTATGTTTTTTTCTTTTTTGAGGTGGAAGGGGTGGCGTCGACGACGGGGTGTGCAACACATGGACGCGGCGGTGCACTTTCCCGCGCTTCAAAGCCGAGCCGCACATACGAACCCGGCCGCGGCGGCAACTGCAGCTCATTTGCATGCGCGCTGAAAACATTGTCTCCGCGCCTCGGATGCAACGATGTCGCCGTGCGAGGACGCCCCGCGATACGCTTGTATTTCTCGAGACAAAGGGAAGCTCTCTTCGCTTTTCAACCGTAGCCAGTATCACGAGCTGTAAAGGAAAGAATGACTTGCAAAAAAAAAAAAAGAAAGCTAGTATTCCCGTTTTGAGACGTGTTTCAACTCATCGTTCATCCCTTTTTGCACGCAGTAGCTGACTGTGCGAGAGAAGAAAAGCAGGTTGGGTGAACCTATCGATTTGTACTCGTCTTTGTTTTCTGACTTTTGGCTTTGCGGTCAGGCGATAACGACAGCGCGTGTTGTTTTGTGTCCAGTTCACCTAACTTAAAATGTCATCTAGTTAGCGGAGCGAATGGTCCTGTTTCGCCTAGATGTCAGGCTAGAGAAGCTGAACTTCTTTCCCCGTCGTCATGAGGGGCTTTTGTATTCAGCTCCGGACAGCATTTCAGACCTTTTCTCGGCGCTTGAATTTGCTATAGGAAGCAAGCTCTCCGCGTCCTAGACATGATCTTCCTAGACATACAGCGAGCTTTCTACTCGGTTCCGCATAAGGCGATTATTTCGCGCTCTTGCAACAGCGGGAATTTCGGGTCGTCTGCTCCGCTTTGTGCATAATTTTCTATCGAAGCGCCGGATGGAAGTGCGTGTCGGAGGAATAACAAGTGAATACACCTCTTTGAAGTGCGGTTTCCCAGAGGAAAGCGTTTTATCGCCGCTTCTGTTTAACACCGTACTCGCCGCGCTTCAAGGTCGTTTGCCGCAAAACAGTTATACTTCCCTGTGGGCATAGCTATCTATGCAGATGATATTGCTCTGCGGATAATGGACCCATCGCTCCTTGGTCCGCGGCTTTGTGCAAGCTTGCAAAGAGCTGTGAGCGCAACTTAGGAGTGCTTGAGTGAGGTTGACTTGCAGATAGTACCTGCTAAGTTCTCTGTAATAGCATATCATCCTAAACAACGCCCTCGTCGAACAATGAGATGCCTGTACCTTGAGGAGACGCCGATAAGCTGAGTGCACCGCTATTACGGCTTAATTCTGGATGATCGTATCTCTTGGCGTCCTACCGTTAAATTCGTACGACGCAAATCGCAATCCCTCCTTAAGTATGTGGCCGCCTTGACTGCTAGAGGTGCCGGCTGCGACCAAACAACGGCTCTGCAGGTGTACCAGACACCTGCATTCTCAGGCATGATGTATTCGTTACCAGTCCTGAGCGTACCTAGTTTGATAGCTCAGCTGGAACGAGATTCTCTCGTTACCCTGCGACTGATGCTTGGATTACCTCGTGAGCTGTTGCATTACTCACTGAAGCGCCTCAGTTACCATTGCGGCTGCAAGCAGACCAGATAGCTCTATATCAAATTCGGCGTCTGCACCACGCATCGAATTGTCAATTGCTCCTGGATCGTTTGATTCATGCGACATTATTTATAAACATTGTTGGCTTTTCTGAACATACTGATTCAGTAATACCTCCTCCTGCGAAAGATGTCACCAAATACGTATCGCCCATTTATCTCACAATATCTGACATGCACAAAAAGTTTGACAAGCCTGTTTCGACAATCTCGCACGGCAAAAATGGCGACATTATTTATAAATATTTCTGGCTTTTCTGAAGACGCTGATTTGGCGACATTATTTATAAACATTGCTGGCTTTTTTGAACATGCTGATTCAGTTATGCCTCCTCCTGCGAAAGGTATCACCAAATACGTATTCCCCATTTATCTCACAATATCTGACATGCACAAAAAGTTTGATATGCCTGTTTCGGAAATATTTAAATGTTCTCAGTCGCAAGTTCGAAACGATACCAGATTGCCTTCAAGTATTCACAAGTGCATATTTACACAGCGACGGTCTATGCCGCTTTTTTCTGGCCTTCGACTCAAGTACGACATTTATTTCATATACTCCATGCAGCCTCCTTAGCAACTGCGGAACCAGCAGTGATTAATGTTGCCTTGAAATAAGTGCAAGATGAGTTAACCGCATCGAAGATGGCCATTTTCCAGACTGCCGCGCTGCCTTTAGCAGGTTACAACGCAGTCAGATTGATTGTCCAGTTGTGTACAGCATCACTGACTCTGCCAACCAAATTCCATCGCATGAGATATCTCTCGTTGCCCAATTAATACTTCCACAAGTAGGGATCGGCGGAAATGAAGAGGCTGATTGACTGGCTTCATCTTGCTCTCATAACAACTGTGTCTGCCCTGAAATTTTGTGCAAGCTTGATGACGCTCGTCTGCTGATTCGTCGCCACCTGTACTCAAGCAGCATCGAGACCAGCGCGTCAAAAATGGAACCTTCCCACCCCGTGTTCGCGGTCGATGCTTGCCTCGCCGCACTAGAGCACAACTACTCAAGCTAAGGGTTTGCGGTGCGAACGTGTGCGTACGTTCATACAGAAAGACGTGTGGCCAGTCCACCGTGTACGTCTTGCGGTTGCTGCGAGCTACTTCAGCACCTGATATTGGAGTGTCTCGCTTTCAGTGCGCAGCGCATGTCGCGAAAGAGGGGGCTATCATCTCCTTTGCCTCCGGTGTACGACACTCGATGAATGTTTGTACCCGAGGGGTTGTGCGTCTGAACGCGATCAGGCTCATCGCGCTCTCCTTGCTTTTAGAGAAGTAACTAACTTAGGTTCACCTTTGTAGCTTATTTCTGTCTTCAAATGGCAAGACCTCAGACACTACTTCTTTTAACATTCTTTAGTAGCGTGACCTGCAGTGGGTGTGTGTTAAGCTTTATTACTTTAGTTTTGTCATCTTGCTTTTTTTTTCCTCCCCTCCTTCCTATCTTACATTTCTGTGTTTCTGTCTCCTCCTTTTTGAAGAATAGGCAGGCCTTGCGACGCGTCCGGTGGCAGTTGCCAGCGTGCTCCTCCATTTCCCTTTCCTGTCAAATGTATATGTTTTCAAATAATAATAATAATAATAATAATAATAATAATAATAATAATAATAATAATAATAATAATAATAATAATAATAATAATAATAATAATAATACAAGCCATTTTCGAGCTTGAGAAATCTGCGTATGAGCTGAAGAAGAATAATCGCTTAATTCGCATGGGTGTGGTCACGACTAGTGCCTCGTACTGGGGGAGTAGCGCCCACAATTGTAGGTAAAACAAAGAATCGCCACATTATAACGACATGGAGTCTTTCTGGGCAATCGGTGACCAAAATAATCAACACGCGCTCCTAAATTTATGTTGAGCAGATTTGCGTTTTGGTGTAGCCGATGGATAAGTTGTCACGTACAGCGCACACCTAAGAAGTAGAACACAGAACGTCCCTGGATCACCGTGCCTGTAACTGTGCTGCTTAAGGATAGCGTAAGTAAAGAACTTAGAATGCATCATGTAACCGCACAAAAACAAGGGACAAAGGAACACACAGGACAGGTGCGGAATGTGTGTTCCTTCTTTGTCCCTTGTTTCTGTGCGGTTACATGATGCATTCCAATAACGACCACCAACTAGCCCGCTTATCCCTGTTAAATAAAGAACTCAGCACATCCTACAGTCGTGCATCTTTCAGGCGGCTACAGTTCGGATATTTCCACGTTTCGCCGCTGCCTTTAAGTCAAATAACTAGGTTAAAATATTGCTTCGGTAGAATATGGGGGTGACCAGGACAAAATGTGGCACCGACCTGTGCGCTACCTACAGAGGTTAGTAACAACAATCGACTGACGTTTCCAGCACTTAAAAGCGACGACAACCGCGACACCCGTCGAGTTTACGCTCTTTCACTGCATATGTGGTTTCTGGCTAACGCGCATAAGCGTATGGTTGGAATAAAACGCCTTCTCGGCATGGTGCGTCAAATGTCTAAAGCCCATAGCTGCTGATACTTGAGAGCTCCGCACGAGACGAAAAGCGGCAGTGCCTCTGTTGAGGCATTCCGCTCGCATGTTCTTGCACCTGTTGTAAAAAAGGGTGCTCTCTCTCTCTCTCTCTCTCTCTCTCTCTCTCTCTCTCTCTCTCTCTCTCTCTCTCTCTCTCTCTCTCTCCTGTTCTCGTGGTGGTCGGCGGCCGGATTTTTTTTCCGCCGGTGCAAAGGCACCGTGCTCTCACGCAACCGAGTTGCGGGAGGTGTTCGCCGCCGAACGCCAACTTGCTCATCGATATGCACGTGCTGTCACGCGAGAGCTTCGTGGCTTCTGAAGATTTAGGTACCCTAATTGGTGGTGGCACGCTATGTCACGTTTGTCCACCTGGGCTGACGATTGCGGCCACGGCCGCATTCATTGCCGAAGTCCGCTCGGTATTTCTTGTCGAGATGGGCTGTTTCGTCCTGATGGCTCGCCACAGATTCGCCTAAAGACATACTTCCGCAGTGCGCGGTATCTGCACGATTTTAAGGTGAATGGCGGGAGGAGTATTTTGGCTCCGGGGAGAAAACGAACAGAGAGGAAAGCGCAGGTACGCAGCCGTTGTCGTACCATCATCGTCCCGCTTTCGTGATTCTGTTGTCGGCGTGTCGCCTTGGTCGTGCTGCCGTTGTCATACCGCCATCGTCACACTGTCTTGATTCCGCTGTCGTCGTGCCATCTTGGTCGTGCTTGCGTTATCAGGCCAACATCGTCACGCTGTCGTGATTCCGTTGTCGTCGTGCCATCTTCATTGTACTGCCGTTGTCATACCATCATCGTCCCGCAGTCGTGGTTCCGTTGTCGGCATGCCGTCTTGGTCGTGCTGCCGTCGTCGTCGCGCCGACATCATCTCTGCCCTCGTCACACCGCCGCCATCTTTCTACCACCGTCACCATCGTCACGGTGTTATGCCGTCTAACAAAGCATATCGGTGACAACTTGCGCCGCGCTATCATCAAACTCCCTTAACCCTTTCAGATGCCACTTTATCCCGTTGATTGAAAAGTTGCTTTCACCACATCTCTTGCATCTTCAGAATCGTAGAAAGTGTACAGCTGCAGAAAATATTAAGAACTTTCAATTGTTTAGCGAATTTTGTCAAGTTAACAAAATTTCGACTCCATGCGAAAACTCACTACAGGAACACAATATATGAGAACATGTACTATTTCGTGTTTTGAAAAGCTTGAAAAGCACTTATCCAGCCACTTGAAAATTATGCCTGGGGCATGACATTGTAAGAAAATGAAATTGAACCCGCTACATACAACATACTGACACAGAGTAAAAACACCCAGCCGTCTACCTTCCCACTCATTTTGCTAAAACATGCTGCACGTTATTCAAAATTGCAACACAGTTTCAATAATAAGTGTTTCAAGATGTATGAAACACATTTTAAATACCATTACTTTCATGAGTGTTTTTGCTATTGATGCACTCTCCTGCTGTGCACAATTGTGTAGACAGCGTCTCAAAGGGTTAACGACGCCAACAGCATACTTTGAAAGTATTGCTGGCCTGCCCATTTGATTTTTCCTGTCCACATCAGCTATTCGCTTACTTTGACAGTCATCTTCGATGGTTGGTTGGTAACAACTTTAATTTAGAGTCCTGCAGAGCTTTCGCCGACGGGGCCTTAGGTCACCCACGTGGGGACGTCGAGGTGTTGCCTCGCCGCCCTCTCGCGGGCCTGCTGGACGGCCCAGAGTCGGTCACCGAGGCTGGGGCTGCGCAAGGCAGCGGCCCACCGTGGCGGAAGGGTTCCGGAGTTAGCCCCGAGTGGGTTTTTGTTACAGTCCCAGAGCATGTGAGTTAAAGTGGCTATATCGGTGGGGCAGACCTTGCATATATTCGTCGGGTATGTGCCGGGGTAGAGCCTATGGTATTGTGCCGGGTTAGGGTACGTGAGCGTCTGCAGTTGTCTGAGGGCCACCCCCTGCGCCCTGTCCAGCTTGTCGCTGGGTGGAGGGTAGGTGCGGCGGGCCAGGCAGAGGACAGCCCCAAACACAGCGCCTTGGTAATTTCATTGTAGCTGGTCAAGCAGTCTTTGGTGCTGTCCCATGGACGACGGTCGCCGGCTCGGTTCGCGAGCTCGCGCGCCTTGGCGTGTGCCGTCTCGTTTCGGTTGCGATGTGTATCCGATATTTCTCCCATGTGCGCCGGGAACCACTGGATTCTGGTTTGAAAATCTACATCCCGCTGGACTTGCGGATTGCTCAGGACTCGGGCCGCGCTCCGTGAGATCCATCCTTTGGCGAAGTTTCTGACCGCTTGTCGCGAGTCGCAGAGAACGTTCCTGCAACAATGTTTAGCACTGTGGAAGCGAAGCGGGGTGCATTTCTTAAACTGTACTTTTTCAATTATTGCTACAAAAGTGAAAAAATAAGGACACTGGTATGAACCAAACACAGTTATCAAGTAGCTCAGAAGCACGTATACATAAGAACACGTCCGCGTCTGTAAAATTCTGCACCTCTTTATACCAAAAAAAGAAAAGTGGCCTTGATCAACGTGCGTCAGATTTGACGCAATGTAGTGATACGTCTCTTCTACCTGTGTCTCTTCTACCTGTGTTCTACCGTCTTTTCTACATGCACAATACAAAAACAAAATTGAGATAGGACCCATCTCCCGATGAATGCCGACGTTAGTGCGATTAGCATTGAAGCAATGTAGCGATACACTCTATTGCCACCGCTGAGACGCGTCATGCATGCGTCATGCGCGTAAACAATGGAGCCCGGCTAACTGAGCAGAGCTACACGAACACGGCCGGCATTGACTGCAGTTCATTCGCGTGCGCGCTGTAAAGAGAGCCGCCGCGTCTCGAATGTCACCATGCCATTGTGCGCGGAGGCCCTGGAGCATATTTGGGCCGCAACGGTTCTCAGAAGAGGGAACCTTTTCTGAACACAGCCGAATCGATGTTGTAATCAGCCAAGAGGACTCAATTCGCGAGATGGCACTGACGAGTCGTGCTATGAGGAGGCAAATAATGTCAGCGACTGCGGAGTTGGAATGGTTTTTGGAAACGTGCTTCCTTCCTCGATATGAAGTGCTCGCATGTTTTACGCGATCAACTCCGACAACTCCGCCGCGTCCGACCTCGAGGTCAGGGTGCCTCGTGCAACTTTTGCGGTTGCTATCGAGGCAAACGTTACTGACAACGTTGGTCGAAAGTATCCAACATTATCCTCGGCCAGTGCATGCCCGCCGTTTAACTAGCGAAGACAGATAAAGACGATAGAGTGCGACGGAGCAGGAGATATTGGGACCATGGTATCGAGTGTCGTCCGCGCAGAAAAGCTCCATGCTGTGATCCTTACGGACGAGCGGAATGTGTGTTTTTCAATGCGCGGGGAACAGTATCATCACTTTTTAACGGTTTTTATTGTTTTCTTTCTTTTTCCTAGCTTTCCCCCACAGTTTATAAACTTATTATTCGAAAAAAAAAGTTTTGCTTCCCTGCCTTTCCTCTATCTCTCTCGGCACTACGCCTTGGACATTTTCCTTACCGCGAATTTTCAGGCATCTATTTCTCGCTCTTGGAGTAGGAGTTCTCCTGTAATGTGGTAACGCGGCGTTATCTTGCGCTATTTAGTTTAAGATGTCATTTGCAGCAACCTACGCACACGAACCGCCCAGTTTTTTTTTTTTTTGCCATTGGGGTGCGCAGTTTGGTGAGAAGCTGTCGCAGGCAGCCGAGTACACGTTTCGACGTGATTCTTGCATAGAGCGTCAGCCCACTGGCGAGTCGCTGTGCTGTCATTATCGCGACCGAGCTCTGAAACGGTGATTCAGCTATATGTGAGGCGCTCCACGGGCTATGCTCCAGGCTAGTGCTGTTTACAGAGTGCTGCGGTTATCGTGGGGATGTTCGTGATAATTCCACGCACAGTGATTCTGCAGCCTACATTGAACGCGGTCGTAGAAGTAAAAGCAAGACATCTGGTTGCGTGTCACCGGGTGTCGTTTGGAATAGTGTATGATGACGCATTCACTCCTCTGGTGTTCTCTCGGTTTTTTTTACAGTGTTTTATAATAAACTGCTTTTTCCTGCCAGACAGGCGTATTTCGCCCCATCCAGAGCCGGTAGCTGTAGTCTATTCTTATGCTTCTATACGGGCTGTGATTGAGTGACATTCACGAAGGCTTACACTGCACTGATTGGAATTGTGCTGCGCGCGACGTCTGTGACAGCGAAGAGAACCGCGAACAATAATTGTGCCACTCTCGTCGATTTCAGCCACTGTCGTCGCATTGCGATGACTGGGCGATCGGCCGTTGTCCGTGCAGGCGCTACTCGAAGACCGTCCCCATCGATCGTCGGCCCACAAGGCTGTGAAGGCACTTTTAATTTGTCTTTCTTGAGGGCGACTGGCCAGTGGGAACGACTTTGACTCGATGGGACCCACCGCGCGCATGCGCGAACTCACAGCGTCTTTCCTCCCCTCCCCCTCTCTCGCTATCTAATCTTTCTATTCCTTCTTTCCCGTCCCCCAGGGTAGGGTAGCCAACAAGACGCATTTCTGGTTAACATCCCCAGCCTCTCCCTTTATTTCCTCCTCCTCCTCGTTATGTCCCCTATGACTACACTGGAATAGTATAAATGCTAATCTTAATAATGATAAGTTGCTCGTTACCACGGCACTGATGCCTCACCCCAGTCTCGTACTCCACGTTAACCTGACGCCTTCAACGTTACCATAGCGATCGAAACTAAAAAAGGAGTTTGCTACGTGTCGACGTCGTCTAACAACACCGTTCCCCGGAACGCGCCCCGTAGCTCGAAACAAGCGCAGACAGAAGCACGGAGCAACGAGCCACCGCCACCGCGACCGCAACCACCGTCACCAATGCCACGCGTCGAGCTAGAAGAGCCATTGCAGGGCAGTTAGCGTCCTGTCCCGGTGCCGCTGCGTCGTCGAGGCCAGAGACGAGGCCGCGCTCTTACGAGGGGGCGGACACACCTGCTCCGACAAGCACGTTTCGTGCTCGGGGCACGACCGGCGGCCGAACGAGCCGGGAAGGCCTTGCTCGCTCGCGAAGCCGGGCAGGCAGGCAGGGCAGCGGGGAAGAAAGGCGAGCGTCACGCTGACGTTTTGGGGGAGAGGGGGCAGCGCGCTCCCTACGCGGCATCGGCGACGCTTGTCTCTGCCGGCCCGCGCCGTCGTCCTCCCCCCGCTCCCCAGGGTCCATTAGGCAGATTGGCGCGCTCGACGCGCGACACAAAGAGGCGCGCAGTCGAACCCCTCCCTCCCCGCCTTCACCCCGACTATCCTTCCTTCCCTTCCCCATCGACCCCTAACATATATCCCCATATCGGCCTCGCCCCTTTCCTGCGCGATGCTTCGATCGCGCTGTCCTGCCGTGCGCGGCTGCCGCCGCGACCCGCGCGGGCGCTGAATTTTGGCGGAGACGGCGTCCCGCGACGGCCGAACGCGGCACCGAAGCTCGCGTGTCTCGATGCGCGACGAGGCCATTTTGGCAGTCCCTTTAAGAAGCGATGTCCCCGCTTGTGCGTCGCGTCTTTGCTCGCGGGTCCCCCCCTACGGCACGGGGTGATGAGCGATAGCGAGGCGGAGACGGTGACGACGAAATGAAGCTGTCTGCGGCTTCTGCGGTGGAGAATAGTAAAAAGCCACTGGAGTATTAGTGGTGCCATAGCAGGGAGCATATAGATTATGTATTATGGCAACAAGTTGCTTTCCATGTCAACGATTTGTTAACACGAACAGTGGGTCTTAAAGGTTGACAATGGACAAAGAACAAAAGAAGATATGACGCACTTGGCACCATCAGCCACCACCTCATTTCAAAGCTAACACGTAATATCCACTCATTCCCCGTTTAGGAAAATTTCGGATAAGTGAATTTCGGCGTTTAATGCATACAATGAACAGGCTCTTTCGTAACCACTACGTCGACAAGAGAAACGCGCCCTATCACCCAATAAATTATCCCGTAATAAATTTCTGAAATAATGCTTTAAATTATTGGACGTGAAATCGTTTTCTGTTCCAGAGTATCCACCACATTATTGTTCCACCTGTCAAACTCTGTTTCGTTACTTCTATTACTAACGGAAACTCGTTAAGAACTGTACTTGGAGTTGTGATTGAGAAAGAACACTTCCTTGCTCTTAACAGTTTTAGGAGTGTTTAACAGCAGCACTGTATGTGGGTTGTTTTTCTGCACTTCAGCAGCCATTTCACGTTATGGTTCTTTTTTTTTTTTCATCGGGATGCCTTTGGCAACTTGTTTTACATATGTACTTCCCTTAACTGCCTCATAAACTTCATTAAATAAATAAATTATTCATTCATTCATTCAATTTACCCACTGGAACCAGAAGTCTAAGAAACGACCTTTATTAATTGCAAGTTCAGGAACCTTGTCACAGCCCACGCAGCGATCCCACTGTGCATAATGTTGGGATCCGCGTTCTCAACGGTCTAATTTGTTAACCCTTGTTGTCCTTGGCACTCTCCATCAAATCAACATCAAGTACTCGATTTCTTCAGCTGGCTTCCTTTCAAAGCTTAAGCTGTTATTCGGACTATGCACATCGCATAAAAAGCCAGCAGGGAAGTTCTGATGACTCACATATTGGGAAAAGTAGAACTCAAAAGCCAAATAAAAATTGTAAGTAGTGTACGTTTCTTTTTAACCTTCCTCTGCCCTCTTTCTTTTAGAGACATTCTCTCTCTCCTCTATCTCTCTTGCAGAGTAGACTGTAGGCGGATACTTTCTATGGCGGCAAACCTTTCCTCTTTTTAATAAAGAGCTCTTTCTCTCTCTCTCTCTCTCTTGTCATGTACGCCTCTAGCGCTAAAACCAGCCAAAAGACCCGCCAACACAATGTTATAAAAGCATCCAGAAGAAAAGGACGGACAGAATTCGTCAACAGAATTCTGGTCCAAAGCACATGCTGGAATAAATGTCAAGTGAAGCCATAGTCAAGCAGTGTCTGTTGTTGACCTCTGCAAAACTAATGGCGATGCATACAGTTGTGTTTATTTTTATGCTATACAGCGTGCGAATTCATTCAAAGTTTACATTTATGAACCATAATTGTCAAAAAAACATTATTCTCGTGCGATTTTCATGGCTTAAGCGCTACACCGCTCGCAAGGTACGCAGCAATGCAAACACCAAATCAGGCGGAGGCCCAGTGTGAGACGGCTGCGCAAATGTACGACGAGGGCGAAGGCGATGTACGACGCTTTCTAACCAGACTAATTTCTGGTTAACATCCCTGCCTTCTCTCTTTATTTCCTCCTCCTCCTCCTCGTTGAGAGAAGATCATGATGGCGCGTGCACGCACGAAGTACACACGACACATATCTAGCTGCGCTTAAGGATTATGTACCTCTTCTGTCCCATTGGTACGCACCGAGTAGCTAAATTAAGGAAAGTCAAGTAAATTAAAGAATCGACTGAATACAACGTGCCAGTCCATTACGAGTTGTGTGTGCTTTACAGAGCCGACGTTTTACAGGGCGTCGTAGCTGACTTAAGCCAGAGTTTAAAAAGTATGCAAATGCCACGTAGCTGGACAGAACAAAAGTAATGTTGTTTGCTGTCGCTCAAACAGCTTTATTTTTCATCCCGCCTGATTAGATAATTAGGCGGAATGAAAAAGTCTAAATAATTAATTAACTTGTCAAATATTACAGATAGATGAAAAGTGTAAATGAGAAAATTGTAGAGCGACATGAAAAACTCCCGATACAGCTTTATGTTGATGAATACGAGGTACATAAACGAGTTTTTCCGAGCGCGAAAGACACCTACAAATACACGCAAAGAGCCTCGAGCGGCGAGTCGCATGGCAATTTTGCGTGCATTTTCGGGCATATTGCGCAATCGTCGTTCCAGCTTCGCCGCCATGACATCGTTATGGTCATTACTTTACTTTCTGTCGTGGGATCTGCCTTTGAGTGGTCACTTTCAAGATGAACCTTAACCGAGGAGCGCCTGTATATATTCATAAGAACGGAGAAATTGTTTTTCTCGGATTTCGCCGCACTAAGGTTGATGAACTCTTCTGTAATTAAGAGAAAATGTGAGAGTCTATGGAGTGTAGGGAGTAGAGCCTTTTTTTTTTAAATTAAGGCCAGCATAATTTTTTTACAGAAATTGTTGATAAAAAGAAAACTTATAGAAACTAAAGCATGAAGCTTTCAACTGTAACTTGGTAATAAGAAATGATAGCACACCTGTGTTATTTGCACATATTAAGGCATATAATGTGGGCGAAGTTGGTGTATTCAACACTGCTCTGAAATATACTACTGATTTGTGGGCAGGACTTTTGCGAAACCCTCGTGAATATTGGAACACTTTTACGTTAGCTCTAAACTCATACACCACAATTGTCCACTTCAGGTGATTAATGGACCAAGAATGAAATACTGGGCGAGTTAGAATGGATTCATAATTTACAGTACGGAAGAAGACCGAGGAAGAAAAAAATAACTAAAGATTACACGAAAGAGAGAAGAATAAAAGGAAAGGCAGGAAGCTCAACCAGATCGCAATGCTGCCCTGCGCTAGGGGAGGGGGAAAAGGATGGATTGAAGATAAAGAGGAGGAGAGAGTACGAGAATATTAGGGGGGAGGCAAAAGACATGCGGAAAGTCAAAACACGCTTAAGTGTGTATTGTCGTTCTCCCAGACAGTAGCTATCCGAAGGAAGTGCACGAAATTGGGTGCTGACAATTGGGGTGTGCCACTTCTGGATTTTCTGCGCACGAAATGACGGTGGCTTAAAGAGAATTCCTCTACTCAAAGTATGTCAGCCCAGCTCTTAGTGAAACCAGTACATGCGTCGCACTTTAAGCGGATGTGGTGTGCTGGTTGCTTAAGGTTACACATATGACGTCCACTAATAACCGTAGCCCGGTTATGACTTGTCCATCTTCAACTGGTACCTCTTTGGCAAGGGTAGTGCTTGTCAGAGTAGGGTCAGTACGCTGCGGCTCAATGATGATCTGCGGGTACGACAGAGCAGGCCATTCTTCTGAACAGTCAGCCTTGTCAGCTTCTGTCTCGGATGTTTCCTCGTCTTCGGGAGCTTGCCGCGATTCAGGGTTACAAAGAACTGCGGACGTCGACGACGCCTTCACTGCCGTCAAGTTCTGCCTGACAGACCATCCCAGGCTATGTCGGCGACGCTGGATAATTTTAGTGGCTACCCCGTACGTCGAATTTTGCCAGATCATCTCTTGGAGAGCAGCGGACCGATTCTCAGTTTGAGGACAGTCCTTGGAAGCGGCGTCGCGAGAGCCCCGGCAGTTCGAGAACTTGAAGGCGGTTGCACGGCAAGTCTCTCTTGTGCGATTTTCTGCACATCGGCTCCGCACCACTTAGCCTGTGCGCACGGCCTTCACGTGTCCAAGCTTTCGGCAATTGTGGCACTGAAGCGGTGTTGGAATGAAGGGGGCGAACTGTGTGCCGGAAGTGGCCCACTTTCACATATGCGGGGATGGAGTGACCCTTAAATTTTTAACCTTGACGCGGCGTGTATTCCCAAACTGGCCGATGTGTACGTTGACAAAACCTTCGATAGTAGGCGTTATAATTATCGGGAGGCTCGCGTTTTGCATATATACGTCAATATTACAGACACGAAGGCTGGTGTTGGCTGTCTGCTGTTGGTTTATTTTTTTTTTAAGCCGAAGCTGTTTATGTCTAGGATACCGGTATTTTTTTCGGGTCGGTCACGTTCACAGAAGACCCAGTGGGCCGATACCGGTGGTAGTGCAGGGCCAGGAACAATGGCTCATACCCCCGTAAGGCGGGGGTGTGAAGCGAGAAAACAGCGCAGCTTTCGCTTCAATACGAAACGCACAAATTAAGAAAACCGTCAAATCACATGATTGATGACCAGGCGCGCGCCCTTCCCCGTTAATTAAAGATTACGGGGTTTTACATGCCAAAACCACGATTTGATTATGAGGCACGCCATAGTGGGGGACACCGGAATAATTCGGACCACCAGGGGTTGTCTAACGTGCACCTAAATCTAAGTAAACGGGTGTTTTCACATTTTGCCCCTATCGAAATACGGCCGCCGTTCCCGATTGATCAAAGTACTTTGCCACCAGTCGCTCGCCGGTAGTCGTTGGCGTAGACTTTAACGTAGAAATCTGAAAACCGGAAGCAAAGCAGTGGTTCACCCACTTCGTGGAAGCGGTTGGCCTCGGTCACTTCAACGATTCGATTCAACCAACTGCCGTACACCGGCCATGCACCGATTTAACTTTGGCGAACAACATTTCTCAAATGAGAACAAGAACATCTGTGTGTATCATGATGACCACAAAGCAGTTACGTCAGTAATTTCGATGTAATCAATAAAAAAATTTTGTAGAGTGCATTGAAACGTATGTTTGTGTCGCATATCACATTGAAGAGCAATGTGCGCAATGGGATGCACATCATAGGATCAGTGTTTGGCATGTTGCCCTAGATTAGGCGATACATACCTACAGCTTCGCTGACCAACCACCTTCACAGGAGTCGATTGGTGGTGATTTTTTTTCTCTGTGAGTCCTGAGTCTGGTCTAACAGACGTGGTTTACAGAACTTTAATACCTTGCTTTGGTGCAAGGTTACGCATCTGTAAACTACTCACTTCAATTTTGGTAAACTTATCTATTTTTCGCAATTTTAGCAGAAACATTGAGGTCGTAAATCATACTTTTTGATACAGTTGGTATAATCCACGTTTGTTTCATAAATGCGACAAATTCCATTCATATCGATTGAGCAGTTGTCTAGTAAGAGCATTTATGCGTTTCGCATGCATTGGAATGGGAAAACCGGAGGTTGTCGCGAGAAAAAGCTTCCTCTCCGGGCTTTCTTTGTGTTTTTTCTGCGGAAATAATAGTCGAACTAAATTATTGAGGTGAAATGTCCACTTCAGTTGAAACGAGGTTGAAAAGTGCGTCGTGTCGAAAGCCAGGTTTGTTGTTCCAGAGGATTGAAACAAGCTCCTAGTGTAAAGTTCTTGTTCATAGTGCAAGTGAGCTCGGGTACCTGTTGCCTTTTTTCTGGTGAGAATGGTTGCAAGTGCTCGTGTGTGCGTATCGCCTTTATTCCGACGATTTGAGCTCCGTCTGATACTGTTATAATATATGTCAAGTTTTATTCCTTCAGTGTATAGTCAATTATCTTTATTTAGTCGTCACTTTTATTTTTTTTCTGTTCATTGCATAATTTTGCATTGCATTTCTAGTCGTTTTTCATGTGTAAGTATATACATATAAGTATTCATGTGTTCTGTCTCTCCTGCTTGGGCCCCCATTTGGGTCTGCAGAATTGTATAAATAAATAAATAAATAAATAAATAAATAAATAAATAAATAAATAAATAAATAAATAAATAAATAAATAAATAAGTGAGGCCCAGTAACACGCTGTAAGGCAACGACACCAGCGTTTACGAAAGCTTCGCCACTTCAGCGCAGTCCTTTAATTGCTGCCTTTGCAATGCTGTGACATCGTCCAGTAGAAGTTATTTTCTAAGAAACTACTGGAAGAATTGATGCATGACAGCGACCGTATCGTGTTCAAGCACTCCCTCTTCATCTCTTCGTAACAGCGCGTCTCAAAACAAATCACAAGTTGTCAAAGAAACTGCAGTTTTCAGAACACCTATACTGACACGATGTCCGACGCAAAAATGTGGCGCAAAAAAAAAAAATTACCTGCGCCTACTGTCCCGTTTCAGCCTTGGCTGAGTGAGTGACATCCACTATCAAAAATGGAATTCTCCGATTCAGGCGAATGAGACATCGTCGGTTTGATCGAGACACGTGGGCGTATCATATTTTTCGCTTTGCACCGATTGGCCACATGGGGTGACGTGGCGTAGCAAGTGGTGCGCCTGGTGGGAGTTTCGAGCCTTGGATAACGCGGTCCCTTGCGCAGTACCCTGTGCATGAGGTGTTTGACAGTGATGCCTTCAGCAATAACAAAGATACTTCAGACAAGATTAGACACTAATCTGAATAAAAACAGCGCCGGAAACGGCACAACAAAGAGCGACAACCACAACGCACTATGTACCACCTATAGCACAGCAGCAAGCTCTCTGGAAGAGTAGATGCCTTCCCTTTGAGTTTTTTGTTTGCATTGTTTTCTTCTGTTAGTTTTGATTTTTGCCCGTGTTTCAGGAAATCTTCCGTTGAACTTGACGGCATATCGCCCGATCACTCCGGCCAGCTGCGTCGGAAAGGTGACGCAAAGGATGGTCCTTGCAGATCTAGAATGGTATCTCAAGCGTTATGACATCTAACATGCTTTCGTGACGGTCGATCCTCATTTGATAGCGTCATTGACCTGACAACGTTTGTGCAACAGGAGAAAAGCCGTAAGCGCATATCAGTTGCACTCTTTCTCGACGTGAAAGGCGCGGATGACTACGTTGCACATGACGCCGTCATCAACTTCCTGGAGAATACTGGAATCGGCGGCCGCACGCTTCGTTGGTTATCTGTCTACATAACTCGCCTGTCGTTTTTTGTACAAGCAGAAGATGGCTCTACAGCTCAACATTACACGTACTGCGGCGTGCCTCAGGGAGGAGTATTGAGTCCCACGTTGCTCAATGTGACACTCATTGGACTGGCTGAAGTTTTACCCGAGACAATCTATCTCTCGATGTACGCAAATGACATTTGCCTTTGGACTCCTGCGGTTACTCGCCTTCAGGTGCGCGCGCGATTGCAGGGGGCAGCAACCTAGACATCAGCATACCTTCAAACACAAGGCTTCACTGTATCGACCGAGAAATGTGCATTGCTTGCATTCACACGAAAAACTATGACACCATACCCAGTCTGCATTAATGGACACACTGTCACCTATCACCTGACACACTGTCACCCACGAGGCTGCGCGTGGCTTTACCGACCGCGCAGCCCTCGGATCGGGCGACTCTCTCCCCAGACACAGAGACGCTCCTCTCACGCACAACGAAATCACTAAATTCTTTTACTTAGATAGAAGGGTTTTCCCCCCGCCTCACTCCAAGCTAAGCAGGTCGCAGGCGGTCACACTAAGACTTCTGCAAACGAATTCCTACCCACATCCGGCTTCCCTTAATAGCATATATCCCGAGATTTATCCGAATTGTTCTTGCGTGACCTGTGGTGAGGTAGCTACGTTGCCTCATATGCTCTGGGAGTGCGGGTCGCTGGGCCCGAAGTTCACCAAGGAAGAGTGGGACGCACACCTGCGAAGTCCCGTCTTTCAAGACCAAATCCTGGCCGTCCAGCGCGCCCGTGATCGAGCCGGCAGACTAGATCTGTCAGTCCCGTCGTGGGATTAGCCGGGTGCGCGTTTTATCGCGCTTTGCTGGACCAAATAAAAGTTTATTCACTCACTCACTCACTCACTCACCTATGGAAAGACCCATCAATTCTTGGGTGTAATAATCAAAGGAAATTTATCCTCGAGCCCTCATTGCACGTACCTGAAAAAAAAACTGTCGTCGATTGCCCAGGTACTGAGATTCATGTGCGGGAAAACATGGGGCACATCTGTACGATCCATGCTTCAGTTGTAGAGAGCGCTATTCCTAGGACATATGCGTTACATCCTTCCCGTTTTGTCCAATACGTGCAAGTCAAATGTTCACTCATTGGAGAGCTTTCAGGGCCAAGCACTGCTCACGTGTTCAGGACTTCCTCGCGTCGCGTCAACGCCTGCAACAATCGCGCTCGCCACAGATCATTCCATCCAAACATACGTTGCTGTGGATTGTCTCAGGACGCATATCCGTCATCTTTCCCGCGTCCCTGATCATCACTTGGCGTTCTTGCCATCGCAGAGGCCTCGTGCAACCTTTTTCTGAAGTTAAAATCACCTATACAGATTGTCTTCCGCTGGGATAAGTACCAACAGCAAGGCCTTCATTGCCCTTGCGGTGTCTCCAACAACTTCAGGTGCGCCTAAGTATTCCGGATGTAAAGAAGAAGGTCAATCACCCAACAATAACTCAGAAACAGATGACGCTGCTATTAATCAATGAGACGTACGGGGACTGAATACACATCTATACTGATGGTTCGGTCTCATCTTCCAGTTCTTCACGTACCGTGGTCATTCGGGCTACGAAAACTACAATCAAATTCAAATTGTCACACCCGGCAACATCAACGGGGGCAGAGCTTGCTGACCTGCGTGCTGCTGTAGGATACCTCCTGCAAGCGACACGTCAGAACAGGTCATCTTCAGCACTCTGAGGCAGCACTTCAAAGTCTGCATTTTGCTCTATGTTACAGGACTAATGAGCAGCTGACATATGACATGAGAGAAGACCATCATCAAGCTATTGTTAAAGGGCATGAAAGTATACTTCAGACGCTACCTGACCATACCAACGTTGCTGGTAATGGCCTCGCCGGCGAAGACACCCGGCCTGCTTATCTGGAAGCCCGACCAGTTCCAATCAAGGAGGTTATAAAAAATGCCGGAGTGGTAGCCCTCCCAGTTTCTTACGAGCAGAGTTGAAGCTGGCACTTGCCTCTACTCCATGCTTGAAAGCGTGCGAAACTGCACAGAGAACAGTCGCAATTAAACTGCTTTTGAAAGGGTAATATAAATTTTAGGCTAATTGAAAAATAATTTAATCCTGTTTCGGGCTAAAAATGTTGCCGTAGGCTGTGTAATGACATCGTGATCTCCCATACAAGTTTCCAAGAGCTTCAAGCTCCATCCTAAAACCAGCGACGCAGATAGATCCATCAAGAAACATATGTACGGCATAATTGACCCTGTAAAAGTGTTTGGAAGTGAGAAAACAAAAAAACACTTCTTACTCTCCGCCAAATGCTACTGTTAATCGATTCGCTTGGCAAGATGGTGGCGGCCGGCTTCACCTTTCAGACATCATCTCCACTCCAGAATTTTTTTAAAACCTCATTGGTTCCAATCCCCTTATGCAGAGCCGACACTGCAAGAAAGCTTCATATCGTGGCTAAAGCTATGACACACAAATACTGGGCTTCTCGCAACCTCCCGAAGTGTCGTCTTCATATACTTATCCATACCTAAAGCTACAAGTGCCATCAAAATTTTCCCATTCTGAGGTGACAGTATTGATCCGCCTGTGGCTCGAGGTGTCATTTACAAAGGCCTACTCGTTCTGCATGGAAATTGGGGATACGCCCATGTGCGACTCTTGTGGAACAAAAGAAACAATTGAACAAGTGTCATGTCTATGTCCCCAGTACGACGTCGAGCGTGAAGCTCTCCGAACAGCATCGAACCAACTGGACTCTAAGCCATTTTCAGAAATGAAGATCCTTGGATGATGGCCGTACGCGTCGATGGCACAAAAAGCCACGAAAGTGTTCTTGCAGTACTTCGAATCCATAGGTCTTGGCGACCGTGTGTAGACTCGGTGCAAGCCTTTAAAAGTGCTCAAAACTCTGCTCTCTCTCTTTTCATCCATATACCCCTTCCCCAGCGCAGTGTAGCAAACCTGACGTGTGTTTTGTTAACCTCCCGGCCTTTCCTGTCTTCTGTTTCTCTATATCTCTTTCTGTATCTCTCTGGAAAAACAGCTTTGTTCTCAATATATTACGGAATTCGTCTTTAATATTGACTGTGCGCACGGATCAAATTGTGCATGTCGATATTGGTCAGTGCTTCCACAATATCAACATTTGGCGGGTTTTCAGCGCTTCATGCTTGTTTTTTAGTCCATCCCCCTACATAGCAGCATAGCAGATTGAAAAACTGCGAACCAGAACACCACATTAAGAGTGACGTGGCCGCAGCCACACTTGTGTATAGCGCAGGCCCTGTTGAAGCAAGCAAATCCACTACTAAGAAACAGCACCTAATGGCAGTTGTGTGCAGTAAGCCTGACATTTGAACTCGGCAGCTGAAACTGGTCGACATTGGCTACTGTTCACTTTTAAGGGTTAGAATTTAAGATGCCCTACACCTGCTCTAGAAACTGAACAACCCGTAATGACGCAGACATAGCTCATCGATAGTTTCAATTTCCTGGACACTTCAAGAGTGCATTCGACGGCGCACCATCGTAAGCGTCGTCTCCGCGTTCTACGCGGCGAATCAAAATGCACTCATGAAACGTGCAACCACAGACGTCATCGCAATACGCTTCAGTGCCAATGTTTAGCGAAAGGCGCCATCTCGAGCCGGAAATATATTACAGCAGTCTGTACAGTTACGACATAGCCTGAAACGACGGGGCGCTCGACCGCTACGAAGCAAATGGCCGTGCGCGGGGCGCCCCTGTCGAATCCAAAGTCGTAGCCAGTGGTCATTCGACACGCGCCGGCCGAAGCGCCTGCCCGAAGTAATTGACAGCCATTACGTCGCGCTGAGGATGATGAGATGGGGGTGACGTGCACAACACAACGGGATGGGGCTGACCCACTTCGGAATGGCGCACATTAAGTGGCTGCAGGGCATGTCCACGAGGTTTCTCAGAATCGTGGGAGTGGAAAGCGTGCTACTCTCATACTCTAAAGTGGCCGCACGAATTCCAGGAATGGTTGACTTTTCATCGGCATGCAACTACCACTTGAAGAATTCACTGGCGGGTCGAAGACGCGGACTTCTCTTGCGGTTCGTGTATGGTAATAGAGCATCTGGAATATGTTTCTTTAATAGGCAATGCCAAAATGCGCGAGTACAGCAAGGCCAGCATCTATTGTATAGAGACATTGACGAAAGCGGATAACCCTATATGAGAGCACTACGAGGTAAGTCGCACGGTTACAGTGATTGGAGGATATATCCACCCAAGAGCGAGGATCGATTGCTCGCACCTGATGTCTCTGCTGCAAGCATCGCAAGGCCCTCATATTGTGATTGGTGACTTTAACGCGCACCATCCCCTGTGGGGTAGCACTTCGATGATATCTCGTGGCAAATATTTGGCTGACTTTATGTGTAGTCGGGGACTAAATGTGCTCAATGACGGGTCTCCTACATTTATTCGTGGCACGTCCTACAGCAGTTGTCTTGACCTAACGTTTGTATCAAGGAGCCTTCTGTCTTCAGCATCCTGGTCGACGGATCTAGAGACTCATGGTAGCGACCACCTCCCCACTTACGTTCACTTTAGCTGGTTTCGCCGTTCAGCCTCACGTTGCATTCGTCAAACAGACTGGATTGCATTTAAGACCTCTGTCGACGCCGCCTGTCAGAGTATGACATCTCCATCCGAAATAGAGGACATCATTGCCTCTACCCTGCGGGACAAAACTAGAGAAGTCAGCATACCGAGGCACAGGTCATCGGTCGACATACAATATGAGGCCCTTCGTGCGATCCGTCGCCGCGCAGAACGGCGATACAGAAGAACAAAGTCACCGTCCGATCTTTCGAGCAGTCGCCGAGCTCAACGACATGTTCTTCGACATCTGGAGAAGCTTGACAGACAGCGTTGGAGGGCTTTCTGTGGATCCCTAGATCCAAGACAGCCTCTATCTAAGATATGGCGGGTCATACGAAGTCTCCAGGCAACTCCACAACAAAGACACCCATTCCATGCGGTGGCTCTACATCAACGCCGGACCGAATTGGAGGTAGCAGAGGACTACTGTAAACTGATTGTGGACGCATCTAATGCAGTGACTTCATCCCTTGTCACCATCGCACCCCCGTCACCTGATGAGCGGCTCGAAGTACCGTTTACGATGCAAGAGCTTGACGCTGCGCTTTCAGTTTCTCGACGCTCCTCGGCACCAGGACCAGACGGAATCACGTACGCTGCACTCTGCCATCTTGGCACCGAATCACGACGTCTTCTCCTATCTTTTTATAATACGACGTGGGAGAAAGGAAATGTTCCAGATGGTTGGAAATGCAGTCGCGTTGTAGCGCTGCTTAAACCGGGAAAGTGCCCCAACGAGCTTTCCTCCTACAGACCGATCGCCTTAGCCAGTTGCGTCGGCAAAGTAATGGAAAGAATGGTTTTGTCAAGACTGGAATGGTTTCTAGAGAGAAATAATTGCTTTCCTGATTTTATGCACGGATTTAGAAGAGGCCGTTCTTCGATTGACGGAGTTATCGACTTGGTCTCCACTGTTGAACAGGAAAGAAGTCGACGTCGGTTAGTTGGAGCTGTCTTTCTGGATATTAAGGGTGCATACGACAATGTACTACATTATGCAATCCTTGATGCACTGGAAGATTTAGACATCGGTGGCCGACTATATACATGGATTGTTAGCTACCTCAGTGGCCGCACGGTGTATATGTCGACAAGTGATGGCGACACCGGACAGTACCATATACATCGAGGTGTTCCACAAGGGGGAGTTCTCAGTCCAACTCTTTTCAATGTTGCATTGATTGGCCTTGCATCCGAACTTCCTAGCACGGTAAAGATTAGCACATATGCCGACGACATATGCATATGGGCATCTGGAGCCACCCGTCCCCAAATGCGTGCTAGGCTTCAACGTGCAGTGACAATCACAGCTAAGTATCTTCGGCGTCAAGGCCTCCGACTCTCAACTGAAAAATGTTCTGTGATTACGTTCACGCGAAAACGAATGACCAGGTATCCGATCATTGTTGACGGCGTAGCGATACCTACGGTTACACACCACAGATTCCTTGGCTTAGTCATAGACCGGGGATTATCTTGGTCAAGACACGTCGCCGCACTGAAGTCAAAGCTGAAGACTTTTGTTCACGTCCTTCGCGTCGTGGCAGCAACAAGATGGGGCCCCTCGGAGTCGTCATTACTCCAATTGTACCGAGCCCTATTCGTAGGGTATATACGGTACAGCATGCCGGCGCTCTCAAGCATGGGACCTAGTTGTGTGCGCGCGCTCGAGAGCATTCAAGCTCAGGCATTGCGCACATGTTTGGGCCTCCCACGATGCACGTCAACCAATGGAACAATAGCGGAAGCTCGTGCTTGTCCTATTCGGGTGTACTTGCTCTGCGAGCCTCTTCGAATGTACCTCCGCGTGTTGACCCGACACAGGCACCATCCTCTGTCATCGCTCCCTACCACACACCCAAGTTCCAGCTTCTCAATGACTATATCGCGGCATCAGAGTGTTTTGCCGTCGAGATTCTCTCCCGCCTGTATTCCGAGCACACCCCCGTGGGTTCTGCCTAAACCTGTCGTTACATTGCAGATCCCTGGAATTACTAAAAAGTCTTTCGTTGCATCTCTTGGCCTCAGGCAACTCACCTTGTTGCACATTTCTACAGAGTACGGAGATACTGTACATGTGTATACCGATGGCTCTGTCACACCATATGCCTCCACTGCAGCCTTCGTCATTCCACATATGATCATCGCTCGCCGGTTTAAACTAGACCATAGCTCAACATCAACTGCCGCAGAACTTGTTGCTATCCGGGAAGCACTTCGATTTCTCTCCGAGGAGCGTCCTCACGCATGGACGATATTCTGCGATTGCAAGCCAGCTCTGCAAACGATTGACTGTGTCCTCAGACGGGGCCCGTATCATTCTATGGCTATAGAAATTACAGAGTATCTCGACCACGCAACTAGAAATGGCCACAATGTCACCTTTCAGTGGATACCGTCACACTGTGGCGTGATAGGGAACGAACAGGCAGACGCTGAAGCAAAAACTGCTTTAGATAATGCTTGTGAAGTACGCATTCCGTTCTCACGAACAGACACAAACGCCCTACTTCGTCGCGTAAACCACAACTCTACGTTGGAACACTGGGCCCAACCTGATCGACGACACAAGCGATTACACAAATGGGACCAAGAAATGCGATTTCGTATGCCTCAAAAGTTCAATAGAAACCACACGAGCATGGTGCACCGGATTCGCCTTGGTGTCGCATTCACCAACCGTTATAGAAATATGATAGGTGCCAGTGATACTAGCCCAAACTGTGAATGCTGTGAGGTGCCAGAAACACTTGAACATATATTTTGCGTGTGTCCCGCGTACGCGCAAGAACGACAGCAACTTGTCTCTTCCATAGCAAACATCCATGAGAGACCGCTATCGGACGAGTTTCTTTTAGGTCCTTGGCCTAATGCAACCAGCACAGCCCTGGTCACAAGAGCCGCTGTAGCTTTTCTCCAAGCCACTGGGCTGGACGCACGCCTTTAGAGATACCACAACTCTGTGAATTTGTATATACGCATCTCTTCCTTATACCATCATCATTCATCAGCCCTTTCCCTCCCCGTCCCTTTTCCCCAGAGTAGAGTAGCAGGCCAGAGCAAGTTATAGCTCAGGCCGACCTCTCTGCCTTTCTGTAAATAAATTTCTCTCTCTCTCTCTCAAGCTGTTCGGCGCCGTGACTTGTAAAATAATTGTGGACAGGGTGACCGACCACTTTACTACAACTCCTCGCTCCGTAGCCGCATATATACCATACATACGTGCGCATACGGATTAGGTGCTAAGTGTATGTACTTAATGCGTAGAAATCGTAACCGTCGTACCATTGTACATGCGATTCTAATCATACTAACCGTGACAGTTATGATTACGACGAGGACAACGACGCCTGGAATGTTTCAGTCATGTCTACGGTTGCGGTAATGTTATATATATATATATATATATATATATATATATATATATATATATATATATATATATATATATATATATATATATATATATATATTGCTACGGCACAATAAGTGCGATCACGAAAGGCGAGCAGTGTGAAGACGACGACGACGACGATTAGAAGCTAGCGCGGGCTGTTGCCTCTTGGCCAAGCGAAGCGTATTGCCTTGTAAATATACTTGTAAATAGCTTTTCGTCAGTGTCTTCCTACGTAACATATCTGGTGGAGGTGCGGGGTAACCCGCACGTACGACCGCGTCCGCCGCCGCTTCTATTGGCCTGGTCTCGCTCGCTCCGTTGGACGCTATGTTGCTGCCTGTGATCCCTGCCAGCGTCGGAAAACACCTCAGGTGCTACCTGCCGGTCATCTCCATCCGATCACCGTCCCTGTGGAACCGTTCTTTCGTGTTGGATTAGACCTGCTCGGTCCCTTTCCCACGTCATCCTCTGGGAACAAATGGGTAGCCGTCGCAACTGATTACGCCACCCGATATGCTATCACGCGGGCTCTCCCTACCAGTTGCGCCACTGACGTCGCGGACTTTCTCTTGCGTGACATTATCTTGCTTCAGGGCGCCCCGCGACAGCTCCTTACTGACCGTGGTCGAAACTTTCTCTCGAAAGTTATCGCTGACATTGTGCGTTCCTGCTCCGTTCAACACAAACTGACTACCTCATACCATCCTCAAACCAATGGCCTGACAGAGCGGTTAAACCATACTCTTACCGATATGCTGGCCAAGTACGTTTCCAAGGACCACCACGACTGGGACATTGCCCTTCCTTACGTAACATTTGCGTACAATTCTTCCCGGCACGACACCGCTGGATTTTCTCCCTTTTATCTACTGTACGGTCGCGAACCTGCCTTGCCCTTAGACACGGCACTTCCTCCTGCTGCGGTCTCAACAAGCGAGTGTGCGCGCGACGCCATCGCCCTCGCCGACCATGCACGCCAGCTTGCCCGTGCTCGACTGACGGCCTCACAAACCACTCAGCAGTGCCAGTACAACGCCCGCCATCGTGACGTACAGTTTTCGCCTGGTGCGCTCGTGCTCCTGTGGTCGCCCACTCGTCACGTCGGACTTTCCGAGAAGCTCCTTTCGCGATACACAGGGCCCTACCGCGTGCTGCGCCAGGTGACGCCTGTGACTTACGAAATTGCTCCTGTGGGTTCAACCTCGTCCTCTCCTCTGGCATCTAGTGATGTCGTACACGTCAGTAGGCTCAAGGCCTACTACACTGCTTCCGAGTCCGATCTTTAGTCGCTCCGGGACGGCGCTTCTGTCGCCGGGGGTAGTGCTACGGCACAATATGTGCGATCACGAAAGGCGAGCAGTGTGAAGACGACGACGACGATTAGAAGCTTGCGCGGGCTGTTGCCTCTTGGCCAAGCGAAGCGTATTGCCTTGTAAATATACTTGTAAATAGCTTTTCGTCGGTGTCTTCCTACGTAACAATATATATATATATATATATATATATATATATATATATATATATATATATATATATATATATATATATATATATAGAGAGAGAGAGAGAGAGAGAGAGAGAGGAGGGAGAGAGAGATTCGGTTTTTGTTTAGTTAGTCCTTTTTTCTATCTTTTTTACGTGCCACTTCTTCCGCGCTGCTTTCTGAGCGTTCAGCAAATGCAGACTTTTCAGGAACATATGTACCGACTACGCCCTGACCCACATCTAACACTTCTCTGCCTAGTAAACGCCGATTGTTAGGCCATGAGCTACTACCATCTCGCGAATTTCCCAGTATACGCGTAGACACTATCGAAACAAGGACTGTAACTGAGACGCGGAGAGAAGTGCCTCCGCCATCTTTTAAAGTAACTATAGCGCGAAGGGCACTTCTTTCTTTCTTTCTTTCTTTATTTCTTTCTTTCTTTCTTTCTTTCTTTCTTTCTTTTGTTTTCTCGTTCGGTGTCGGTCTTGCAATAGAGAAATGAGAGAACGGGGTGAGAAATAAGATAACGGATATAAAAGACAGACAAACGAAGTCAAAGCCGGCGCGCACCGGGAAATTGAGGCGTGCGAACTTTTGGAGTGCTTCTCGAGAGGCCGTCTGGTTCGGGCACGGACGCACACAATGCCTGGCGGCGAGCGGACCGCGCTCTCGACGCAGCCTGCCTGCGTCACCTATCAGCTCGGGCTGTTCGCCGAGGACGCCGGGGAAGAATGGATGCGATTCTTTCTTTCCCTATCGCCTCCTGCTGCCTCGAGCACAACCTCATCAATCCAAGCCTGCCCCAGATTTGTTATTTTTTCTTTTCTGGGGGCCAAGATAGAACACTGCAACACTGCTCGGTTCCGGGATCACCACAGAACGATGGGAACTACAATACACGCGGAAGAAACAGTAAAAACGAGGCATATTTACTTCGAAACAGGGTTGAAGAGACAACTTAAACGGCAACGAAATTTCAGTCTGGCTGAATTGGTTATAAGTACCGGTGTGTGAATATTGAAAATTTCGAATACGTCTTGCACGTGTGATGCTCTGTCAACTAGACTATTGAGGTGGCGACCCGCCAGTCCAATTTCTTGGGCACTTGTGCACGTGTTCCAGGTCTGACCCTGGGAGTTTAGCGCTGGCTAACACTGATATGTCATTTGTACGGTGTCATCTAGACATGAAGAAGGCCATGTTGAGACATCTCCGTTCATTGTGGTTTCCATCGCATCAAGCTCATGTGATTAAGGGACTTGACAGAACGGATGCCACCCTCCTATATCGGATCCACACAGGGTCAGCGCGACTTCCAGTTTGGCGGTGCAGGACAAGACGTGGCCCATCATCGCCGTGTGTACATTGTGAAGCCCATGATGATACTGAACGTCACGTACCAAGGTGCCCTGAAGCATAACGTACAATATTATTATTTGAACTTAAGTGTAGTACAGCACCCCACTCAAATCAAGTGATATTTTGTTCCAGCAAGGTCATTGCATATATATAGGAGAGAGGTGCTTCGGCTCCTCCTGAAGTTCCTCCGGGGCACAGGGTTGGAGGGTGAACTGTGAGCTGTACGGGTCGTCGCGGTTTGGAAAACACACTACTTATTGGGCTCCGTGTCAACTGGTGTTGTTAGCTGGACTGCGGGGTGTTTCAGGTCGTATGGTGTTCGGTATGTTCAGGCAGAACGATTGCCGGCAACTTTTGCAAGGCTAGGTCCCGCTAAACCAAGCAACACCCCTCCTCCTCTAGACGTCCATGTTGTGCCACAGCGCGAGGTCCTACACTGCTGTATAAGTACAGGAATATCTGACCAAACGCCAAATCCAGCTCTACCGCATGCCCCATATTCAGCGACCTGTCGTGGTGTGATTTCTTTGTCTTTCCCCCTTAATTTGCGCGTGCTAGCTGTCTTGAACGATTGCCCAATACTGGGCATAGTGCAAACCGAGGCGGCCCGGGGCGGCAGTTGATGAACTGTAAGCACAGACGTGAGCTCTAACACAAACACGCCGTCGCCGTCGTGCTGTCGTTGTCATTCCATCACCTTCATACCATAGTGATCGTGCCTTCGTTGTGATGCCGTCATCATCGTTCCGCCATCTTCACTCCGGAGTCATCATTGCGTTTTCATTTCGTCGCCATCGTAATCGCGCACTCGTCGTAATTTCGTCACTGCCATACCATCTTCATCATCACAGCACCGTCGTCAGGTTGTCTCAGTTATTCAGTCGTAATTTTATTGTCATCATGTCGTCGTTGTCATTGCGTCGTCGTAATACAGGCGTAATACAGACCGGGGTAGTTGAAGAAGTATGGGAGAGGCCTTTGCCCTGCAGTGGGCGTAACCAGGCTGATGATGATGAATACAGGTGTCGTCGTTCTGTTACCGTCATTCCAGTGTCACCATTATGTCGTCATCATTCTCGCGTCATCACCCACTGTCATCATTCCTTCGCCATCACAGTGTCGTCGTCATTCCATCGTCAACATTGCGTCATCGTCTTTCCGTCGTTGTCATAGAGTCGTCGCCATGCCGTCGCGGTGGTTCCATCGTCGTTGTTCCAGCGTCGCTATGCCATTGTCGTCACGCCGTTACCATCATACCGTCAGGGTCATTTCGCCGTCGTCATGAGTGGGATCCGCAGGTTCTAGCAGGCCAAGTTTATGTTGAGCGAGAGGCTTCCTGATGAAAATGTGTTCAGCCTTGTCGTGTGCTTTATACTTGCGCACAGAGACCATCTAGTCAAAACCTCCAGGTCCTCTTGTAATAGATTAGTGGCCAAAAGATGAGAGAAGGCAACGAGCAAACTCATTCGCTAGGCCGCATTGACATAGCGAGAGTCCGATCCCGATGGCCAGAAGTCTATTCCGCTAAAGCTTGTCCAACTGAGCACCACAAACAACGCCGCGCCTCACTCAAAGAGACCTGTGAATCCCGCTTGCTACTATACCGACTTCCTCATACCTCTTTCCACAAGCAGTTGCAGCTTTCGCCCGACAATCACAGACCCTCATTCTCCCTAATATTGCAATCGTTCATCTCCTTGAGCCTAGACCAGGCGACCCCTTCTGTCAGGTCTGTGAGCAGCCATAATGCGGTAGACATGCTGGGAATGTTCACGCGCTCTCTCCTCACCTCACATTATCACACGTCCTCCATCCCCCTTCCATGTCTTACGCCTGGACGAGCTGGGCCCAACCGCCCGAAGACCTGCGCCAAACTCTGTGGTTCCTCCTGGTGCGCCATGCATGCCACATCCAGGGGCCACTGCACCCGTCGCCAATCCGCCACCGTTGAACGACATCTCCACAACCGGGGACGACATGGACCAGATCATCGGACAATAAAGTATTCTGCTTCTTAATTTTCTTCTTAGTGGTCTTATATGCTTGAAAGTTGTCTCTTAAAAAGAACGTAGTTCTTCGCGAGCACCAATGAAAGCATTGCTTAAACTGATGCCCACAGCCCACGTGGGATCCAGCCAATTTTCGTTTCCCTTTGAGAAATTGCCGCTGAATGGGAAGTGGCTTGAATATATGGAAGCAATCCAAACTGCGGTCAGTAATGCGTCGAAGAGCATCCCGCGTGAATCTTTGTCTGCTTCAGAAACGTTCAGAAACAGTGGCAGCTGTGCGCAGATAACCGAAGGGACTACCTGGTCCCTTCGTTACATACAACGTAACGAATTCATTACGTTATATGTTAAACAAATTATTCTTTACGAGCTCAATCCTGAAACTTTTCTGAGAAAGTCTGTGAATTATTTCTCTAACATACTAACATATCTCTCGTGCATCGCTCAACACGTAACTGGCATTTAATTATGTCAGCCCTCTCTTACTCCTCGACGCACCACACGACGTTCGTTATGTGCGTAGCATATAAATCAGGGTAAAAAAAAAAGATCCCGCTTAGTTTCTGACAATTTCATGAACTTATCTTGTTCTTTCATTTGGCCCTGCTAACATCTTCCTAACTTGCTCTGCTGGATAGTCTGCACACGCGGAGCAAAACCACGAACTTCTGCAATTGCTGGGGCCTTCGGATTGCCAAGACGCTATCGTTGGGTTGAAGAAGGACAGATATGCTTTTATTACCAAACAAGCATCGAAAAGGCACGAGCGCGCCGAAATACACCCCTGATGAAAACACTGAAAGACCTTAAACGAGCAAATGATTCTGTAATAGCGAATTCATCTTTCCGAAACGAACGAGAGCGCCAACGTACCGACAGCTTCATTTTGTTTAGACAGTTATACCAGAAAGGAAGGGAAGCAAACGCAACGCTTCTTCCTTTCTTTCTTTACGAGGATGAATGTGCTCTTATAGCAAAGCAGCTGTCAGAGCACAGTTCCATTAAGGTCCCGTGCTTAGTTTATTTCTCGCCACTGGATTTGTGTATTCTCTCTCTCTTTCTTTCTTTCTTTCTTTTTTTTTGCTACTTTTCATCCCACCAGCGCAGTTCTCCGCTGAAACGGAAACACAGATTTTCGGGCTGAGGCTTCCTAATCTGATTTGGGCCCCCGATGTATCCGCACAGTCCGTTCCAATTGAGGGCCGTCACGAACACGGTATTGGTGGCCACTTTTACTTTGACCTCCTTTTCTTCCTTTCCTTTGTTTTCAATCTGATGGTATTCGTATCACTTGATGAGCCAACATTCGGGAACGCTAGTGTATATATAGAACAACGAATATCGCGAATCAAAGAGAAACAACTCGCACGAGAGTGGCATAATATAGTATAAAACACACTATATACTACAATACACAACGAAATCTGCGTAGTAAAGCGAGCAAAGAGGAATGTTCCGTTTTGCTTATTCACGCTGTTTATACCTTCTTTATCTTTCGCTTTTTCTTATTTTCCGCTCGAGATCTAACATATAGCTGACCGTGTTGGAATGGCACGATATATATATATATATATATATATATATATATATATATATATAGTAGGCAAAGAGGGATTCTTCAGGCTACCTTTCAAACGTAAAGAACTTGAGTGGTGCTACAAGGTAAACAGAACAAGTATTTAATTTCGACAGTTTCGATCGGTGGACCGATCTTCATCAGGGTTTACAAAAAAATGGCAGTTCGGCCCTGGTAGTGAAGACACCAGACCGGGTGCCCGGTCGTTCCTACATACATCAAACCGAGAGGAACAGTTGTGACAGTGATTGATTTTCAGCGCCTTGGCAGATTTACAGCGGCCTTTGGCAGCTATGCAGGGCAAGAGGAAGGCGGAGTCACATGTATGTAGAGCAAGGAGGTCAGTGAGGGAAAAAAGAGGAAAAAGAAAGAAAACGGAAAGAAACAGAAAAAGAAAAAAAAAAAAACAGGAGGAGGGAGACGTAAGACGGAGAGGGAGGGGGGCGGGAAGTAGCGGCAGCTAGGTTCCCGTGCACCCGAGGCAAGGAGGGAGAAAGCGGTCGTTCCGCAGCACCAGTGCGTGGGCTGCCGTTGTAGCGGGAGAGAGGGCAAGTTCAATCGGGTGGCGGGGGGCACAATAGAGAAGGGGCCCAGAATGAAGACAGAAGAGCGGCAACTTTTAGAAAGACACACAGTGTCACAGTACACATATACAAGGCACGGCCCGTTCCGGCAACTCCATGGTCCAGCTACGGTGCGAAAAAAATAAAAAAATATATAGTTCCAAAAAAGAATATATGCATGGGATTCGCAAAGCAGGTGCGCCCATGGGCTTAGATTTAGGGAGTCGAGTTAAATAGCCTCCTTGTGGTCCAGTTTTTGAACGTTTAACAGACAACTGACATCAAGTCAGCACGTGCGTATTTAAAGAAGGGCAATAGGTCACTCAGAATGACCACTTCAGTGGCCAGTGGCAGGGTCCAGGAAACTGAATTTATTGTTTTCCGCTCGCCCCCTTGAGGCGCATGCGGAGGGGTGGGCAAGCAGTGAACAAGCGTCTCAATTTTAGAGTACAGAGCATGTATTCGCGTTTACCACGCACTTTCACGGCAAATCCCGGAGGCACGTCAGCCGCCCCGGACTCTCATTAATTCCTTTAGTGTAGGTTCCAAATTTATGGATGAAAAAAGATTCTCTCTGCTCGCGTGCACGGGTGTGTTGGAAACCAGACTGCAAGAGCACAACGCTCACGTGTTCAAAAGAGTGATCTGGCAGCCGAACGTGCCTGGAGAAGGGTAAATTGGGGAGACTTTTCACATGTGCGCGGTGATTGTTAAACCGCAGGCGGAAAGGAGTCTCTGTTTGGCCGATATATTCCTGCTTACACACCTCGCATCGAATTTTGTACACGACGTTACTGGAATCACAGTCAAGATTTTCGGTAATTTTGTATACGAAGGGCGAGTTCGATGCTTCAGCCGTGTCTGCTGTTGTCATGTGACGGCATACCTTGCAACGAGGTTTCCCACACGGTCGACAGCCCTTGGGCGTGTTTGACTTCTGTGTCCTCGCCCTGACTAACAAATCCCTTAAATTTTTGTTTCTTCTATACACAACCCGAGGCGGCTGCTTGAAGATAGTAGCGAGTCGGATGCTCTGTTTCATGATATTAAAATGGCGGGTGAGAATGGCATTGACCCGCGGAGCACCGGTGGTGTATGTGAGGACCAAGTTTGGATCTGATTGTGTATTGGTATTGCTAACCTTTTCTCCCATTATCTGTGCTCTATCTAAACTGCGGGCGCGTTCAATGGCATCGTCTACTATTTTTGGAGGATATTTTTGGCGTATGAGAGCAGATTTCAGTTCCTCCGCGTGTCGCTCAAATTGCGCAGATTCGGAACAGACTCTTCTGTATCTGTGGGCCTGGGAGTAGGGAATGCCTGTTTTGCAGTGATGGGGGTGACTACTATAAAAATGCAAATATTGCTGACGATCTGTCGGCTTTCTGTATAGGGACGTGGAAATGCGACCGCCACTCAGTGACAGAGTGACGTCGAGGAAGGGAATACTATTTTGGGAGAAGTTGTACGTAAACCTGATTGACGGGTGCAGAGAATTGAAATTAGAAATGAAGTCTAAGAGACTTTGTTCACTGTCGGCCCACACAAAGAAAATGTCATCCAGGAATCGCTTATAAAATATTGGTTTTACGGCCGAGTTTGCGAGGAAGGGTATTTCTAAAGATGCCATAAAGATATTTGCATAATTTGGCGCCATCTTCGTTCCCATGGCGGTTCCACTGATTTGCAAATAATGCTTGTCCTCGAACTCAAAGTGATTATATTTCAGTACTAGATTTAAAAGAGTCTCAACTGTGTCTTTATCTAATTGCCTAGGTTGGCTGGAGCCAGCGTAAGCTGAAACTGCGGAAGCTATGCCCTCGGCGTGAGGTATGTTGGTGTACAAAGATGCGACATCCATAGTGACCAAGTAACCCCCCGCCGGTACCGTCAGGTTTGATACCTCCCGAAGGAAATGGTTTGTGTCTTTAATGTACGAGGGAAATGAAGATGGGATGTCCTTAATGAGACTGTCAATAAAGCTGGATATTTTCTCAGTCACTGTTCCATTACTGGAAACGATAGGCCGACCGGGATTGTTTATTTTGTGGATTTTGGGTAGTAGGTAGAAACGGCCGGGGCCAGAGTTTCTTGGTATCAATGCTTTGAGCGTCTTATCGGTTATCTGCCCTGCCTTGCGCAGAGTGGTTAGGGCGTCCTTTATTTCGCTTTCAAATTTCTCGGTAGGATTGCTTGGGAGTTCTCTGTAAAATTTAGAGTTTCCCAGTTGACGGAAACCTTCGGCTATGTAAACATTCCGGTCAAGTACCACCACTGCACCACCTTTGTCCGCTGGCTTAATGACAATTGTCTGATCATCACGTAGAGTTCGCAGTGCCTGCTCTTCCTCTTTTGAAAGGTTACTGCGGATGGGACTATGCCTCTCATACTCTTTTATAATGTCTTTTTGAACCGCACAAATATACATGTCCAAGTATTTGTCGCGTGCCTCGCCAGGTGTCCATGATTTTTCGGAGAGTTCAGGTAGCTGATCAAGACACCCTTCTGTTGTTTTTCGATCATAAAAGTACTCTCGTAGTCGCAAATTTCTCGCGAAGTCATCCAAATCTTGAAACAATTGAAACTCGTTCATCCTTCCCGACGCCGGACAAAAAGTTAGACCTTTCGAAAGGAGATTTAGTTGCGCACTCGACAATGGGCTACTCGACAAGTTTATGACATTTGAGGCGTTGCCCACTGTCTCGTGCTTTTTTCCACTGATTACTTCAGAACAATCGGTCGCCTCGGATTCAAGGTTTTGGCTTTGAGAATCAGCTCTGCAGGCCGTTGGGATATTGTCACGCTCCCGTTTCTTTCTTTGTTGTTCTTGGATATTGACATTTTTCCTTCCCTCGTACTTTACCAGTTCCAGCGTTTCCAATTCAGTGAGCTTTGACTGACACAACAGAAGCTGCTCCTCGTTTTTAAGCTGCGATGCCCTACGCTCGCTATGTTGTGCCACCAGCCGAGTGAGCCCAAGCGAGGCCTCCCGCAGTATAGAATTCCACTGCTCTCTTTCTTTTTCGTCAAAGGTGTCCATTGCCAGCTTCTGTTTTACCTGAAGACCCTTCGGTGCGACGCCCGAGGCTAAATATTTATTCATATTAGAGGCATGCATCTCGAATCGCACACGCTTGTCAATTGTCTTACGCAACGTCATGAACTCGCGGGACCAAAAAGTGCCGGATCGCGCCGTACCTGAAGTGTTGGCCAGTCAATCTCTCGGCGCTGGCGCCGCGCAGCCGACAGCCTCGGCATAGGTGGGGCGATCTCCGCGGTGTCCGCTGCCCTCCCGGCAACCGGCGCCCCTGGTCGTGCCTGAGCTCCGGGCACGTGCAGCGTGTTGGTCCGACCCGTCACAGGGGGCAGCCGGGGCATCGCCCGGATGGTATGGTGAGCCCCGCCGCGTGGGCCCGGCGTAACCATTCGAGGTGTGATCACGCCAAGATCCATGCAACCGTCCGCCGCCCCGCAGGAGCACGCACCTC
Organism: Dermacentor variabilis; assembly: GCF_050947875.1. NCBI lineage: Eukaryota > Metazoa > Arthropoda > Arachnida > Ixodida > Ixodidae > Dermacentor > Dermacentor variabilis. The sequence goes on from NC_134571.1 coordinate 128,119,297, forward strand.
AGGTGACTGGCAATGATGGCCACCCCCTCGAAGCTGGGGTGCACCCCATCAGATGCGAGTACTCTGCCTGGGGGCAGCCACTGGAACTCGTGGTCAAGGTAGATGGCGTTCCTTGTTCGCCGGCAGTGATTTCGCAGCAAGGCATTGAAGTGACATGCCTCCTTGTTGAAGCGCTCGATGTACCGTCTGTTGTGACACGCTCGGCGGCGGTTTGGTGTTCTCGGCAGCACCAAGGTGGCGAACAACTTCTTGATTTCCGGGCGTAGCTTGCGAATTGTGTCCAGCAGGGTTCTATACCGCTGGAAGACCATGCTGCCTGACTGGGAGGTGAGGTCGTTCGTACCCACATGTAGCACCAAGGTGGTCACGGAGCGCGGCACAAAGTCCAAAAGAGACAACGTGTCCTCAATCGATGCACATGACTGCGAGACGAAGGCTGGGGCGTCGTCCTCGTGTGAATCAAAGTGACTGAAAACATACTTGGTCTGTGAATCGCCAATGACGGCACAATGCGGTATATTATGCGGGAATTTCCATGAGATCTGTTTCCCTGTAGCAGGTTTAGTAGCCATGAGTAGTAGTAGTAGGCAAAGAGGGATTCTTCAGGCTACCTTTCAAACGTAAAGAACTTGAGTGGTGCTACAAGGTAAACAGAACAAGTATTTAACTTCGACAGTTTCGATCGGTGGACCGATCTTCATCAGGGTTTACAAAAAAATGGCAGTTCGACCCTGGTAGTGAAGACACCAGACCGGGTGCCCGGTCGTTCCTACATACATCAAACCGAGAGGAACAGTTGTGACAGTGATTGATTTTCAGCGCCTTGGCAGATTTACAGCGGCCTTTGGCAGCTATGCAGGGCAAGAGGAAGGCGGAGTCACATGTATGTAGAGCAAGGAGGTCAGTGAGGGAAAAAAGAGGAAAAAGAAAGAAAACGGAAAGAAACAGAAAAAGAAAAAAAAAAAAACAGGAGGAGGGAGACGTAAGACGGAGAGGGAGGGGGGCGGGAAGTAGCGGCAGCTAGGTTCCCGTGCACCCGAGGCAAGGAGGGAGAAAGCGGTCGTTCCGCAGCACCAGTGCGTGGGCTGCCGTTGTAGCGGGAGAGAGGGCAAGTTCAATCGGGTGGCGGGGGGCACAATAGAGAAGGGGCCCAGAATGAAGACAGAAGAGCGGCAACTTTTAGAAAGACACACAGTGTCACAGTACACATATACAAGGCACGGCCCGTTCCGGCAACTCCATGGTCCAGCTACGGTGCGAAAAAAATAAAAAAATATATAGTTCCAAAAAAGAATATATGCATGGGATTCGCAAAGCAGGTGCGCCCATGGGCTTAGATTTAGGGAGTCGAGTTAAATAGCCTCCTTGTGGTCCAGTTTTTGAACGTTTAACAGACAACTGACATCAAGTCAGCACGTGCGTATTTAAAGAAGGGCAATAGGTCACTCAGAATGACCACTTCAGTGGCCAGTGGCAGGGTCCAGGAAACTGAATTTATTGTTTTCCGCTCGCCCCCTTGAGGCGCATGCGGAGGGGTGGGCAAGCAGTGAACAAGCGTCTCAATTTTAGAGTACAGAGCATGTATTCGCGTTTACCACGCACTTTCACGGCAAATCCCGGAGGCACGTCAGCCGCCCCGGACTCTCATTAATTCCTTTAGTGTAGGTTCCAAATTTATGGATGAAAAAAGATTCTCTCTGCTCGCGTGCACGGGTGTGTTGGAAACCAGACTGCAAGAGCACAACGCTCACGTGTTCAAAAGAGTGATCTGGCAGCCGAACGTGCCTGGAGAAGGGTAAATTGGGGAGACTTTTCACATGTGCGCGGTGATTGTTAAACCGCAGGCGGAAAGGAGTCTCTGTTTGGCCGATATATTCCTGCTTACACACCTCGCATCGAATTTTGTACACGACGTTACTGGAATCACAGTCAAGATTTTCGGTAATTTTGTATACGAAGGGCGAGTTCGATGCTTCAGCCGTGTCTGCTGTTGTCATGTGACGGCATACCTTGCAACGAGGTTTCCCACACGGTCGACAGCCCTTGGGCGTGTTTGACTTCTGTGTCCTCGCCCTGACTAACAAATCCCTTAAATTTTTGTTTCTTCTATACACAACCCGAGGCGGCTGCTTGAAGATAGTAGCGAGTCGGATGCTCTGTTTCATGATATTAAAATGGCGGGTGAGAATGGCATTGACCCGCGGAGCACCGGTGGTGTATGTGAGGACCAAGTTTGGATCTGATTGTGTATTGGTATTGCTAACCTTTTCTCCCATTATCTGTGCTCTATCTAAACTGCGGGCGCGTTCAATGGCATCGTCTACTATTTTTGGAGGATATTTTTGGCGTATGAGAGCAGATTTCAGTTCCTCCGCGTGTCGCTCAAATTGCGCAGATTCTGTTGTGTCAGTCAAAGCTCACTGAATTGGAAACGCTGGAACTGGTAAAGTACGAGGAAAGGAAAAATGTCAATATCCAAGAACAACAAAGAAAGAAACGGGAGCGTGACAATATCCCAACGGCCTGCAGAGCTGATTCTCAAAGCCAAAACCTTGAATCCGAGGCGACCGATTGTTCTGAAGTAATCAGTGGAAAAAAGCACGAGACAGTGGGCAACGCCTCAAATGTCATAAACTTGTCAAGTAGCCCATTGTCGAGTGCGCAACTAAATCTCCTTTCGAAAGGTCTAACTTTTTGTCCGGCGTCGGGAAGGATGAACGAGTTTCAATTGTTTCAAGATTTGGATGACTTCGCGAGAAATTTGCGACTACGAGAGTACTTTTATGATCGAAAAACAACAGAAGGGTGTCTTGATCAGCTACCTGAACTCTCCGAAAAATCATGGACACCTGGCGAGGCACGCGACAAATACTTGGACATGTATATTTGTGCGGTTCAAAAAGACATTATAAAAGAGTATGAGAGGCATAGTCCCATCCGCAGTAACCTTTCAAAAGAGGAAGAGCAGGCACTGCGAACTCTACGTGATGATCAGACAATTGTCATTAAGCCAGCGGACAAAGGTGGTGCAGTGGTGGTACTTGACCGGAATGTTTACATAGCCGAAGGTTTCCGTCAACTTGGAAACTCTAAATTTTACAGAGAACTCCCAAGCAATCCTACCGAGAAATTTGAAAGCGAAATAAAGGACGCCCTAACCACTCTGCGCAAGGCAGGGCAGATAACCGATAAGACGCTCAAAGCATTGATACCAAGAAACTCTGGCCCCGGCCGTTTCTACCTACTACCCTAAATCCACAAAATAAACAATCCCGGTCGGCCTATCGTTTCCAGTAATGGAACAGTGACTGAGAAAATATCCAGCTTTATTGACAGTCTCATTAAGGACATCCCATCTTCATTTCCCTCGTACATTAAAGACACAAACCATTTCCTTCGGGAGGTATCAAACCTGACGGTACCGGCGGGGGGTTACTTGGTCACTATGGATGTCGCATCTTTGTACACCAACATACCTCACGCCGAGGGCATAGCTTCCGCAGTTTCAGCTTACGCTGGCTCCAGCCAACCTAGGCAATTAGATAAAGACACAGTTGAGACTCTTTTAAATCTAGTACTGAAATATAATCACTTTGAGTTCGAGGACAAGCATTATTTGCAAATCAGTGGAACCGCCATGGGAACGAAGATGGCGCCAAATTATGCAAATATCTTTATGGCATCTTTAGAAATACCCTTCCTCGCAAACTCGGCCGTAAAACCAATATTTTATAAGCGATTCCTGGATGACATTTTCTTTGTGTGGGCCGACAGTGAACAAAGTCTCTTAGACTTCATTTCTAATTTCAATTCTCTGCACCCGTCAATCAGGTTTACGTACAACTTCTCCCAAAATAGTATTCCCTTCCTCGACGTCACTCTGTCACTGAGTGGCGGTCGCATTTCCACGTCCCTATACAGAAAGCCGACAGATCGTCAGCAATATTTGCATTTTTATAGTAGTCACCCCCATCACTGCAAAACAGGCATTCCCTACTCCCAGGCCCACAGATACAGAAGAGTCTGTTCCGAATCTGCGCAATTTGAGCGACACGCGGAGGAACTGAAATCTGCTCTCATACGCCAAAAATATCCTCCAAAAATAGTAGACGATGCCATTGAACGCGCCCGCAGTTTAGATAGAGCACAGATAATGGGAGAAAAGGTTAGCAATACCAATACACAATCAGATCCAAACTTGGTCCTCACATACACCACCGGTGCTCCGCGGGTCAATGCCATTCTCACCCGCCATTTTAATATCATGAAACAGAGCATCCGACTCGCTACTATCTTCAAGCAGCCGCCTCGGGTTGTGTATAGAAGAAACAAAAATTTAAGGGATTTGTTAGTCAGGGCGAGGACACAGAAGTCAAACACGCCCAAGGGCTGTCGACCGTGTGGGAAACCTCGTTGCAAGGTATGCCGTCACATGACAACAGCAGACACGGCTGAAGCATCGAACTCGCCCTTCGTATACAAAATTACCGAAAATCTTGACTGTGATTCCAGTAACGTCGTGTACAAAATTCGATGCGAGGTGTGTAAGCAGGAATATATCGGCCAAACAGAGACTCCTTTCCGCCTGCGGTTTAACAATCACCGCGCACATGTGAAAAGTCTCCCCAATTTACCCTTCTCCAGGCACGTTCGGCTGCCAGATCACTCTTTTGAACACGTGAGCGTTGTGCTCTTGCAGTCTGGTTTCCAACACACCCGTGCACGCGAGCAGAGAGAATCTTTTTTCATCCATAAATTTGGAACCTACACTAAAGGAATTAATGAGAGTCCGGGGCGGCTGACGTGCCTCCGGGATTTGCCGTGAAAGTGCGTGGTAAACGCGAATACATGCTCTGTACTCTAAAATTGAGACGCTTGTTCACTGCTTGCCCACCCCTCCGCATGCGCCTCAAGGGGGCGAGCGGAAAACAATAAATTCAGTTTCCTGGACCCTGCCACTGGCCACTGAAGTGGTCATTCTGAGTGACCTATTGCCCTTCTTTAAATACGCACGTGCTGACTTGATGTCAGTTGTCTGTTAAACGTTCAAAAACTGGACCACAAGGAGGCTATTTAACTCGACTCCCTAAATCTAAGCCCATGGGCGCACCTGCTTTGCGAATCCCATGCATATATTCTTTTTTGGAACTATATATTTTTTTATTTTTTTCGCACCGTAGCTGGACCATGGAGTTGCCGGAACGGGCCGTGCCTTGTATATGTGTACTGTGACACTGTGTGTCTTTCTAAAAGTTGCCGCTCTTCTGTCTTCATTCTGGGCCCCTTCTCTATTGTGCCCCCCGCCACCCGATTGAACTTGCCCTCTCTCCCGCTACAACGGCAGCCCACGCACTGGTGCTGCGGAACGACCGCTTTCTCCCTCCTTGCCTCGGGTGCACGGGAACCTAGCTGCCGCTACTTCCCGCCCCCCTCCCTCTCCGTCTTACGTCTCCCTCCTCCTGTTTTTTTTTTTTTCTTTTTCTGTTTCTTTCCGTTTTCTTTCTTTTTCCTCTTTTTTCCCTCACTGACCTCCTTGCTCTACATACATGTGACTCCGCCTTCCTCTTGCCCTGCATAGCTGCCAAAGGCCGCTGTAAATCTGCCAAGGCGCTGAAAATCAATCACTGTCACAACTGTTCCTCTCGGTTTGATGTATGTAGGAACGACCGGGCACCCGGTCTGGTGTCTTCACTACCAGGGCCGAACTGCCATTTTTTTGTAAACCCTGATGAAGATCGGTCCACCGATCGAAACTGTCGAAATTAAATACTTGTTCTGTTTACCTTGTAGCACCACTCAAGTTCTATATATATATATATATATATATATATATATAAGCATGTGTTGTGTGTGTGTGTGTGTGTGTGATTTTGTCTGATTGTGTCACATTAATCTACCAGAGAGACTGGGATTCTCGTATTGGAAGCCTTCATTTGCATATGTCCGCCGTTCTGTTCGCCCGCGTGTTCATCGGCGCCATGATTTCGAGTTCTCGTTCCTGTCTCGTTGCACTTCACGGGTGGTTAAAGAGCGGATTGGAATCAAGAGCGCTTTCTCTGCACTTGCGATTGGCGCGATTTGATTCGTCTATGAGCGTCCCGTGCTCGTGTTGGCGTTGAAATGGAAGAGGCAAAAAAAAAAAAAGAAATATTGCCTGGAATTCGCAGAAAGAACATTGAAATGAATCAAAAGGGTGGTGGCTTTCTTCTTTCTTACCTTTGTGTCTATATATAAAAAAAAAAACCAGATCTCTTGTACTTATCAACAGTATCCAATTCATTGCGTTTTCCTTTCATCTGACCGAAATATAAACATTTGTTCGTATTTCCAACATGTGACTCTGTAGTGAAAATATTGCTCCTTCTTTTGTGGACGATTCCATTCCTGAGAAAAGTAATGAATATCTTGGCTCTTTTTCATTGCATAGTAGTAAGCTTTCGGAAAACAAATCTTTCTTTGGCGTGCGCTGGATCCCGAGGCTACGGCCAACCTGCGTACAAGACTAAAATAGTTTTTAGGGTGTTCTTTGTACGAATATACTTGTTTAGGCTTGGTGATCTGGAAGGCAAAATAGCCTTGCTCTTTCGTGGCTGATTGGATTATGATTTGTTTGTGCTTAACACAGACGTCATTTCTGCAGATTTATGCACCATTTATCGTTCTTACTGACCCAGATATCAGCCAAATGGTCAAAAATGCAATATTTATTCATCGCTTTCTTTTTCTGTTAGTCCATTCCCCGTTCTGAAATGTCCAAAAGAAAGAAAAGAAAATAACTTAGAAAGCAAATTATGGGCCCGCATGTGCGCGAGGGATAGAAATATCTACAAGCGTGCGTATGGGATAAGGAGGGGGGGGGGAGGGGGCGTCGCCGTAAATTTCGACTTACCTCTCACTTTGGCAAATTAGCGAGAAAAAGAAAGAGCTAAAGTATGGCAGAAAAGAGTGCATACATGTTCCTTTTTCTGATGATTTATTTTTTTTCTTGAATGGCCTTATGCTATTTGACAACCAAGTGCAATGAAATAGCCGTCTTCAGCATGCGACAAAAAGAAATGACGGTGTTTGTGTTGCCCGTTTTCCCCTCCGCGTGCCTGTGTCTGCGCGCCTAACTTTGCTCTAACATGAACGGACTCTTCCATTCATTTTTATATTAGGAAAAAAAAAACCATTGATACTTTGCGACTCACTTGTTCTTCCAACGTGCGACCACAAATGAACATGCCATTAACCCTCCCTACATGTATCAAACGGCGTCACCAGCGACATATACCCGCACGAATCGAGCACAAAATGGGCCTGCTGTGATGCTACAACGCAGCGTTAGAGCACTTTATTCAGAAAGGCGACCGTGCCCCAATCAGTTTGCCAGCGAAAGACACAGTGTTGCTTTGTTGTTCCTTTCTTTGAGTCGTTTCGGCGTTACATCTTCCGGCAGACGTCTGAAAAAGCTCCTCGGTCGTGAATGTGGCCTGCAATCGGACGTCCGTGAAGCGGACAGAGTGAGCGAGGCAACGAATACAACGGCCTCGTCATGATGGTCCTTGGTATAGCAGGGCGTCACTGTTGCCTCGTGCTCGCTTATGAGCCCGGCAGAAGAAAGGGGAAGGGCGGTAGGGAAGAAAGGGCCGGCAATCGATAGTCTCTATTCATCGGGTCCCAAACGAGAAACCGATCGAAGCCATTTAGAGCGGAAGCGGGCGCCGTGACTCGAACCGGCACGAATACACACACTCACACACACAGACACATATATATATATATATATATATATATATATATATATATATATATATATATATATATATATTCTTCCATTTTAGGTATGCCCTAGAACTTTGTTAAGTGCTTTTAAAAAATCAAATGCATACATACATACATACATACATACATACATACATACATACATACATACATACATACATACATACATACATACATACATACATACATACATAAACATACATAATTGTGTTCGCCTTCAACATACTTCCCGTTAGACACAATACACTGGTCCCACCTATTCTTGCATTGCTGGGAGTGCCCTTAGAAATCATTTTTCTGTTGAGCGCTTCAGCAGCAATGTCATTTTCTTTCGAGCTGTCGTTACGTCACCGAAATACTGCGCTGGAAGTCCCAATTTGCATTTGGGGAACAACAAAAGAGAAGAAGCAACCACAGGGAACGAAATCCAGCGAGTGCAGAGGGTGTTTCAGCACACTTATACATTTGCGTGCCGAGGACTCACGCACTGTCAAAGCAGAGTGCACGGGGGTATTGTCGTGGTGCAGAATCTAGCGCCCCCTCTTTCGATAAACTTGGTTGCCGCAGCACACGCAATATTCTATTCGCTTCAGGAACCCCACGTAGAACGCTGTAGTGACATTTTGACCTTCAGGTATAAATTGGGGGTGCAAGCTTATGGCAATAAAAAAAAAAAAAACTGGATCGACATTACTTTGGCTTTTGATTTATTCTCCCGCGTGCTTTGCTTCCTTTCTTCTTTTTATTTTTTCACAGCGAAGCCGTTTACGGCTAGGGGTCTATATTTTATTTTTGTCCTGCGCGAACAATAACCGTGGGCCGATCTCGAAGATGGTGCAATACCGGGCGGACCCGCGGCGGAAGCGAAGCAGGCTTCGAGCACTCCGCCAACTCGCAAAGATAAGTTTAACATCTTGGGTTCAAATACAACCAGTATCAGATGTTGAGCTGATAACAACAGATGCTACAATTTGCCCCGCGTCGGCCACGTCTGCGCTCGCCCCGCCCTCTCTTTGTCGGCGTTCCAAGCGCTTGTGTATCTCCGTTCCTTTCCTTCCGCTGTCCCGTGGTGGCGGTCCTGCGTAACGTCGCGCTTATCTAGTTTCCTTCGGCTCCTCGAGGCGGTGGTCCCACGGTCCACGCGAATGTATACAAAAGTCACGGCAAATGAATTCGTACATTTGTTCGAAATTCTGTGCCGCCTCTGTGTCGTCTGCTAAACAGCTTCACTGGTCATCCGTCTCCACAGAGTGCAATGGCTCGTGACTTTTTTTTTTTGTCTTTGACATATGTTTTTTTCTTTCTTTTTTCCGCACCTTGATCAAGTTCTACTTCAACTCGATGCCACTTTCGTAGATCCAAGTTTCGTCACCAGGGACAACCCCTGGCGATAATTCATCTTTTCGATCGGAATCTTTCTAATCAATGCAACATATTTTTAATTTGTCGCGACACTTGCTAAGGAGTCAGCAGTTGCGGCACCGTTTTGACGCAAACCTGTTTTTAATTTCCAGAATTTCGGTCAAAGTGCAGTTAATGGACGACTTGCCCCAAACCAAGCACTTCTGCTACCATTCTAACAGCGGCGGTCACCGAACACGAAGGTTGTACGCTATCGATGTTCTTCATCTTGGCACGAGGTTAAGGAACGAAAAAAAAATATTGAAAGAATGACTTGCAAGATAAAATTATAACACCTGCTATGTTGGGTCGTTAGAGGCCTGAAGATCGAATATGGTAAGTCTTAGAATCGGATCCATTTTTTTTTTGTTGTTGTTGAACAGCTTGTCTAAATTTAGCTGGGACACCGTATATAGAGGGTGTTCCACCCAACGTTGGCCAAGCTATTAACAAATCAAAAGATTTTTGTTTAAATATGGCGCAAGACACGATTTTAAGTCCTATCGTGTTCGGTCGTCAGCACACCATAGGTCTCATAATTGTACCTTGCACCGTGTTACGTTTTTACTCTATTTCTTTGAACAGCTTGGATAAAGTTAGCTGGGACATCCTGTAAATAAAAGGTGGCATATGCGGCGTGTTTTATGTTATCGTTAACAGAATGTGTTTTTTTCTCTCACATGACATATGTAGCACAATGCTACCTTCTTGAGCGAATACTCTCACAGGCAGACATTGTTTTCACAGAAAACGAAAGGCGGTAATTTATTAATTGACAAATATTTGATAATTAACCTGTAAACTAATTGCATTACGTAACGTGTTGCAATTTACTAATTATAGCCGGTGACTTGGAAAGTCATATCCATTTATAACGAATTCTGAGGATGACACAAATTTCACTGTGTGCGTTCCTAAAGCTTGCGACGAAGTGCACTGGTGCTCCTGAATTTTCGAGCTTCAGACCGCAAAAATAAAGTGTTAAAGAAAGTAAGTGCAACCAGAGCGCGTATTTACCGCAAGCTTTACTGCGCTTAACCAGAAGTTGGTGTCATCCTCAGAATTCGTTCCAGATTTGCTATTTGTTCGAAATGCTAGTTCCAAAATTTGTTCCAAGTAGTCTTGCGAAGCTTGCCTTGTGAAGTAGTGTCTTGTGAAATCATTGGCTTAAATTCTTGTATTGCAAGATCAGTGCCAAAATAATGAGCTAGAAAGTTTATTAGTGAAATTCTGTTTAATATGAAAATGTGCAATTGATTTCTAGTGCAAGTAATGTCTGCCGTTTTGAAATCCAGCTGAATAAGTAGATTTGCGCAATATGTCACAGGCGATTTTTAAAAATTCCGTTAAAATGATACACCCAGCATATCACTGAAGCGTTGAATCACAGGATCCGGCTGTAGAACAGGGGAAAGAAATCTATAAGCACGTAGGAGAAACAAAGACGTCGCTTTGCTGAAGTTTCACCTAAGGAACCGGCCTCCTTCGTCGGAGTCCGGGAAGTTTCGTTCTTCCCCTACGTGTTTATATATATATATATATATATATATATATATATATATATATATATATATATATATATATATATATATATATATATATATATATATATATATATATATATATATATATATATATATATATATATATATATATATATATATATATATATATATATATATATATTTATTTATTTATTTATTTATTTATAAACACGTGTGTGTGTGTTTGTGTGTGTGTGTCGAATCGGTCGAATCTCCCTAGAGGCACTACGACTCGTAAAGTTATCTAATAACCACGACAACAGCGTCAATATCATCTGGACACCCGCTCACACATTACCAGATGGTAGCAATGAGGCAGCGCACCGCATGGCTCGAGAGATTACCGACCCAGCCTCGGTTAGCCCCGCCTCACCGACTACCGATGAGTGGGAGTGGGAATATCGAATGACCGGATTTCACGAAATTACACAACACCATAGACTGACAGGCGCACATTCCCGCCGCCGCACCCAAAATTAAGCTAAAATCATTCTCTCGGATGGCGGCAGTTACAGACCATATCCTATCCGAGTTCAGCTATCATGCACCTAATACACCCAGATTTATACACGACTGACAAGTGCAGACATTGTGACTCTAGAGCCACCCTGGAGCATATCCTATGGGAATGTACGACTATAATAAAGGATAACGGTGATGCAGCCTCAAACAGCGACAGCCTCCGCGCGCGCTGAGAGTCTGCGTTGCTCAGCTCGCACCTGCAGCCCCAACTATAGGCCGTCCAGCGAGCCGAGGAAGCCGCCAAGGGCCAACAACCCTTGGCCGAAACCTAGGCGGGGTCCAGGCGAACCCCACCAAATCGCAGAACACTCAATAAAGATATTTGAATGAATGAATGAATGAATGAATGAATGAATGAATGAATGAATGAATGAATGAATGAATGAATGAATGAATGAATGAATGAATGAATGAATGAAGCGCCAACAGAGACAGCACACTAAGAAAGAACAAAGACAGGAGAAGGCGCCTTGTCTTGTCTTTGTTCTTAATGGGCTGTCTCTTTCGGCTCTTCATCTTTTGAAAGCTCTGAACCAACTATAGCCCCACAACGTGTTCTACTGCATCACTTTTGTCCGCTCTTGAGCAAAAATCATTCAAGAAGCGCAAACTCAATACAGTCATAGTTTAATGGTGATGCAATTAAGTATAAACCCCATGTAAGAAATTTGTGCGTGACGGCAACAAGCGACGCGGTGGAGGTGGCCTTCGCGTTCAATGGTCTCCTGCAAATAAAACGGCAACCCGAGCGATGACGTAGAGCGACGTGTCCTCAATATTGCCGGTGTGTCGTGGAGTCTGCTCCAGTAATTTAGGTCGATTCGTTTTGCTGTACGGAGCAGCATAGAATATTTCTCAAGGCCGTTTAGTAGATTTTTCTTTTTGTTCTTTCATGACTCAAAATTCGGTTGTTTGCTCGTTCCGTGCGACGATCGGTAGTACTTGAGTTATGTACATCCAGATCCGGCTTCACGCTGTTGGCTAGCCTCTCATAGCACTTCCGGTCGACCAATTCTAGATTTCCAGAACCGAGTGGTTGAGCGACAACAACGAGCTACCTGTTCGCGCAGCGTCCCGTTTTGTCACTCGAAGCCGTCGCTCCTCGCCGCAGCGCACAAGATAGCTCGCACGGTGTTTGGGCTTTACGCCCCCATAAGCTCCGGTGCTTTCATATTCGATACGGTGTTCGGTCACCTTATATTCGTCGTACATCTGGACTGCGGTGGACAGGGACACAGGAAAGACAGCGCATAAGTCATCTAGCAGAGTGCTAGTCGTTTCTGCTCGAGCTGTTGCACTGCGTTGATAACACTATCCGTGCATGGCGCCTTTTAACAACCCGATACTTTGCGTATCACGACTGATCACGTCCTCTCTCCACCTCCCTCTTTCTCATCTCGGGAAGCTGCAATATCATGAACCGCTCTCGAGTGGACTCTACAGTTAGAGTTCAGTATCACTTGCGTGTAAGTGTTTCGGATCGAGTCAGAAGCCGCTATATTACTGTGAACAACAATCGGGGGCTAGGGAATAGGCTGATCCTAACCGCTGGATCGTCCGTTGGAAGAAATCGTGGTCTGTGCCACCGTATCTAGACTTTGTGACTTCAGAGGCTCAAAGTTCGGAGCCGGGGTTATTCTCAGGGCTGGTTTTGAGCAGTTCGCGGCTGTCAGAGCAAAGAAGGAGTTCCGGCGTGGTGTGTGTAAGCGTATAAGTGTATATTTGTGTGTATGGTGTGTATATTTAGTCCCCTGTTATCAGGGGAATAAATAGGTCCTTTCTGAAAACACCATAAAAAGATACGGTGCACTCGCAATAACTGTAAAAGCAGCAGCACCTCTAGGCTAGGAAACAGAATGAACGTGTTCGTTCCGAGAAATTTCATTAAAATTAAAAAAAAAGATTTCTTGCATTACATCTGAAAGTGTTATGCGTAAGCGGGTCATGGTTTTCAGTGCGCTTTTGCGTCCCTTGAGATGGTAGGCGTCCATATTTATTCATCATGTGCGAAGAAATGTGTAGTTCAAAGGCGTATCTTCATTCTTTTTCTTTCTTTCTTTCTTTCTTTCTTTCTTTCTTTCTTTCTTTCTTTCTTTCTTTCTTTCTTTCTTTCTTTCTTTCTTTCTTTCTTTCTTTCTTTCTTTCTTTATTTATTTATTTATTTATTTAGGTATCTTGTCTAACTGCGCCGTAAGCAGTACTCCCACTATGGTCTAACTTTCCCGCGACTGCGACGTAGACAACCTGAACTGCCAAAGAACGTGGTAATTCAAGTGCGACTTCACTATTTCTTGTGTTTACCCCGACCACGCTTTAAATCGTCCGTCTGTTTCAACTCGTCCATTTTCATATGCTCCTCCCACACATGAATCGGTGCCCCACCTATGTCGTTGAATTGATCTCCTCGGTCCGCTCTTTGACATACGCGCAGCTTGAAGTCAGCACATAACGATGACAAAGCAAACATTGGCTATATTAACTGTTCTTTTAATTGAAATGAATAAACAGTACGGAAAACGCCGAAAATCATGAACTTACCACGGGTAACAGCAGAACCTCCATCTTCTGCATGACGCATGCGATTTTTTTTACCATTGATCTACAGAGGCAGCTATCCCACCTGCAGCTTTCTTGGCTATATGGGAATGAGTGCTAAATCCAGACCTGGGGGTCTTAGCCAGCACTTCTCGAGGCTATGGCGGTGTTGTAATTAACAAGAAACTGAGAAAGCGAGCCCATCATGTTTAAGAGGATACAAAACTGGTCAAGTCGGCGTTGGTTCATGGGTGATAATCATAGCAAGGCGATGACAAAGGCGGGTGATACAACACAAGTGCTGACTGAAAATTTATTGTGAAAAAGGCTTGTAAACATCTTAGTGCGCCTGCGCCAGCAAGAAAGAAGAACCATGGCAAAAGGTGCTGGATAGGTCACTTACTACAGAAAAGAATATATACGAAAAAAAAAGAACTTAAGTAAAACCACGTTATAATGAAGTTGAAGGGGAAGTCAGAATTACTGCCTTACATCCATTACTGCCTTATGTCCATTAGGTAGCGTGTACTGTACTATGAATCACTGTGGAGATTTCATGGGGAATTTTACTTACTTGGGCTTGGGTATATGTATTGTTTCGTTATATACCATTTCTACATAACAAGGTCTGACTGTACTCGGATAATTATTTTTTTGCTTTTCTCGTTCATTACTTGTACGCGAAGCGCCACCGTGCAGTCACTGCAGGTTTGGCGGAGTTGAAGAGTACCTAACTATGCTGCGGTCACTGGCTTTTTCTCAGCTACAGCTGGCGAATCACTCTCTATCTACAGATTGTGCGTGCCTATAAAACGTCTTCGATTTCGTGCGAGTACCTTTCCCCCTGGAAAGGCGCGGCTACGGGCCCTCATCGTGCGCAGTCAGGACATCTCTCGCTCTCCGCGCCGAGTTTCACTCGAACATCGATTTTCACGCGCGCCCCCCGCCATCAGGGCCTCTATCAACAAGCGGCAGAATAGAAAGGGACGAAGGGAGCGCAAATAAAAGAGGGACGCGGGAAGAAAAAATAGAAGCCGGAGCAGCGTGGTCCCGCTTTTAAAGCACCGCGAAAGCAGCAACCGAAGTCAGGAGGAAACGAGAAACGGGACGCCATTGTTATTCTACGGCCGCCGTTGAAAAGTCGCTGATGGAGCGCGACAGGGCATCGGGAAAAAGGGAAGTGGGGAAGAATGGGTGGATGAAATAATGGAGGGCGTGAGGGAAAGAAAGGGAACGGGTGGAACTTTGGAGGAAGAGAAGTGAGGAAAAGGAGGAGCGACGCCAGGGCAATTTCTTGCATCCCGACAGAGAGGCGACCGTGACATTTGTTGTTTCTTTTGAGGTTTGGACGCTCGTCTTCAATCGCTCCTCATCTACCTCCCATCCGAACGAGGCTTCTGCGGCGGCGAATGAACTTCGCTCGCTTACGCGTTCTGGGCGAAGCCTCGTTGCACGTACTTGCCGCCGGCCCAGTGGATGCTTTATTCTTCGCTCCAAAGCGTACCGGGAATTAATGCAGAAATCAGAAGCTCAGGTAATAAAGCAACACTCCCGGAGGATTCCTTGTCCTACCTGCGAATGCGAGAGAGAGAGAGAGAGAGAGAGAGAAAGAGAGAAATGAAGAGAAGGGACGTTGATTGTGCTGGCGACAGCCCATGTTTTGACATCGTGTTCATTAAACAAAGCCTTTACTATGCGTCAGCTAAAATACTAATGGACGCCACACTTTTTCTTAGGCCGCGCACTCAGGCTGTTTGAAGATCCCAAGGACTTGCGTATAAAAATAATATATATATATATATATATATATATATATATATATATATATATATATATATGTATAAACTGCTCGAACGTACATTAGCCAGCTAAGCTCAACAACATTTTTAAAGAAAATTGATTAACGCAGCGCCGTCACCTACGAAGCTTAATTATGCGCATTACTTCATATCCAAAAGTTCCTAATCAGTACAACTTAAATGTCAACATTGCGCCGCCATCATTTATATTTCTGGAGTCCTTAAAACAGCGTGTATATAATTATCTTCTACAAGTCTGAGATCCATTGGGTGTGCTTCGCTACCGACGCATAGCATTTCTAAATGGCGTTTTTTAGTATAAGCCCGCTCAGATAAAGCTTGTATATTTCAAAGGCGCTTAACCGGAAGCATCCTGTGTAAAGTTCGTTTCGCGAAGGCAGCCGACTCGGTCCTTTACTGGTGAGATCATTGGGAAGGCCGTACAACGGCTGAATATAGACTCATCTGCAGCCTATTGAGCCTACTGAACACAACGTCGTTCTGATCAGCACGTTTGTACGCTGTCATTCTAGAGTTAAGACAGAACATAACGTATAACCTTTAGATTGACCAATTTCACGGCGAGTTTTACTACACAATCCCTAAAGCAAAGCACGTCCGTAAAAGTACACTTTAACGAGCTGTAAGGCAAGTATGGCAAGAAGCGTGCTGTGTTAGTACCATGACAAACCCGCTTACCTCTCGTGAACAAAAGACTGGAAAGTAAGAAATTCGTGGACAGCTAAGCCCTTCTTATCAGTTGTGAATGCGAAAGCATTAATGTCAAGTTGAACACCACTGAGCGGTCGTTCAAGTTACAAACTCCTCGTGGGCAAGCGATCGCGTCGAGATGCTTGGCCAACGCTCCCTAGATATTACAAGGCCGGCGCACTTCGATCCGTGACGTCATGCTACCTTGACCGACTGCCACAGTTTATAATGGGGACGCTCCCCAGTAAGCCGCGATGATTTTGACGTCCCCGTTTTCGTCACGCCGGGCTTGGCAATGGAAATTTCGGTCCAAGTAGCGTGATGTCATAAAGCAGAGTTCGGAGGCCTGCTGTCTAAGAGGTGCTGGTTTAGCCCAGTGGGTAATACACTCGTCTACTGAGCGTGGAGTTGTAAGTCCGAAACTCACTACCGCCAGTGTTCTCGCTTTGGAATTTATTTTATTTTTAGTAGATTAATTTTTATAGCAAATACCGAGGCGAAGTTAAAATGCAGGCGGGAGCTTGCGTGGACAAGGAACGTGCGCATAGCACAGGCTTCTGAGAGCGAGTGGGACGTGACGTGGCCTCGCGGCCATGCTCTCTCCCTTCGCACAACATCTGGCGCGCCAACGCTCAGTATGTGTTCTCTTTCGCCAGCCCTGCTTTGTCGAGGTGCGCACGTGACGAGACGTCACAGCCAATGGAAATTTAGGTGCCGTTTCAGTGCTGCAGATGACAGGCGCTGGTTTTTTTCGCTCAATGGGCCATTTGATGCTTTCGCGTCAGTAAAACGATTCTACAACTGGAGCGGGGTTGAAGAGATGCACCCCCCCCCCACCTCCTCCTTAATTTCACTAGAAGAACCCATCGATGGCATTTTTCTAGCCATTCCACTCAATGATCCCGTGACCCCAGGTAAACCATGAAAGCAGCGAGGAGTACTGTCATCATGGAGCCGCCAGGGCCGCTGACACATATGCTCTGAACGTGATGAAATTGGTCTATCATTTAACGGTAGACCGCGAGGGTCGACCGGTCGACATGTCAGTGTCTTATCAACGAGATCGGCGAGGATAAGTCCATGTTCAGAAAATTGACCCCTAAATCAAGTGTCGTCTGCTAGACTTTTCCGACATGCATGGTAGCGCCTCTGTCACAATTAATTCGGTGGCCATCTTTGCGGCCGATCGACGACTACAAGAGCATGTGCTGCTGTATTGCTTTTTTTTTTTTCAAAGAGAAACGTCTTCCTCAGCGAGTTGCATCGACTTTTTTGTATGGGAAGCCAGATTTCTAGCCTCTTTCACTGGGCCACTGCTAAGGATAGTGCAGTCATAAAATTTAGGCAGTCCATCTTCCGTTCCCGCCCGCGAAGGGTGACGTGATAGAATTCCGTGCGCAATAACTACACCCCATTCTTACCCTCAACTCGCTTAGGAAGTCATTTTCGGTCATTGGCCTCAACTTGAAATTGAATCGTCTTCCAACGTTCGTGCTGATGTAGCTGTAGCGCGATAGACGTAACACAAGGCGAAGGTAGGAGCAACGCACAGACGAAGCATTTCACTCACATACAAAGGTTTTTTTTAATCATATACTTATATTTTTTATCTTGCGCTTCGAATGAGATGATATAGTGCTTCAACTTTGTTTTAGCTTCGTCTTGCGTCACATGTCTATCGAATTACAGCTCGTCATGCTTAGTCTATACCGTCTAGCGCAATTTTCTATCCTGCTGAGATAAGACAGCTTTAGTTTCACGTGCGAAGATGTCTCAGTGCAATTAAAATCTTGTGGGATTGAAAGGAGCCAGCGTAGACTGTGTAGAACCTCCCCTTGTCTCACGGGCGCACATTAAGTCTACGCACTTGCACTGTGCACCCTACATGCTTGACGAGTTATACGTGCTGCTCTCGTGAGAAACAGGCGTTCGCTTTTTTTCAGCAAGATGGCATCACTTTCTTTCCATGAGAGCAATTGTAAGCATTGACAACTGAAAATAACATATTGAGGTACTTTGCAACTCGAAGCCACGCAGCGGCCGCCCCACACGGTATTACCAAATAGCAGTTACCTAAATTTGCAGTGAGCAATATTTAGCGAAATTAGCAAAAATGTGGTTTAGGCTCCGGGTTGTCTTTGACAAATGTGCTTGAACAAACAAAGCTTTGTTCCATGCTCCATCCATTCCTAACTTACGAGATGCAAGAACAAGATATTAGCGGCCAAAATTCTTGTGGTGTGAGATTGCTGAGACAACGTGGTTTAATAGAGAGGCCATTGTATGATTAGAAAAGTGTTCCAGGGCCTTAAGTGCATATATGACCCTGTAAAGCGTGCATTGTTGCACCAACAGGCTTTATGTGGCCAAAACACATTTACGGGGGCTTTCGCGTGTACAGGGAGTTTCCTTCCAAGTACATTTCCTGCGCGCTCGGATGAGTCACACAAGAAGAAAGAGGGGGAAAGGAGAAGGAGCCCTGCGAGCGCGTATGCGTGGGCGTTTGCGTGGGCGTGCCTGCGTGGGTGTGCGTCTGTGCGTCCGTGCGTGCGTGCGTGTGTGTTCGGCGTGCGTGGGTGTGTGATAACCGCAATTGACGCACGCGCTTCTATTTTGACGCGAAACGTCTTTCTATTCGGTAAGCATGTCAGCAGTTGCTAAATGTTCATGCAACGAAGACATGTTACACACTAACCGCTTGTGTCTTTGCGATCGTACTACCCACGCGCTTTACTCTGGTACCATTGTGTAACGCGAGCGGTCCACTATTCAATTATGCACGTGCAGCGTGCGTCGTGCGTGGCGCCGTTGTTGCTGCACGCATGATGCCATAAGAGTTAAATTTAGCCTCTCGCTCGGCGTTCGGAGAGGCGTAGCTCGACGTTACGTTTGTTGATCTGAGTGGAAGTGGTTTCGTGTGAGAGAGCTCGCTATGCCCATAGTAGGTATAACTTATCAAACTCTAACTGACGCTCATTAGCGTTTCTCAGTTTTTTCAATGGCACAGTCGAAAGTTCCTTCTCCTGGTCCCAGGAACAATGAAGCTCTGCGCTCCCTGGAGGACGCAGACCGTGAGAACTGCGGCATTGAGTAACCACAATATTGTGACGGTGGTGGTGGTGTTACTGATGGGCTGTAGTAAATAGCGGGTTTAGCCTGGCGATCGAGGACGGCGATTGCTCCGCCTTGGATGTCTCTCACAATGTCATTGCAGTATGTCACCACATGTCGATCAAACCAATCTCTATCGTGGAATGCAAGAAGAAGAAGCTTTTTGCGAGCTATAACTGACCCTTCTGGGATCGCAGGGTGTTGCAGACGTCCATGCGGAAAGTCATTCTTTTCAGATCATCAAGCAGACCGCATCGCTTTTCACAAGCAGAGCTTTTCACATCGGTATTTTGGGCAAGACCGCAGATTAGTGTTCGACGCCTCCTGTCTCTTCGCATGCAGTACAATTCAGAGAATCTATACACCCCGTTTTAGATAATCATGAGGGTGTATTAGCAGATCCTATCTTGTGAGGAAGGTGTTCGCACGTTACAACACAGCCATTCTCTATAGCACGCACACAGAGCAGGCTTTCACTGCCACTGCTGATGTCTTCACAAGAAAACGAGGGAATATTACCGAATAAAAATACAAAAAGCCATCCTTAGCGAAAATAAACAACGTGCGAATGGCTTCAGAAGATGTATTGAAAGAGCCAGTCCAGCTCGTTCTATTTACTGTATTTGTGCAATGTTAATAAATGTAGAGTTTAAAGTTACGTTAAGGTCCTAGAATACATTTTAGTAATGGCTCAGTTATTTTCTTGGGGCGGTAATTAGTAACCATAATCAATTACATTTTTGGAAGAAATAAGTGTAATTGTAATCGGTTGCTTTTATTCTGTGACGTGTACAAGTCTGCTCGGTTGTGAGTGGAACTGTGCCTTTCACTGGTGACCTTCAAGACTATACTGGAGGTTGTTCCATAGTGAAATGGTTTCAGAAAAGAAATGGCGCCTCCAATACAAGCATACGACGCCATATTTGACGGACCTTAATCACAGACTTACGATGACAGGATACATATAGGCATGGTGAAAGGTACAGGGACGAAATATGTGCGTTAAAACTATGGATGTTCGAATAGCGAAAATTTCGAATTGAATAGAATAGGAATATTCGAGGAAAACGATATTGGACATTGCATCGAAAATAGTTTTTTTTTTTCAGTTTAAGCAAAACGAAACAAAAATGCTGCAATACGTTTGATAAGGAAATGCTCCTCAGATGTACGTCAGTGTGAGTAGCTAACACATGAATGACAGCGAAGCTGTGTCAAGCGACTTCAAACACCACTCGGAAGTACCAGGGGCCTATTTCGTGGCTGACGCCACCTATATATTTTCGCCTACGCCTGTTTCGGAACTCTCACGCAGGTTGCACACGCTGCGCTAACTGCTGCTCTTTATACCCGCAGCGTACAAATACCTAGCTGACCTCGAACATGGAGCGGGTAAAACGCGATGCGAGAAAAAAGAATTCTGCATTGCCGGCAAAAAAAAAAAACGCTCAAAGAAAGTGTCTTTTGGTCTTTTGCAGATTGCGTTACGGATTCATATCGACCACGCCGTCGCACGCCGCCACATGATAATGGCTGCGAAAACCTTTTATTGCGATAGCATGTACACGGACACTCCAGGCGCATTTCTGCCGTCGGCATCGGCGTCGCCGTGAGGTTTCGTATAAAGTCTTAGGGCGATAAAATCGTCGCCGCGAGCGGTATGTTGTATGTGCGAGTGAAAGCTTGCGAGGCTGAGCTGGCGATCGCGGCTCAGTCTCACGCACGCAACGGACGAAAGCGGGCTGGAAGCGCGCCGCCTCCCGTCGCGCGCAAAGCTTCGGGGGGAGGGTGGCGCGGGTTCTACATCGGGCAGCTCGGACGGCCGTGGGCGCCCTACGGGGCCGCTGTATTTTGAAATCCATCTACGACGGGTAGAGAGTTCGCACTGCACTGTGTTTTCACGGATTAGTTCGTGATGATGCGAGCGGCAGCATGAATGTAAATTCGCTCGCTGCTGCTACCGCGTTTACTCACTGCAGCGTTTTGAAAGCGAATTTCCGCAGTCATCGAATGAGATGTGTTCATGTTTGCTTGTCGGCGCGTGACACCGTGCTTGTTAATTCAGTCAGGGTGCCTATGTTTACATGTTCATGCGGCCAATAGAACTACTATGCTTACTTCGTGTAGCTTTCCATTTATGTTCTGGCGCAATGGATGATTCGCCTTTCGGGCAAAACTGCTACTTGTTTAACAGCACTTTCACTGTAAAAAAAAAAAACGTTTTTTACATTCTTTTGCGCACTTCTGTAATGCCAGTTTAGGCTGGACGTTCGAGCAATTGAGGGCCTTTCAAATTAACAACAATCTGTTCTCACTTCTCGGGTGCACCGCCACAACGACAACAACGAAACTGCACTTCATTGGACGCACGTGAAGTGCTCTGTTTGTTGGAGGAAAGAAGTCTGATACTACAGCGCCGAACGTCGTTTTAAATGAATGGAAATATGGCGAGGCTGGCCGAACGATAAATTGTTTTGCCGAAGTCTAGATAGGATTCCTAAAGGCGAGGCGTACTCATTAAATTACTCGAAATTATTGCTCAAAAGAAGAGAAACCGGGGCTCTCGTGCAGCTGAATTATTCGGAAGTACTAACTTGTGTCGGTCCCTCTGCCTCGAGACTTCAATAAGAGGTATTGTCCCCGATATTCGAAAGGAAACGAATGTTCGACAATGTACTTTGCATGCAGGACTCATTAGCGTATGGCCATATGGACGCCTGCAAGCTTGGCAGCAGTCTCCTAGAAGCTGAAGGCAGAGCGTGTGCTGCATATGTGACAACTATACACATGCATTGTGTGTGCGTACCGTGCATTACGCATATCACTAGTGTTCACAGTGGTACCTATTGTTTCGTAAGCCAAATTTCCTCTCTTTCTTTTCTGGTTTCTCCCTAACTCTTTATCCCGATTGTGCTGCAGCAAGCTAGAGACGATCTTCTACGGCCAACCTCTCCCCCTTTCCTATCGTTAAGCTTTTCTCTGCTATATCCCCGATATTGTCGAATGGGGAACGGATCAAATAGCGTTGACTGTTCGATTTGTATTCAAACCCTTGAACATTCACACCCTTAGATAAGACAAATCGAGCCAACAGATTCCAGCCAGTTAGCAAGGCCACAAACTTCGCTAGCGGAAAACGACGCGTGGAACCGGCAGGTATACCTTCGCGTGACAGCGGCTCAGTGATAGTGAAATGCAAACTTGAGTTTTCACTGAACGAGGGGCGAAGTAATAAACACCCTTCTGGCTTTAACGATTCCGAGAAAGGAACCATAACGTGGCAATAGGCCGTATATGCATACTACGTGCCATGGCTACAGCGGGCGCTAATCAAGCGATGGCGCCGATCCTGACAAGCTGATATGATCGCTAACGGGCATCTTTGACGACTTCTTGAGAACAGCCTACCGCGCAATGCGATTAGGAGACTGAGCTTTTTATTAACTGGTAGGCGGTGGTACGCAACGAAAACCCGCTGGTTCAGCAGGCGCTGGTGCGGTGGGCCAGCGATTTCGCACCAGCGATTTCGACACTGACAGGAAGGTTAGCCGGAGTGGACCGGCTGGCGACCCTGAGCCTATAGTAACGGGGTCAAAAGAATTAAAGATAATAGAAAGAGATTCACCCAAAAAAAGAAAGAAAAAGCTTTCTCGAACGGATACTGTTGTACTTGGTACTATGCGATGTGGCAGCGTTGTCAACGGTTTCCGCGGATCATGAGAACACTGCCTCGCCGTAGCGCAGGGAACCGACGAGCGTGCAAAGGCGTAACGCTAGCTTCTCGCCACGCTAAGCGTCAGCGGCCGGGGTATCGTAATACCACAAAGTCCAATTCCAACGTATCATATTTACCGCTACGCGCTTGATGCCTCAGAATTATTAATTACCGAGGGAAACCCAACTCAAAGCCCAAGGTGGCCTTCCTGATGCACTGCAGCGAAACTTTAATTGTGAATACCTCGAAGAACCAATTCCTGATCAATTAAATACGAGATTAAAAAATTCGTAACTTCAATAACGTTTCACAATTTCTGTGCGTTCTTTTTTTTTTCTTGTGCGAATGTACTCTTCATCACCATAAGTAAGCGCGAACAAGGTGTTTAAAATTTTTTGATGGGGAACGGTGTTTCCGCTTTGTGGGATTAGAGGCAACTATTAATTACTTTTGTGCGTATCATCAGCTAAAGAGCTTTTGTGACAGTAAAAATTGCGGCTATTCGGTAAGGTGCAGCCAGTAAGAGGTGCGTACAAACCTCGGCCGTAGCCTGAGATCCACTATAAGGTGGTGATGCAATCGGACCGGACACTTTGCGCACTTAATGTGCTAGTCATAGAAATTCAGGAGGGTAAGGATTTTGTCACTGGCGCAGCGGTCGTTTTCGACCTTGTTGTAGTACAAATATAATCCCAGATGTCCTAGTTCACAAGTGACCTGAATGAATGCTGTTAATTGAGCATAAATCAACAGAAAGCTAGAGCAATGTTTCTACACCAACGCGGTTTGGAAGTCCACCTAAGCGACTCGTCAACGGTGTCTTTTGGATGTTTTAACTGTAGTAATTACTGTCCCGCGCATCCTTTCTTTAACGTGTCCATACTGTTCCTTACCGGCTGCGTCTTTCGAATATGTGCTTTCATTTGCGAGAAGTATACTCAACTTCATAGTGTTATCGTATTCGACGTTGTACGTTCATCACGGTCCGGAAGTCAGGAAAACAAAAAATGCTCCATCGAGCTAATTTAGTGTAGCACACAAAACAAAAGAGGTCCATTACACCCGCTGCCATGAACGACATAACGGAGCGTCTTTATTTCCGGAGTTATATCACCGTTGCTTCCGTTGTTTCCACAAACTCCGAGACCGGTCAACGTCGTAACTTCGCTTCCGCGAACGACCATGACGTCGCGCTGTCGTTCCGAAGGCCACTTTCTTTGAGCGCTCTGAGAACAGCCTGCAACATAAAACATGTATACATAGCAGAGCGAATGAAAGTCAGCTAAGCAAAAAAAAAAAAAAAAAACAAAGAAAGAAAAACAAAGGAGGAGAATGGGGTGAGGGTTGAACGGAAACGCACGAAGAGGCTACCACTTCGTGACGTCTGCTTCGCGAGCAGACGTCCTGTAGGAAGGGGAGTAAACAGCACCACGGGCGGGCGTACGTATATAAACACCGCGTTCGGCGCCATAAAGCTGTCGTTACGGCTCTTTTCGCTTGGAACTCCCCTCGGCTGCCGTTTCTTTCCCGACTTCCTGCCTCTTCTACCCCTCCCCCCCCCCGCCCCCTTTCCTTCTTCCCTCCTTAAGGTAGCTGCTGTTACTCCGGTTGATGTCATCCTTTTTATTCTTCTTTTGTTCTGCCGTTTCACCTGCTACTTCATTTCTCCACAACTCGTCGCCATGGCATCCTCCTTCCGGCAGCGAGAAGAGCGTCCTTATAGTGCACCTCCGGTGGCGTCACTGTCATTTTTTTTTCTATTCTTTACACGCACCCTTCCAAGTTGCGACCTCGTAAGCCTCATTTGACGCCGAGTTCTCGGTTCATGAAAACCGTGAACGCGCCAGTGAGAGCAGGCGGCCAGGCAGGGCGAGTCGTCGCGGTCTAACATCAGGGCGTGGATTAGAAGCGCTGGGAAACCAGCCATGCCAGGCCCTACTAGACCAGAGCAGCGGGTAAGCGGGAAGGCATCCCCCCGTGTACCGTTAGACACCGCTCCCCTGTCGCATCACACACACGGGCACGCACGCACACACACTGCTTCAACGTAATCCCCGATAGGTGACTATGGGGAGCCGAAAATGGCCGATGCTGCCACCCGCCCCTTTCTTTCGACGCGTGCCGTTCAAACCTATTAGTGCCCCCTCTCCCGTGATCCCTTCGACCCGCGCGCGTCATCTCAGTCAATGCTTTGCCTCCTTCCCTCTACGTCGAATCCACGCACCACCACCGCTGAGCCATTCACTGTACGCTGCCATTTCGCCTCCTGGTCTCAGCGTGCTGTGGGACCGAGGATGGTCGGTGTTGCCACCAGAAAGTAGAGGGTATAGGTATCTCTATAAGGGTAAATAAGCTACGATGAACTAAAACACTCGCGTGGCTTGGAGCTAGTATTCGCAAAGGATTATTTTACGCTAGAACTGTTCGTAAGAGCAGACATCACACAAGTTTGATTTCGGACATATGTCGGATATACCGCGGCGTTTGTATCCGCGAAACTTATCTCATTTACGAATGTTCACTTGTTGACTGGCGTTCGGGCACCTGCATCTAATTATAGTAGTTGCTAGATAGATTATGGGGTTTTACGTGCCAAAACCAGTCACTGATAATGAGGCACGCCGTAGTGGAGGACTTCCGAAATTTCGACCTCCTGGGGTTCTTTTTACGTGCGCCTAAATCTAAGTACACGGGTGTTTTCGCATTTCGCCCCCATCGAAATTTAGCCGCCGTGGCTGGGATTCGATACCGCGACCTCGTGCTCAGCAGCCCAACATCATA
This sequence comes from Dermacentor variabilis, assembly GCF_050947875.1. NCBI lineage: Eukaryota > Metazoa > Arthropoda > Arachnida > Ixodida > Ixodidae > Dermacentor > Dermacentor variabilis. The sequence continues at coordinate 128,145,180 of NC_134571.1, forward strand.
GCCACTGAGCAACCACGGCGGGTGATAGTAGTTGCTGCGATAACGGAATGGTCACCGTCGCGAGGGCCAATCATAGACACTACTTACAAAACAAGCTTTTGCCAATGCAGGGTCTGATTACTTCGACAATTTAAAAAAAAGACGTTGCTTCAGCTTGACATTCAAACATTGAATTCGAGTCATATAGAGTGACCGAGCTCTTGAGCATCTTTGCCACTAGTATTTGCGTGCTTGTTTGGCGAAAACGAATGACAAAACGGCAGCGGCAGTGGCAGTGATCTCAAGTAGCCGGTTTGGAGAAGAGGCAGCTATCCCCACTCAACTCGCTTTAGCTGAAAGCCGAGGTTGCAAGTGGCAGCGAAATTTTCTGTTCTAAGCAGAAAAAATTAGGAAGGTCCACCCAGGGTAGTCGTGATGTTTTGAAGCGGCATCGCGAGAAGCGAACTCTCTTCGCAGATACAGTCGAAACACACGTTCTCTCTCTCTCTCTCTCTCTCTCTCTCTTGCATTTTTGTTTTTTGAAGCACACTCAAAATAGATGTCGTATTTTCAAGATGGCGAAGAATCAAACATTCTAAAAACTGTTAGAGTCCAACCTTGTATTGGGCACACTTATACCCAGAAAATCAAGCAGCACCCAAACCGCAACGATAGCGGCCATCAAGGTCGTCGAGTCTGAGTTCATGGATCAAGTCCGTCTACCATGTTATGCGTGCATCAACGTGCATTCCAGCGTAAGTCGCGTACGTTTGAGAATGTTACGACACTATTTGTATCACGCGTGCAATCTGATCAGGCAAGGCCTTTTTTACATACGATCATCGACAACATTGATGAAATTTAGAATGCAGTATGGGTGACTGGGCGCGCTGACGGACAAATCGATAACAGCAATAATGGGCCGAAAAACGTTCACTTTCAAAAAAGCACACTACACGCGTGCCAATTCAATAATAAGTTACATCGGTGGGCTAAAATTCTGGGATTGCAGGTATGTCTGTTTTACCATTAACTTAAGCACAGCTTGTAAGATAGGATGTGAGGAAAAAAGTAAGACTAAACAAGACAAAATAAGGGGTAAGCAAACGAACAAAAGAGCCATTTCATGTCCAAATTCCTCTTATACTGCTGTATATTTACATAAGTTATTTACATGGGGTGAAGTACCTTTTACTTCTGCAAGCAGTTCCAAAATATCCGGTGCTCTGTCGGTGCGTTGCTCTCCCCCTTTTCTGCCTCAGCGTGCGTGCGTGCGTGCGTGCGTGCGTTCTGTTTTTTGCAACACTGCGCGACTTTATTGCAAACCTTGTAGCTCTTGTGAAAGCGAGGGAACGAGGGCGAGGAGGAGTGTGCGCTCCCTCGGCTAAGCATTCCAGAGGCAGTAGGGGGCGAAGCTCCGAAATGTATCCGGTGGTGCGCCGGTCCCGTGACAAAGGCTCTGTGGGAGCCAGAGGTTTCGACACGCGTTATAAATAACACTTAGAAGCAAAGCTGGTGCTGCTGTCGCTGCCATCCCACCAGGCTGCGCCGCCGCCACCGTGACTAACCGCTGGGATTTCCATGGCTCCCGCCTCACCACCACCGCCCCAGTTCAGTTCCCATCTTTGCTTTATTCCTTCACACATGCCCCGTCACTCGACGCTCTCTTTCATAAATAAGGAATAAGGAGCTCCCTCTCCTACTTTCTGATCTCGCGTCTGCCTCCAATGCTCGGTGGGTGGGGTTCGTCGTAATGCATAAAAAAAGAGGATAGGTCTATTTACCGTCTTCCATGTATTTACGCGGCGTCGTGCTTTAGTCTGACGCGGTGCATTTTGACTTCCCTTCGGAGCGGTACGAAAGTGAGAGAGGTGTTCGCCATCCCCCTATATTGCTTCTAGGTGCGCCAAGACGCGATTTGCTGCTCTCGTTCGTGTATTCTGACGATGGAAGTACGATAAAGGCTCGAGGGTGGGCATTTATGAGGTGCAAATATGAGCAGCTATCTATATTCATGGATTCGGCGGAACACGAGCGACGTGCAGTCAAGAAGAATGTCCCGCCTACCGGAACTAATTCTTCCGTCGCTGCTCCTTTCGTACTGCGCGTCCGCCTCCCCACGTTTGCTCAAAGCTATCTCCGAGGGCGACAAAATGAATAAACATGACGACAACAGCTGCAGAAACGGCATCCCGTGTAACTCCCGCATGTGCTTAACTACTATGTGGGATATGTAAGAGCAGCCTCCAGCACACTCGTCTGTAAGGAGAAAGCAGCGGGTCTGTGCCGCCTGCCGTGGGATACCGGTTCGAGACAACTCGCTTCGAGAATACGCTGCCGGATAAGCTGGACGCTTTTGCTCACGTCTCTCGCTCTGTGATTCGCTATCGCTGTTCTCTCTTATCAGCGACACCGCCCTACGGCAAGAAAGCCTCGGCAGTCATCAAGCTTCAAAGCGGTGGCATGTATCAATTGTCGCTTCTATACATATAACTATCTACTAAAAAAAATCCAGCTGCACTCATCTCGCAATGAATGTCGACTTTAATTCAATTAGCATTCAAGCAATGTAGCGACGCACCAAACTGTCACCGCAAACACAGCAAGTGGCTATCTCGCTGCCAACTACAATGTCGAATGATACGACGGCACAGTATAATCTCTCCAATCGAGACTCCGCAGTATCTCTAGTATCTTGGCAGCAACTCCATTGCAAGGGCTCTCCATCAAGCGGCCGTGCGCGGCACGGATCTGCCTGTTGCGGATGGGGCGCTATCGCGTTAATGTATTTAAGGTTACATATACCTTGTGCACCAGCCTGTATGACCCCCTGTGAATGACTGAGCGATGAACGTTTTTGTGTGTAACAGTGCAAACTTTGAACTTCTCTCTTCATTCTCCTCTTTCAATCCCATTTCCCCCTTCCCCAGTGCAGGGTAGCCGACTGGGCTCAAACTGGTTAACTTGCCTGCCATTCCCTTATGACTTCTCTCTCTCACATACACCTTGTATCACCTTGACACAGCCATTCTGGGAACTTTGCCAAGAACGGGCACATACCAATGTCACGTACGCAGTGGCCCCAAGTTGTTTATTAGGCCAGCCAGCAGCAAGTTGTCTATTAGGGCACACACCATGCAAGGGGCCCATGCTGTCTGCTCGACAAAGACAGCAACATGCCTAGTGACCCAAGCTATAGTACACAACTTGGGTCATTGAGTTATCACTCAATCCATCCATCCATCCGTCCGTCCGTCCGTCCAATCCGATTCAATCCAATCTCATCCCATCCCAACCCATCCATCCATCCATCCATCCATCCATCCATCCATCCATCCATCCATCCATCCATCCATCCATCCATCCCCGTGGACAACTTTTCTTGGCAGTGAAGGGAAGGCTACAAGGACGCAAGTTTTGCACATGTACCCCTACGCGAAGCAGTCCGGTTTGGCGCAAGTTTCGGTTTTAGTTTCGGCTTGTCAACCTTCCATAGCTCTTGTGCATGATTGAAGGCACGCAAAGACAACTCAGTAAGGATTTCTAATAGTGAACCGACAATGCTAGACTCTTCAGTTGTTGAGACCTCAGGTAACTAAATTAACTTATGAGGAACAATGCAGCGCAAGAAATAGTCATGTCGTAGTGATCTTCGGCAATAATTGTTCAATAAACCACTTCTCAATACGGTGACCATCCGTTTCTGCATGGTAATCACCAACACTCTTCTTTGCACGAATGACGAGGCGCACTCAATTTACGAAGCCCTTCTGGCTGCCTGCGTGTAGCACAATGAGGGGACCACCCTTGCCAGATGGAGCTCGAAGACCCGTCGTTGTTCCTTGCCGGAAAGCGTCTTCCCTTGTGACAGCATGGGTGTCCTCCCACACCTTTTCTTTTGCGTGTCCTGCAGTTACCCAGGTCTCGTCTATGAAGTACACAGTCCTGCAATGAAAATGGTATGCGCAATTGGTATTACTTTTCATTCTATAGTGTACACGTTAGCCAAAGTATCCCAATCCACAAGAAAATTGGAGGGCCCTTAAGCTTCGCCTTTAAGAGGGAAATGCGGCAGCATTCAAAGATCCCTGAGTGCCTTCTCACGCTTCCCGATAACTGCAGCTTATGCAACCGTAATGTATACCGGGAAACGTTGGCGGCGAACGCTATGCACGAAGGCGAGCTCTGCGATTCTTTTTTTGATGGTGGTCAAGAAACTGAGCGGGCCGCGCAGCTCCTGCTAACCACTAAAACAGAGCTCAAACGGCAGCTGGAAAACGCTATCACGTTAAAAGGGGTTTGAGTTTGAGCTTTGGCGTAATAGAATTATGTTTTCTCGAATAATCAAATCACAATCCGACGCTATCAAGTCTGTAGCATCTGTAGATTATGTGCAAGTCATGGTTTACGATTTTAAAGCGAAGCCTGTATTGCCTCAGAAGTTTCGGGGTCATTGTGATCCCGCAAAAAAGTGCTGGCGCTCCGTAATTGAGAGTAGATGTAAGCATGAAATGGCTACCGGCAATGCAGATTGGTTGAAGATGATTCTAGCCACAATCTTAAAATCGATGTAGTGCCTGTTCGCAACGGCACACCCCACAACACAAAGCCGCACCACGCCACACTGTTCACTGGTCCATATGGACGCAATAGTTTCCTCTCACAGACAGAACCTCATTGCAAGTCTTGCCTTGAAGGTCGCCCACAACGGGAGCCGAAAGCATTTCATGCTTAAAAAACCAGTTGCTCCCATACAGAGCAGCGAACCACGCATACCCAATCACGCGGGTCCTCCATGTGGCGCAAGGAAGTTGAACTAATTGAATTTCTCAATGTAAAATACGTAGAAAAATCGTAAAGTACGACTTACACACAACCTACCAATAGCGTAGGTTTGTAATTTGAATATAGAAAAAAAACATAATTCTGTTATGCGAGTACTAAAAAAAATTGGAGGACGCTTAAGCTTCACCTTCAAGAGTGGAACGCGAAAGCGTTCCCGTCGACCCGCCAAGGGGTGTAAGACAATGCGCTACGGCACAGCGATCACTTACGAGGCGCCCCGCATTGGACTTTGCGCCCACCTATCACGCAGTGAGCGTCGAGCAACGCAGCGTTCGGCGCGGCAACGAAACGTGCACCTGAGCAAGCAGAACGAACCAAAGAACTCGGTGTCTCGGAGGGGGAAACGATCTACGCGAGGCAAGCGTCGTGATCGGCCCGGACAGCTGGGCCACGACGCGCCTCACACCGGTCCCCGCACAGCCCCAATGCGCTCAAACGAGACGTAGGCGAGAAGCGGGCGAGTGGCGCGCCACCTGTCGGGGCAGCGCCTTGCGTTGTGAGGAGGGGGTTTTCTGTCTTTGCCGCAAGATGGCTCTCCGTGTGCGGTAAGCGCAGAAGACATGTAGCGGAAACGTACTTCGCTACGCGTTTAACTGCGACTTCTGTAATTTACATGCTCATAATCACCGATATACACAGCAGTATAACTTTCTACGGCACGTTTCTAAGGCAACACCGCATTCACTAGAGGCGTTTTGTCCCAATTAGAACCATCGTACTCAGGGCTAAATGAACAAAATTTCCAAGGGTTTAAATTACTAGACAGCTTTAGTTACACGTATGTAGAGGCTTCGCGTACGCAAACGTGAAAGGCCTACGTACCTTACGTGCACGCCATCTGAAACGCTTTTAGCTACACGTACGCGCCGCACGCCAAGAGGGACCCCGTAGCTCCATCTATCGGGAAATGTGAACACGGCGGTAGCCAATCCGCCTCAGCGCGCGCGCGGCCCGCTATCGCTTGTTCGTGATCTTGAGGAACTCCCGCGCGAAGCTGTCTACGTGCGCAAGAAACGCACGCAAAGAATTGAATCTCACGTACGTCCGTGAGACGCGCGCGCGCCCGCTACGTTCTACGCATGCGCACTGCTCACACGAAGCTCTACGTACGAAAAGCCTCTACGTACGTGTAACTAAAGCTGTCTACTGACTAATGAGGTTCGGGTTCTTGCGTATGCAGACGACGTGGCCTTTTTTGTACCGATAAAAAGAGTGTAAAAACTGCTCTTGCAATTACAGAAGAATTTTGTGCAGCATCTGGTGCAAGCGTCAACCTTGAAAATTCAAGTTCAGGTTTTTGGTTTGGATTATGGGCCACAATGCCATCAGATTACGCAGGCATTCAATGGAAAGAAGATCTGCGTTATTTAGGTGTGCCTCACTCACAGTATAGAAATAGCAACGCTCATTGGTCGGGAGAAGTTGGCAAAATTCAACGTAAAGTGAATTCATGGCGAGGGCGGAATTTGTCAATGTTCATTCGTGCTGAAGTGTGCAACGTGTTCCTAGCTTCCCGTCTCATGTATGTGCTGCAAGTACTGCACTGCTCACGACTTCGCCTTCAGGCACTGCATCGCGTATTTGCAACATTTATTTGGAGTTCGAGTTGTGAATCGATGCGGCACGACAATCTGTTCCTCCCCCTTGAACGTGGTGGTCTAGGATTAGTCCACCTCTTCGTCAGGCAAATTGTTTCTCGCCTGTTTTTCTTTCGAGACAGTGACCATCCGTTTTTGCGTGAAATGTTGCAACTTCGTTTAGTTCATAATGTTCCTAATATAGTAGTGTCATCAAATGCCAAAGATGTCCCACAGGCTCCTTGGGGCTTTCTCAAGGAGATTGTTGTTACATTTCTTTTCCTGAAGGTTAGATTCAGCCTGGAGTACGTGTTCACTGCGAGTCGAAAAGCAATTTCTGCGGCACTGGTGGACTCTGTTTTCCTAGATCCTTTGTATCGTGTACCTTATTTAAGCCGACCTTATCAGGATGTACTTAAGGGCTTCCCAAAAATGTGTGTACCTCCTGGAGTAAAAACATTTTTCTTTAAATTACATTCGGAAACACTCCCTGTCAAAACTTCGTTGAATTCGAGAGGTTGCTTTGTGCCGTGGTCAACAAACTGCCGACTCTGTCCACGTGCCGAAACAATAGATCACTGTTTCATAGACTGTAGGGACGCTGTATTTTTTTGGGACCTTCTCCAACGGGCGCTTAAAAAAGACATTGACATTACTCCATATTCAATTAGGTTTCTACCGTTTAAGGTCACGGGTGGTCCTCCCTATGAGATGTTCATAGTACTTGTTTTCTATAGCCTATGGAGAAGAAGACTGTGTGATCGCCATGCCGAAAGCCCGCGATCTACAAGATCCTTCTTTCGCGAAAGTGTTGCTTATTTAAGAAGTGTGTACGCTGCGCAGGAACCTCCGCCAGACTGGATGCACTTGTTGGATGCATGTGTGTGTTTGCCTGAGTTTTAAGTGTATAGTTGTGTTCACTTTGTAATACACCTTCAGTTTTGTTTTCCATGTAATAAAGAAAAAAAATACTCATGGCTGAGTGGTAGCGTCCCCGTCTGACACTCTGAAGACCCTGGTTCGATTCCCACCCAGCCCGTCTTGCAAGTTGTTTTTATTTATGAATTGCCTTCCGAGATTTTTTCGCTCACGGCCAACGCGCCGACGCCGACGACATCGGCTTTTCTGCGACACGAGATCTTTAACGCTGTCGCGTTAAAAAAAAGGAGCTCATTGCCCTTGCACTCTCTGAATAACGATGACCAGCGAAGCTGTGTATGCGGGCCCCGTAATGGCGAACTGCAACTCCGCCACCGATAGGCCCGGCATTGCATTATCTTCGGGATCGGCGTACGTATGGGGAGTGCTTAACGCCTGCTTGACCTCCGCGGCGGGTCGGCCAGGCATTGCACTATGTTCAGGATCGGCCCACGTATCGGGAGTTTTGTGTCTACACACGGACACGATCCGGGGGAACTAGCCAAGATTCAAAGCAGAGCAAGTTTTTTAGCGTTGCGTTCGAAGACTCAGCATTATAATACCCGTGCCACACGGGCGAGGTTTATGCCATTAAAAGTTTAAGACCTTAAGTTTCTTAATGTCATTATATTTGGTTCGCTGCTAAACGCGCATACTTAACGGCATTAAACGTTGCGATGGCTGCAGTGAAACGGCTGAGTTTTCTTGCCAATCGTAATACAATAAAAAAAACTGTTATCTAGGGAGCAGATGTTTAAAAAAGGGCGTGAGAAACATTAATTGGCGTATTGTACGTAGTTTACTTCAGAAAGGTCATTGTTGCGCCCAGCTGTAAACTGTGATTTGAAGCCAAAGCTAGCTCGACGGCCAATCCATAGTGTAGCCAAAGCATTGAAATTGGAAAAATGGCGCTCACAGCTTTCGAGCTCTCAAGCATCGATCCTGAAGAATTTGACCGTGCGCTCCAGTCTGTTCTGGCTTATGTGCTTCTTCGAGCCAAATATCGTCGAGAACTTCGAAGGTTTCAGTATGAGGCCAACAAGGCATGGAGCCGCCACCGTGCAATCTAACAGCTTATGGCTAGCGCGCTCACGATTAGTGCGCTAGCCATGCGTAGCAGCGAGACCACCTGCTGATCTCTACGAAAATAAAGAGTTCCTTTAAAATATTGAAAGCTACATCATTTTATCTACACGTTAGCTTAATATCGTCAGAATGTGGTCACCACGGCCACGGCGGGGACATTGGAAACGAGAATACGCATTCGATGGCCAAGTGAGTTGTAATAATTGTAAGAACGCACTACGCCACGAGAAAGAGCAAGTTTTTAAAGAAAGTGAAGAATATATTAATTGTTATTCACTAAGAATCCGTTTTGTCTCGTCAGGATGTGGAGACATTGGGAACGAGAGTACGCATTTGATGGCCAAGTGAGTTACGAGAACGCACTACATCGCGAATGGCATTAAGCTTTAATGCTATTAAGCATATCCGTGTGGCACCCCGCGAATTACATTACATTTTAAGACATTAGCCAGTTAATGTCATTTTCTGTACCCGTGTGGCAGGGGTATAAGACGCTACATGGGCGCCGCCATATTCCACAGAGTAACGCGTATTGAATGAGCGTGTGGTGAACATAACTTCTTTGCTTTCGCATTTCCCGCATGGCCTGCAGGTACTTTCTGCGCCACACTACAATGTCCTGCCTTTCCAAGAGCGCAGAGTTTCATTTTCTCTTCCGGAAAGTGAAGCCAATGTCCTTTAGCAGTCTGCGCAGTTCTTTCACTCAACCGGCATCTGTATGTCGGGGTCAGTTGACACATTCTTAGCGATTTTCGCCGGCGTAGGCTGCTCGTTAAGTATGAAATATTGATACAACTTGCGTCTCAAGGAACCAAGCGTATCATACAGCTGCATTCTTGTGCTTCCAGCTTTCTGAGTGCTCCTTCCCCGCTGGAAGTCAGGCCTTCTCCACTTGGAGATAGCACCGAACCTAAAAAGTCTCTGCTTTTATCCTACACACTTTTAAGAACGGCCCGCTGAGGTGCAAGTTTTGCCAGCCAGGTGCGACAGCGGCGTCGACTTTTCCTGGAAATCCAAATGGCGTCACTAAGTCTACTGTGTACCAAGGACAATACGTCGCGTCCACCACTCTGCGTCGCGGGATTGCCGAGATGAGTTTGACGAACCAGGCTTTGTGACGGAACACGCCACCGCCGACCCGGTCTGCTGTGAACAAGGGAGTCCCCGAGGGAACGTAGTTCGAGGCCCCTTCCCACGCATCGTTCCTGACGTCAGCCCCGAGTTCTGCGAAGACCGTCTGACCTCGGTTGGGGACCGTGAACTTGTTTGGAAGTGTGTGTGTGTGTGTGTGTGTGTGTGTGTGTGTGTGTGTGTGTGTGTGTGTGTGTGTGTGTGTGTGTGTGTGTGTGTGTGTGTGTGTGTGTGTGTAAGCCCTCGCACAAAGAGGCGGCTTGTCTATGGTGCCTGGTCGAACGTTTCCGTCACCTTGGGATCGAGGGAAGACCGAGTGCTTATAAACCGCTGTTGTGCGGCTTCTCCAGTGTACTTTCTCTCGCACTCAGCTTCGGGCTGAAGAACGCGCCGTTTAGCTTCTCTAAATCAATGGATATTGTCCTAAAAGACTTGCAGGAGTTCGCTTTGCCATATCTTGAAGATGTAGCAATTTTTTCGGACAGCTGGGAACAACGCGTATCGCACCTCAAACGAGTGTTCTCGCGGTTGAGGCAAGACGGCTTAACGATGAAAGCGGAAAGTGTAGATTTGGTTGTTCGCAGGTTACTTATTTGGGCCACGTTGTCGGCTAGGGCGCGAAACGGCCGGCCGAGCTGAAAATGGCTACGATTGAAGAATTTTCTCAGCCGCGAACGAAAACAGACCTTCGTTCATTTTTGGGACTTGTGGGGTACTATTAACGGTACATTCCGAATTACTCGCAAATCACAAATCTATTAACGGGCGCCCTCCGAAAGGGAGCACCGAGTAGCGTACACTGGGATAAGGACAAAGAGAACGCTTTCCAAAGTTTGAAAACGCTACTGGTTTCTCGTCCTGTGCTTCGCGCGCCAGACTACAAAAGGGAATTCATAGTTCAATGCGACGCAAGCGACAGAGGTATGGGCGTGGTACTTAGTCAGGTCGGCGACGATAACGAGGACCATCCTATCATCTATGCCAGCCGTAAACTAACTGTAAGAGAGGAAGCACCCAGCGCTTCAGAGAAAGAATGCGCTTGTTTAGTTTGGGCCGCCCAGATGTCGTGTTATTTGTACGGAGGGAGGTTCATCTTCGAGACCGACCACTGTCCTCTGACATGGCTCAATCAAATGTCACACAAAAGTGGCCGCTTTTCCCGGTGGAGTCTCACTCTCCAAGAGTACAACTTCTCCGTTAGATATAAGAAGGGAAAGTCGCATAGCAATGCGGATGGTTTGAGCAGGCTAAATTGAATTCTGCGTTTAAGGATCCCACCTAAATTTTAGGGTTACTATTGTTAATTTTGGTAAACCAAGAAGATCCCCTCTCATTCAGCAGGATTCCCTCCATGATTGCTGAATTTGTCAGCACGAAATTGCTTCAGAAATTGGCATAGCGAAATGCAGAATTTTTTTTGTTTCTGCACTTATGTATTTTTTTTTTTTGAAGCCTAGCGGGTCTAAAATGAGATCCAAGGTACGTCATCTCGGCGCAGAGCCGTGTTGTGAGGTTCGTTTTGCAGTTGCCTGTCCTTGGATGTTTTGAGGCGGTGACATCATTACACAAGTGGTCGCTGCGAGCCAAAGCCTCACCCCCTGGCCACCAGCCGTTCTCTTCCTGCCCAGCGGTTGTCAGCGCTGGACAGTCGAGATTTTTCGGGCTATGGAGGCGCTGTTAAGAACGGCCCGCTGAGGTGCAAGTTTTGCCAGCCAGGTGCGACAGCGGCGTAGACTTTTCCTGAAAAGCCAAACGGCGTCACTAAGTCTGCTGTGTACGAAGGACAATACGTCGCGTCCGCCACTCTGCGTCGCGGGATTGCCGAGATGAGTTCGACGAACCAGGCTTTGTGACGGAACACGCCACCGCCGATCCGGTCTGCTGTGAACAAGGGAGTCCCCGAGGGAACGTAGTTCGAGGCCCCTTCCCACGCATCGTTCCTGACGTCAGCCCCGAGTTCTGCGAAGACCGTCTGACCTCGGCTGGGGACCGTGAACTTGTGTGGAAGTGTGTGTGTGTGTGTGTAAGCCCTCGCACAAAGAGGCGGCTTGTCTATGGTGCCTGGTCGAACGTTTCCGTCACCTTGGGATCCAGGGAGGACCGAGTGTTTATAAACTGCTGTTGTGCGGCTGCTCAGTGTACTTTCTCTCGCAGTCATGCTAGACTGATGGACTGCAACGTCCTTATGTAGATACTGTAAATAAACCCATATTCCTCGTTCTCGATGAGAAGCAGTCCTTCCCTTCAACAACGTCCTCAGCGTGGATAAGTTGGACGACGGCATAGGCCAGCTACCATCTAATTCATGCCCGACTCCAATCTTGACAACTGGTTACGAGTGGTGGGATTGACCTCCCAATCCTCACAACACGGATGGGCACGCGTGGTTGCAGCATAAACGTTCCATCCCATTTGCTTCGTCTGCTTACACAGTCATATATTAGTGAAGTTCGTCACAAGCTTCGGTGCCGAGTCGATGGAAGAGCCAGAAGGTGGTGAACGCTCATCTGAAGACGGAGACATCATTTTGCTTTCGAAGTGCATGTAAAAGGTGCGTAGTTTTCACACATACAAAAACGCGAAATGGTAAAGTATAAAGTAAAACAATATAAATATCGTACTGGTGTGTGCTGCGTCCTCTTTCAAATATATATCAAAGATCAGAGACCGACCGACCGACCAACCGACCTGTTAAGCACCGCCACACCATGTGCTAGGGGGTGTTGGCCGTTTCTGCACAGCACTTGCAGTCTCTTCGATGTGTCACCGGGCATATGGCAAGCACTGGAGTTCCGTGCAGATATGTCCATGTCTGTAGTCTCTACTACTGCTTGTTCCCTTTTTAGTCAATGGTGTGGTCCTGGTTAGCGTTTTCATTCCTTCTTGTAGTGTTCTAAGATGTCCGCGTACTTGAAAGCACCTGGTAAAAGACGAAATTCTTCGCCTTAATACTGTCACCTTGGAAATAGAGCAATGGTCTAGGAGGCATGTACGAGAGAGAGAGAGAAAGAGAGAGAGAGAGATTGTGAAGAGAAATAGGTGTATGAAAGCGTAATGTAGAGAAGTTAATGCAAGCCCTCTGCCTCGGTAACGTGGGTGCGGCACACGATGGCCATGATTTCCCGGGTCCTTATCAAAACATGAAATTTTGAGCACAGACACACGTTTTTAAGCTCTTATTTTCCAGTCTTAAAAGTGGTACCTTAAGAAGTCTATAATATGCGCTATGATATGGAATTCGCAGAGGTGTGTTATCATTTTTCATTGCCCAGTTACGGAGTTGTAAACGTCATAGTTTCGTTTTATGAAAATTTGCGATTTTTGCCCATTTTCAGTCACAAATTGACGCCTACATCAAAAATTCGAATCGAACAGTCACTAGATATCAAGTTTTTCCTTTAATTCTAATCTCGTCAAAGTTGGTGCAGTGGCTGCCAAGAAAAACGAATTCTCCTTTTACATGTATTTAGATAGGAGCACCCGAGCTAAAGTTCCTCTTAACAACGCCACTCATCGTCATGTGTCAATGAGAAATAATTTTATTTTATATTGAAAGACAGGGCACTCAGCGGAAACTGGCGTCAGGAAGTACGTCCCGTTCACGTGGACACATAGTTATTCCAAGAGCCAGTTGGCACACGTTTGACAGAAAAAGATAAATGTAAAATCATGTTTCCAAACAGTGATTTACTTATCTTTTTAATTCCTTGCCGGCAAAACCAAACTTTCCCATAAAAATATACTTCTTTTATTTCTCTATGGGTGCGTTCCGTGGAAATTTTACAGGTTGACAATACAATGCATCACACATAGCCACGCGCGCTGTATATGCCAGATGCTCCAGACGCTCGGTGATAAACGATTCTCAATTTCCTCTAGAATTCACCGACGATTATGAGGCTCCCTAATGCGAAATTTGAACGCAGCTCTATGCGTGTTTTCATGTCGCGATATATTGGCTAGCGCGGACAATCTGCATCGAGCTGCACGTTGGAAACGAAGCGAAGTGTGGCGCGACTGCCCCGCTAATCGGAAGATCGCGAGAGGCAGAGCGTGTTTCCTGTGTTCAGTGCTTGCTTTCAGTCTACACGAGCGAGATGTGTTTACGGCGTGAAATACACGAGACTTTTTTTTTCCACATCGCAGTTGTTTGTATGCTTGTTTGTTTGTTTGCGGTGTATGATTGGGAATGAGGCACTCATGACGGATCTCGCTTGTACCTGGCCAGCGACATTTGTAATCTACGGCAATGCGGTTAGCTTTTCGGTGGTCGGCATTTGTCGTGTGCGCGTCCGTTATTAGCAAAAATGTGGGCCGATCCCGGCAGCAGTGCATTGCCAGGAGCGGTGTCGTACCCCCGCAAGGCAGACGCTTCGAGCACTCAGCAAAGTGAAGCGAAAAAATGCATACATTCCTTGGAATCACGGATACAAGATACTACAAGATATAGAACAGCATACGTTTCAATAAAGAACAAGCCCAAAACAAGCATCCGGGCCACATAATTGATAAGGCGCTGCTCATAACAATGTGAAGCTCTTAATGCTCCCCGCATACGTTTTCCGGTAAAGATTACTGTTACGCAAGCTGCCGCGGCGACGGCAGCTTGCGACGCGGTAAGTGACGTCCCTTGCCTTTCGTATACTACAAACGAACCAACCTAGCAGCTGATTTCAATGTTGCTGCAGAACCGCTAAAGGCGGTGACGTGCTGTCCAACTTACCATTATCACCATTACTATAAAGCAATAAAGCATTGTATAGCCCTCTCAGCAGTTCTAGGGGTGGTTTTCAACAGCCTTGCTGGACGTCCACTATCGCAGGGCCGGAATGGCGAGTCAATATCTTTATAAGCTTTGCAACTAATCTCATTGTTTTTATTGCGACAGCAATTATATGGACACTCCAGGCGCATTTCTGCCGTCGCCGTCACCGTGAAGTTCCGTATGAGTGAAAGCGTGGGAAGGTGAGCCAGCGAACGGCGGTTCGATCTCGCGTGCGCGAGCGAGGAACGCGGCCCGGATGCGTGCCCTCTCCTGTGGCGCGCGAGGCACGGGTGGGGGGGGAGGGAGGAGGCCGTTCTCCGGCGGCTGCTGCGGTGCCTCGATGTCCTTCTCGCCCGCCGCTCCGTATAGAGTGGAGGCAACGGCGACGTCTACTGCGGCGTTGGCTACGCGAATCGCGGACGCCGTAGTTGGCGCCTTTGGCGGACGCCGTAGGGACGCGTTGCCGGTGCTCATGTGTCATGAAAGCAAACTGCGACGTGACCAAGTTGCGCGCCAGCTCGGTCCTCATCTTCAATGCAATCTGCGATGTTTGCAGAGTGCCGCGATTCCTAACTCCAGCATTTTCACCGACACTTTCCGCTGTCATCAAGCGATGTGTGTTCATGTTTACCTGGGCGTGCGTGACAGCGTGCTGGTTAATTTAGTTAAAACACGTTGACGGGCTAATTTGTTTGAATTCATGATAGAATGTGTAAGCGCGACTGAACAAGGACGTAGGAAGAAGCGGACACACAAAGACATCGCTATCTTCATGCGTCTGTTTCTTTCTACGTCCTCGTTGAGCTACGCTTACACATTCTATCATTGTTAATTTAGTTAGTAAGCGAATGTTTACAAGTTTACACGGCCGATAAAACCACTATCCTTACTTCGTGCAGCTACCTACTAATTTGCTATCGCAATCGGTGCTTCGCCTACCCGGCGTAACGGCAACTTTTTTTTCTCTCTTGTAGTCTTCTGCCTCCAAGCGTCGGACAGGAAAAAAAGGAAGAAGAAAAAATGAATCGTCATTCCGGCCCTGCGAAAGTGGATGTCCAGCGAAGTTGGATGGATGGATGGATGGATGGATGGATGGATGGATGGATGGATGGATGGATGGATGGATGGATGGATGGATGGATGGATGGAAAACTTTATTTGGTCCTGCAAATAGTGATAATTAATCACTAAGCGGGCCGCTCCCACGTCGGAACCGGAAGGCCAAGCCTCACGGCCACGTCGTGAGCCTGCTGGACAGCCCAGAATTGTTCATCCAGGTCCGGGCTGCGAAGTGCAGCCTCCCACCTGGACGCATCCTTGATCGCCGAGTCTTCAATTCTTTCGCAAGACCAGAGCATGTGTTCGAGCGTGGCTAAAGCACCACAATCTTGGTAATAAGGCTCTGTATGCGTCTCCGGATAAAACATGTTCAGTAAAACAGTACCAGTCTGTAGTAAGCGTAATGTAAGTGCCTAGCCCTGTTTAGTTTAGGAAGCGGCAAGCCGTAAACCCTGCGATTAAGCAGGTAATACTTCGTGATTTTATTGTATGTGAAAGGAGAGTCTCTGTTCTCGGGGAGTACCGCCACGCCGTGGCGCGGGGCAGAGCGGAGGGTAAGATCTCGCGTTGCCTCATGAGCGGACTCATTGAGATTCGGAGGGGCTCCCTCAGTCATACCAAGGTGAGCAGGGAACCAACATATGTAGCGTTGAGAGATATCACATGTCTGCATAATTTTCAAAGCAACCTTAGCCACCGAGCCCTTCTCAAAGGCCCTAACTGCCGACTTTGAATCGCTGTATACAAAAGGCCTGCGCCTGTCAACCAGGGCGAGCGCAATAGCCGCTTGCTCCGCGACCTCTGGCCTATCAGTCCGAACGGTAGCAGCGTTAACGACACTGCCCTCATTGTCCACGACAACTATGGTGAACACCTTCCTCTCGTCGTTAAAAGAAGCATCGACGAAGCCAACTTTCTGATTCTCATCACGAATGAGTCTCAGCAGGCAAGCCCCCCTGGCCTTTCTTCTACCCACATTTCGCTCCGGATGCATGTTCCTGGGAACAGGCTTGTAGTGATACCGATTACGGACCTTCAAGGGAATACCGACATGAAGCTGCGAAATCTTCTCCTGAGGAACACCTAACTCTCAGAATCTGCCGACCCGCACTAGTCGTAGAAAGACGCACCATCTGCGTCCTCTCCTGAGCTTCAGCTATCTCATCCAAGGTATTATGAATTCCCAGCTGGAGAAGTCGGTCGGTGCTGGTGCATATTGGCGCCCCCAACACTTTTTTGTGATCTTCCTAATGTGCGTGTCAAGCTTCTCCTTCTCCGATGGTTTCCACTTGTGCATGGCCACCACATAAGTAAAGTGACACAATACAAATGCGTGCATAAGTCTAATCACACTATCCTCCTTGAACCCCGTCTGCCTGTTGACCACCCTCTTCACTAGGCGTACCGCATTTTCTGCCTTGGCAATCATCTTCTGGATCGTCAGCGTGTTGGCGCCGTTCGACCAATCATCATACCCAGAACCCCGATCTTATCTACCCTAGGTATGGCATCGCCATTTCTTGTACGAAGCTGAATGCTCAGCTGGTCCACGGGGATCCATCCCCTTGGCTTGGGTCTGTCTCCTTCTAGTGGGACAGTACAGCAACAGCTCCGACTTGGAGGGGGAGCACTTTAACCCAGTCGGGTCCAAATAATTCTCAATTACACCTACTGCCTCCTGCAGAACACTTTCGATATAGCCCTCACTACCACCGGGACACCATATGGTCACGTCATCTGCATACATGGTGTGCTTAATTCCCTCAATCTCCAAGAGCTTCTTGGTCAATCCGACCATGGCCAGATTGAACAATGTGGGCGAGATGACGGCCCCCTGAAGAGTGTCCCTGTCTCCAAGATTTAACGTCTTTGACTCCAGCTCTGCAACCCTCAAGGTAGCCTTCCTGCCTGACAGGAATGACCTGACATAGTCATGAAAGCGCGCGCCGAGGCCAAGATCCGAAATAGACTTAAGAATATAAGAGTGCTGAACGTTGTCAAAAGCCTTCTCCAGGTCCAGCCTAGGATGGCCTTAACGCCCCTTCCATCTCCATCAATGGCCTGATGCTTGATGAGCTTCATTGCGTCTTGAGTCGACAGCCCGGCCCGAAAACCAATCATAGTGTGGGGGTATACACCTGGTTCTCCTCAAGGTACCTTGTAAGCCGATTAAGCACCGCATGCTCGGCTACCTTGCCCACACATGAAGTGAGCGAAATAGGCCTTAAGTTATCAATGCTCGGGACTTTGCCAGCCTTGGGAATCAGCACCGTGAGAGCTGTCTTCCATTGCTCCGGAACCACCCCGTCTCTCCACAGAGCGTTAACCTCCCCGGTAAGGTACTTGATTGACCTATCGTCCAGATTCTTTAAAAGCTTGTTCGAAATCCCGTCCGGTCCGGGAGTCCACTTGCTGTTAAGGTTATGCAAAACCGTATGTATCTCTTCCACAAAAAAGTCCTCATCTAGGTAAAAGTTGTCCTCTCCCGTGTAGGCCTGCTCCGTCAGAAGAGCATCCGGGTCCGCAACAGGAAGGTATTTGTTGGCCATTTTTTTCAACCAGCTCTTCCTCCGAGGCAGACCCCACTGCTACGTGTACAGCTCTAGCATTGGAGTCGTTCAGCAAATGCTTAAGCAAGCTCCATGACCTCCCGTTGCCCACCTGCTCGTCCACCGAGTTGCATACCTCATCCCACTGTTGCCTAGACAAAAGCTTACAGTGCTCCTCAATCAGCTTATTCAGCTCGGAAATCTTTTTACACAGCCTGCGATTAAGCCGCTGCCCCTTCCACCAAGCCAGCATAGACAGCTTGGCTTCAGTCAGATGGGTCAGCCTGCTATCAACACTATCCACCTCGAAATCCGTAGTGATCTCCTTCGTAGCCTCCTTTACGTCCTCCCTCACGTGGGTGACCCAATCCTCCAAGGACGGCAGGTACAGGCCTTCGAATTCCTTCCCCCTTTCTCCTCTCTCCTCCGGGATCATCCGAAACTTATCCCAGTCTATAAACGCTAACGCCCTAGGGCGCCTACCCTCAACCTCAAAAACGACTTGGTTAATATAATAATCACTGCCGTCGGCAAGATTGCACCAACTAGGCTTGGCCGCGTTTTTTACAAAGCAGAGGTCAGGGGTAGTATCCCTACACGTCGACGTCCCTATATGTGTCGGAAAGGCAGGGTCAGTGACCAGCGTAAGGTCAAACTCCGCGGCGTTCTGCCAAAAGTCTCTCCCTTTAACTGTGTCATGCTTGTAACCCCACACGTGATACGGAGCATTAAAATCCGCAGTCACGATCAGCGGATGGTCCCCGGCAAGCTTAGAAGCCTTCTGCAGAAGCAGCTTGAATCTCTGCACCCTGTCCCTCGGGGAACTATACACGTTCAGAATAAACACGCTTTTCTTGTTCACCCGGTTAGGAATCACCTCAATCATGACATATTCCAGGGAACTGAAAGGTATCTTAAGGTCATGGACCACCTGCGTCCGTTTTCTATCCAGCAGAATGCAGGTCTCCCGAGCTTTGGATCCGCCGAAGACGGTTCGGTAGCCCGTCAGAGAAACTTCTTCCGTCATTGTCTCCTGCAGTAGAATAGCCTGTGGCCTACCCTTACACGCGCGAATATACTGCTGCAGAGGCGCCCGTTTACGAACATACCCCGTACAGTTCCATTGCCACACACAAAAAGCCTCATTTCGTCGCGATATGTTGAAGCAGTTGCTGCGAGCCTTCTTGCTGAACCTGAGACTTCCCTGTCGAGGAACCAGCCGACTTCGCCTTTCGGGCGAAACTGCGACTTCTTTTGTATCGGTGCTTAGAGTCCAACCACTGACCACGAAAATGGCCGAAAAAGTGTGAAAGTAAGCTAATTGCTTTAAACCAAAACTACGCCCACCACCACCATCGTAGGCAGAAGGAATTGATGTCCTTGCGGTTATGTGCACTTGGCAGTCAGACGATGTGGCACTTGGCAAATTGTTATGAAGTTTAGTGTGCGACGCATACTGGGAGAGTGACAGTGGATGTGCATGTATTTCGACAACCACAGCAGACAATACTGCAGCGGATGGATACGACGGTGTGTGCATCGCAAGGGAATTGTTCTTGTTAAGATAATTGTGTTAATTACTGCTTAATTAAGTATCTTTTTGAGCCTTTACGTGCCAGAACCAGGATCTAATTATGAGACATGCCGTTGAGGGGAACACCGGATTAATTTTGACCAACTGGGATTCATCAACGTGCTAATAAATGTAAGTATATGGGCGTTTCTGCATTCCGATCTCATAGAAATGCGGCCGCCGCGGCCGGGGTCGTACCCGCGTCCTCGAGCTTAGCATAGCAATGCCACAGCCACTGAGCTGCGCGGCTGGTGATATAATGGTGTCCGCTTTGAAAGCCTACTGGTGCCGCCGTAAAAGCGTTCAGGGACGATGTTATTGAAGACTGCCGATCATTTTTTTTAATTATTTACCTGGCATTAATATTCAGTCACAAATTAAGATTTGTTTCCGTACACACACCGCAAGTAAGAATCTGATGGTCTCGTAAATGTCCACAGGAATCTTGAGGAAGACATTCAAGAGGTGGCGCAAAAGTACAGCTACTACGCTAGGTGGATTTGAGAATGGACGACGTGTCACCAGTGACTCACATGAGATCCGCTGTGACGCGTGCGACGGTGAACAAGGGAGCTGTAAATCAACAGAGAAAAGAAAAAATTACCGACGATTACGTTACTTCCTAATGCGAAATTTGAGCGCAGCAAATAAGCTGTTTCACCTTTTCGATAGATTGAGGCAAAGAAATCGAGCAACACATGTATGCGCTATCACAGAATTTTTTTTTTATTTTTCACACGTATTCCTTTAACAAAGACTCCAGTAACAGTTCTTGACAGTCATGAAGGAAGCTTTGTGGTCGGAGAAATAGACTGATATATGTTCGACTTGGTACACCAATGCTTGATTCTCAAAGACGAGATCTATACAAGTGCCTCGCGAGGTTGTCACAGCCGTGGGACGCGTTACGAGCGAGAGGAACGGGATGTTCTCCCGCATAAGTGTTAGGAAATTGCTGTTTGTCTTTATGTCAAGCCGCCACCGATTTGGCTCTCTGATTGCCACCGCACAGGGCGAACGGCAGCGGCAATTTCGGCTCGGGCGGTGCACATATACAGATCCGCCGCCACCGATCTGGCTCTCTGATTGCCACCGCACAGGGGTTGCATTGGAGGAGGAGCGAAGAAAGGAATTAAGTTCGAGCCGGCGCTTTGACAACCGGAGACTCGCAGGAAGAGGGGGGAGGGGGGCGGCGTGTACACCCAGCGGCAAACGATGGGGGCAGAAGCGCGCGCAGCAAGCGGACAACACGATAAAGGGAGGAGGGAAGAGATAGCAGCGACTGACTGATGCCGCTGACGCCGATAGTGAGTCAACCCCAGCTGCGGAGTTGGTTTCAGGGACAACGCCGCCGATGCCGACACAAACAATATGATACCCTCGCTTCCGCAGCGCTAAGAACCAGGTCTAGCCGTGGGAAGGTGGTCACGTATTCGTCGACGTGCCGGGGCCTACGTGAAATAACCGGCGCGTCGGCAACTGAAGAGCACCCTATCCGCCACACAAGAACAGGGGGGGGGGACCCTTTCCTCCTCTTTCTGCATGGCGGCGACGGTGTTCTATGCAGTCACGTTATCTTGACTCTCTAGCGGCGTCAGCGGCATCCAGCGGTATCAGTCGGTCGCTGCTAGCGCTGGGGGGATGAAAGGGGGGCGGAGCTGGTTACGAGGCCGACGACAACGCCGACGACGACGCGAAACCCAGGAACGGACGCCAAAGAGCTGCGCTCTAAAATGTCAAGCGAAATCGGAACGACAAAGCACAGCAGTTGTGTCAGGAAATTGAAGATCTAAAATAAATCCTTACGAAATAGGCATTCCAAGGAACTCTTCACACCTCAATCCCAACTACGAGACTAAACGAAGAGCGTCGATTTAAGCAGGAGGTGTTGCCGCGTGAATCATCGCGTGCGTCGAACTTTGTGGGCACTCGAAATCGTCAAATTCCACGCCTGAATTCCCTGCGATGCACAGTATTTGGAGACTGCGATGTTTACTAAACACTGCTGTGGAGTGGAACAAAAGCAAGGAAAAGAAATAGAACTATTCACAGATAAAGGCCTCGTTCTGGCCGATCCTCGACAGTGGACATATGCCCCTGAACCAAACCATAACAAACCAAGGAATCTCGCTTTTCGTCGCGTCTGCTCGTTGTATACGTACGCCATTACGACGGGCTGTGCACTAGCTTTTTCCGGCAAGTGGTACAAGCGCGGCCAAACAATACGGAAAGCCTAAAGAATATGCGCATGCTCGGCGCTCCCTGCTGGGGAGCACACTGAAGCTTGCATCAACCAAACTAAAGCGCCGTCAGCCAGCGCTGCAGGGTTTCCTGTTTCGTGCGCGCCGCGCTATCTCCGTTGCGCTGCTCGGAAGCACCCACGAGGCGCCTACAGGCGGCCGAACGTACTACGTCTCCCGTGGGCAGAAGTGGGAAGCGCACGCTTTTACCCTACCCCCCCGCCCACCTCAGGAGCCTCACGCGGGCGCGCCAGCGAGCCTTCCCGAGGAGGTGCAGAGCATGCATATTGCATCGCTCGCGCGCGCTTTGCACTCGACGTCCCCTCCCTGGAGAGGCGACGCGAACAGCAGGCAGGCGACGCGTTCGCCCACTCGTGTCCCACTCGCTGCCGGCAACAGGCGCGCTCGAAGCCCCAGCTACGCTCACCGCAACCCCCCCCCCCCCTCCACCACCACTCGCCCTTGGCTGACTGCAGAGGAGGTTCAGAGCGTCGTGACGTCACGCAGATGCGGTAGCCCCGCCGTCAGGGCGTGTATGTGAGGGCGAAAACAGTTGAATTGGGGTGAAACAGCGCTGAAACACACGGGCACATGCATAAGAGACACGAAAGGATGCAGGCGTACGCAAGGGCGCCGCATTTCTGACACCGTATACGTGTTTAGGTGAAACGGCACGAAAAGCAAAGGACGGGAAGAAGAGAGACGCAGGGAGAGAAACACAACGACCGTATGCCTGCCTCTATTTCTTTCTCCCTGTTCATACTCTGTCGCGCTGTTTCACAAGCTATATCTTCGCACTGACTGGCCCAAGTTGTGGCCACCGCGTGCTGCATTCTTGCTCAAATTTGCCTGTGGCGAGAACATCTGTGGAGTGTCAAGCCCACTGTAGATGGTCTCGTGGCTACACGTAAGCAGCGATGGACTGCTGCCATGCCACCTTCCTCCATCGTCCTATACGGTTTTCTGTCGTTTCCACAAACGACATTCAGTGAGCTACCGCTACACATGCGGGACGATTATGCTGGCCTAATATACTAGAAAGCTGAGCCTTGGGTTAATATTTCCGGCTCACGAGCGACCCCTATACTGTCTCTGAAGTCACCCCTCGCACAGGGACAACACGTCATTGACATCGAGTACATGTGTGTCGAAACCTGGGTGAGCTACATCGCAATGTTGCGTTACAGTGGTTACCGCTCGCTGCGGCATACAACGCAATGTTCAGGCTGAGCGCTGTAATGGTTGGAGTTGGGCAAGAAATAGATGGTAGCTGGCCCATGCCGTCGTCCAACTTATCCACGCTGAGGACGTTGTTGAAGGGAGAGACTTGTTCTCATCCAGAACGAGGAATATGGTATTTATTTACAGTATCTACATCAGAACGTTACATTTCATCAGTCTAACATGACTGCGGGAAAGACTGCGGGAAAGACTGCGGGAAAGTATACATTGGGCAAACTGGACGTTGTCTAAACGATAGGTTACGGGAGCACAAATACACGTGCCAGCTTCTGACAGCACCTAGCAACTTGGCCGCACATTGCAAACAGTGCAAATGCTCTCCGCTAATAGAAAGCACCACAGTCATCGGAACATCAAAAACAAAAACGGAGCGAGAAATATGGGAGGCGCTTGCGATAGCTAAAGAAAAAGAGACGTGCGTAAGCACTCCGTCCATCGCGCTTATCAAAGCTGAGGTCGAGTTCGCCAGGGCGAACGGGTGCATGTGAAGGATGTATGCCTGACCCAAACCATAATCACATGTCGTCACCTTGTCATATCTTTTTATATGTAGCCCCCCCCCCCGCACCATATCTCCTTGTATATAAGCGCGTTCTTTAACAGTATCAAACAGTTGGTAGTTTGCGCTTCGTCCGTCCACGTCCTGTCCTTCCTTAGTATCGTGTTTGTAAAACTGAGCGCAATATAACCATGAACGTTCACCAACTAGCCCCCTTCATTGCTTTACTAAATGACTGAAAGAGGAATGCACCCTGAGGAGCCGCCAACGGCTCCTTAAATACACTCTGTCCTCCCTAGATCCCTAGGTGAGGGAAAACGGCCGTTCGACCAAACGGAGCGTCCAAAGCCATCGCAGCCGACCCGCCTTTGAGGGGGAGGGTTTACGCACGCACTTCCGCACAGGTTGCACTGACCACACCAAGGTGAGAGGGTTCTCTCGCAGACACGGTACCTGACCTGAGCAGGCGCCTCTCTTTCCCAGAGTTGACCCTACAGCAGGCACGTACGCAGGATTTTTTTTTTTCTGGGGGGGGGGGGGCAACCCAAGCTAACTTTTCTATGAAAATGAGGGGGAGGGTACTTTTACTAGTACAAATGTGAATAATCCCACCATTCACCATAAATACCAGTAAACCCGCAAAAGAGAATTGAAATAACGTGTATCTCATAGGTACACTTGTGAGATACACCTTCACTTCACTTCACTTCACTTTATTTCCTTAAAGACCCCACAAGGGGGTGTTACATAAGGGGTGGGTTGTACAGAGATGTTACAAATGCCACAGGTATTTAACAAGACAGGTATATGGATACACTTTGAATAAAACGTGATGGACAGGTGATTGAAACAATGTCGTGGGGAAGGCCATTCCATTCTGAAGCTGCGCGGCAAAAAAATGATGCAGAAAAAGTAGTGGTGCCAGAACGGGGTCGGGTGACTTGAAGTGGATGGCCCGTGCGGGGGGATGTGCGAGCGGCGGGAGCGATGTAAGGTGGATGGCTGAAAGAACTGTGATAAAACTTGTGGTAAAGTGATAGTGTGGCGATCCTGCGGCGAGACGAAAGAGTGGGCAGACCAGAGTCATTCTTAAGGGATGACACACTGATATCATATGAATAAGAAGAATGAATGAAGCGAGCAGCACGATTTTGCACTGCTTCGATAGCGTTAATCAAATAAACTTGGTGAGGGCTCCAGATTGGTGATGCGTATTCAAGTTTGGGTCGAATTAACGATTGGTAAGCCAAAAGTCTTACGTGGTAGGGTGAGTGACGCAGATGACGTTTTAGAAATCCTAATGATCGGTTAGCCGATGAAATGATATTCGTGACATGGGTGCGCCAGGAAAGATCAGGGGTTAATGTTACACCAAGGTATTTATAGGATTCACTTGTTCCAACTGGTATGTTAGCGATTTTATAAGGAAATTGGAGTGGGTTTTTGCGGCGGTGGAAGGAAACTAATTTACATTTGTTAGGATTAAGGGTCATTAGCCAGCGGTTACACCAGTCTAACACTTTATTAAGATCATTTTGTAGGGCTGTTTGGTCAGATATGTTAGTTATTTTGCGGTAGATAACACAGTCGTCAGCGAACATGCGGATGTTACATGATAAATTATTAGGCAAGTCGTTGATATATATTAGAAATAAAAGTGGGCCGAGGACAGATCCCTGCGGCACGCCGGACGTTACAGGGAGCGAGTCAGACTTGACATTGTTAAGGGAAACAAACTGAGAGCGGTTAGTCAGAAATTGGGCGATCCAGTTTAGAACGTCGTGTGGCAGATTTAGTTGAGAGAGCTTCATTAGCAGACGCTTGTGTGGTACTTTATCAAAAGCCTTGGTGAAGTCAAGAAAAATGGCATCTGTTTGTACGTTAGTGTCGAGGTTAGCATTCAGGTCGTGAAGAAAAAGGGCTAGTTGGGATTCGCATGAGAGGCCTTTTCGAAATCCGTGTTGAGAGGGATTAAAAAAGCTGTTAGAATCAAGGAAATGCATGACCTGAGAGTATATGATATGTTCCATGAGTTTGCAGCACACACTGGTTAGAGATATGGGGCGGTAATTTAACGGACAGTCTCTGTTGCCTGCTTTGTG
Organism: Dermacentor variabilis; assembly: GCF_050947875.1. NCBI lineage: Eukaryota > Metazoa > Arthropoda > Arachnida > Ixodida > Ixodidae > Dermacentor > Dermacentor variabilis. The sequence goes on from NC_134571.1 coordinate 128,170,745, forward strand.
AACTGGAATGACCTTCCCACACTTCCAGTCGTAAGGGAGAATTCCTGAGGAAAGTGACTGGGAAAACAGTAACAGTAAAAATTCGGCAGATATGTGCTTAGTGTTTTTCAAGAGCTTGGAATTTATTTCGTCCGTACCAGTAGAAGATGACAATTTCATTTTTTCAATTAAGGACAGGATACCAGCGAAACTAATGCTTATGGGTGGCATTTCTGGTAAACTAGCGGAAAACGGTTCTGTTTCAGTAGGGTTAGGTTCATTTGTAAAGACAGACGAAAAGGCTGTATTAAATATATTGGCACTTTCTGAACAACTTGCTTCTTGACCAGATTGATTAGTAAGGATAACGGGAGGGGTGTCATGTGGGTTTAGAATTTGCCAGAAACGTTTGGGTGAATCAGCAAGGATTTTTGATAGCTCAGTGTGAAAGAATGAGTATTTAGCGTTGCGCACTTCTGTTAAGTATGCTTTTTCTGCAATGTTGTATTTGTCCCATGCGCAAACACTGTTTCTAGTCTTGGCGATACGAAAAAGACGTTTCTTCTTGTTTTCAAGCGATTTTAATGATTTAGTAAACCAAGGTTTTTGGCGGGTAGGACGGAAAGTTACCTTAGGGATGAAGTCATCAGCTAATCGGTTCATTTTGTTCTTGAAGAGTGACCAGTTTTCGTTAATAGGTCGTTCCCAAAAACCATCTTGAAACGAGGGAAAAAAGGCATTAAGTTCACTAACGATGGCCCCATAGTTCCCCTTGTCATATAGTCGAATTGTTTTCCTGCAAGCGTGGCGTATTTCGGGGACAAAGGCAAAATTAGCATGAATTACTTTGTGGTCACTTATTTCTTTTAGAAATGTTATAGAAGATAGGCTCCCTGGATCTGTTGTTAAGATTATGTCAAGAATATTGGCGGTATCGGAAGTGACTCGTGTAGGTTGTGATACTAGCTGAGTAAGATTAAAGTTTAGGCAAACGTCAAGAAATTCGTTAGCTTCTTTCGCGTTGGGTGCTGACGAGGTTAGGGTCATCCAGTCGATATTCGGAAAGTTAAAGTCTCCAAAGAGAACGACGCGAGCATTAGGGTATTTAGTCGAAAGTTTGGTTAAAATATTATTAAGTTCGCGTGAAAAATCTGGAGTGTGTCTAGGAGGCCTGTAGCAAACTCCCAAGAGCACAGACTGTGGTGCGGAACGACAGATTAACCATAATATTTCAAGGTCGGAGGATATTTTGATAACAGAACACGAAAGCTGTTTGTTTGCAGCAATGAGGACGCCACCGCCACGTGTGCCGAGACGATCCTTTCTAAAAAGATTAAAGTTGGGCAAGTCGGATAAAACTTCGCCATCGGTGACGTCAGAGGTCAACCACGTTTCAGTTAGAATAAGTAAGTTGCTACTGGATGAAGATACAAGGCTTGACACGTGGTGGCGTTTAGAGAGAAAGCTGCGAATGTTTGTGAAAATAATCGAAATAGAGAGATTAGCTTTGTGACCAGAAACGGAACCATTTAATGATTTGGGGCGGGGAGGGGGTTGCTATGATTTTTCTTCGATAGTTTCGGTTGCATTGTCGAATACGTAGCGTTTGGAGCCCATAAATAATGTTTTATATCGTAAAAGAAGGACCAGATTTTTCTTTAGCAAAAGCGAGAAGGTGCTTCCGTGCGTTCCGAACGAGAGGCGAGAAATCTTCCCCAATGCTAAAATGTGTATTTTTGAGTTTAGAGCCATTAGCGAGAACAGTTTCCTTGGTTTTAAATGAGGTAAATTTTACTATTATGGGGCGGCACCGGTCTTGCAAGTGGCGACCAAGACGGTGGGCACGCTCGATTTCCTTAGATTCGATGGCTACGTTGAAATGGTCTCTGCAAAACGCCGTGATTAGCTCCTCAGACTGAGCGTTGGTCTCGGATGGCGTTTCGTCCGCTATGCCGTAAAACAACAAGTTGTTACGTCGGGAGCGGTTTTCCATGTCGTCAAGCCGAGTCTCCAATATCGAGACCTGTCGAGTAGTCTGAGAGGTGGTGGTTGCAACGGTGTCTAATTCCGTTCGGAGCGTTTGAAGCTGGTGGTAGTGAGATTCTAAACTGTAGATTCTTTTGCCTAGTTCGCAAATGGTTTTATCGGTGCTTGAGAGCTGGCTCTTTAGGCTCTGCACGTCTCCAATGAGCTGGGATTGACCAGAAGACAAGCCTTTTAGTTCATTTAGTATTTCATTTAGGGTGGGGGGTCCTGGGTTAGTTTCAATATCTCCGGATAACATAAGTAGCAAAGAACAAACGCTGTTAATACAATCAGACATAATACAAACACAGCACTGAGGGCTCGGTAGCAGAATAAGGCATCTATTGCTAGATTTTTTAGCGAAAAGGTGACACTGGTTACTGACCTGCATGGTGAACAGAAGTGGGTTAAGCCGTGTCGTGGCACAGCTACCGAGCCCACAGAGCGCGTCCGGCTGGCGGGGATGATTTATACGCAGTGTGCCTGATGAAGTCGATGACGGTGTGACCATGAATTCCTCTTCGAGCGTCCAGTTTCCAGGTTCCAGCGCCGCAGAAACTACAGTGGCCAACGCTGGAAGTAGGCGCCAGTTGTCCACGGTGACGAAGCAAGCCGGGAAAGGGTAGTTCACGTGGATGGCTGATACCGGGCCCAGAAGAACGGGGAACAGCACGCAGGAGATAGCGCAAACGAAATCCTGCATGGTGAACAGAAGTGGGTTAAGCCGTGTCGTGGCACAGCTACCGAGCTGTGCCACGACACGACACGACACAAAGAGCGAACCACATCAAATTGACTCGCGCATGAAAGATGAGCAGGAAGAACCTTGCCAAGAACAAGTTAACAAGCGAAAGTTCAAAATAAAGATTTCTAGTCGCGTTTTTTTGAATTAGCTCTGCAAGAATTACAGAGATATGAATATTTTTGCAACAACCACAGTTCTTTTGGATCCCTCGTTTACTGCTCTACCAAGTACCAAAACCGACTCGTGTTGTTATTTGAGAAGTTACGTAAGGATGCGTGGTCACGAGTCCCGTAAAACCGCGTACAGAGCTGGACGCTGCGGTTCTAGACGTACTGCGCCCACCACGGAAGGTTAGAAAAACACCCCCATTAGCACAACAGGGAAGTGGCTACGTCAGGCGGCTCGATTGATAACTGTAGAAGCGTCATTCAGAACACACGGAATTATTCTCCACAACCGGCGGCATTTTCTCTACTTCCTTTATTAAATAAAAATGATGTTGATTAATAAATATTTTTACAAACAATTTTCGCTTTCTCTCCCTGCTTGGCTGTCACCTTGGCTTTCTCCCTTAGTAGGTAGCTTAATTTCTCATCTCCTTGCGACTCGTTTCTAGTTGCCAAATTTGCTAGAAAAGTTCTGTATAATTAGGGAAAAACCAGACGAGGTAACGGGTGACAGTCATATTGCTTATGGTTTGAACGGTTATTGCAATGCCTGCAGTTGGACGCTGTTTCGCAATATTTTATTTTCCACCTTATCTAACGCATATCGCGGATATATGGTTCCGAGGATCTGCCAGCGTCGCAGCGAGCCGTCACTCGAGGAAATAATGAAGCAAAGGGAAAAGTTAAACACAATTGTCGTTTTCTCCGGGCACAACTCGTTCCACAAGCATACAGACCGGCTGACTATGAACCGAATCCCTTTCCTGGCCGCTGGATCAGACTAAACAAAGAAGGTTGAACTAACGAAGCAACAGCGTTGCGCGTGATCGTTGAATAGACGGTGAAATAATAATTGTGTTGGGCATTATAAATAAAATACCGCAATTAAAACAATACACTACGCCCTGCCTGCTGCAATACATGGTGACAACTGAATTGATCTTGAGTTGATCGCGCAGGCACCGAATCGATGAGAAAACTGGCCTCCACACCCCAGAAGATGCCGATAACTATCGCCATTCAGAAGGAGTGAAAAAATTGACAACTACTCTACTGTGTGAAGTTGGAATGGCAGCGAAAGCTGACAGTCAAAGCTCTCAAACGATAAGCAAAGTGTTTCACATCCACTGCGGGTCGGCCGTGGCAAAGGTGAAGCAGGCGTTAAGCACTCCCCATACATGTGCCGCTCCCGAAGATAGTGCAACACCGGGCCCACCCGCGGCGGAGGTGAAGCAGGCGTTAAGCGCTCCCCATACGTGGGCCCATCCCGAAGATTCCGAACGTCGCGTTACAGTTTCCCGAGTCCACAGGGGTATGTGCCATTGATATTGGACCCTTTTTGCACTATCACCAGGATCGGCCCACACGATTTTTTTTCTGTTAACGGACGCCGAAAGAAAACTACGGAAGTTAGTCATACACTGCTTTCGCGCTGTAAAAGGCAGCAAAATGTTGACCGCCGAGTACATTGATTTGTCGGCGCTTTAGAGATGTGTGTGAGGGTAGTGGCGTGGGCGGATAAGGGGCGGGGGGGGGGGTGAGTATGCCGCTTAATTTCAGGAGGGGACCGGGCCCCCCGGATACGTGCCTGTCGTGCAGTCAATGGCCGCCGCGTCTGTCCATTGACTGACGACTTCTAAGCTGCGTGAGACGGCACCGCAAAGCATCTCGTTCCAGGAATTCCCCTGCTCCAACCAGACCTTGACGGCGTACACACTAACAATATTTGCTCCGCCGACTGTGGCTAGCCATCTCGGCGCCGTCCCCATGTTCAAGTGGCACATTCTTATCTTCACAAAGCAGGTCGTCGCCGCAGACCTGCCGGCGTCGAAGGGCTGTTGACTCGCGCATTGTAGTCCTTACGAAGCGAGTTGTTGCAGCGGGCTCTGAGGATTCGACAGTCGCTTCTTCGAAGCTTGCCACCCTCGCAGCTGCAGCTGGCCGGGTACGGCTTGCAGGGCGACACCTCTGCAGGCCGTTCGTACACAACCGTACACAACACTTCTGACAAAATCGATCCAGATGCAGCCCTCGAGAAGAGACACTGCGGCTCTGGTATTCCGCAGTCATGTGACGTTTACAGCGGTCGCTCTGGCGTGATGCAAGCCATCAGTGCAGACCCCTCTACAAAATTTATCAATCCGTATTGTGACTTACCCACGCCGCCAGGCCTCAATTGGCAAGTCTTCGCCGCATCAGACTTTACGTTGCCTAGGCGAACTATACGTTAGCGCAAAATATAGTGCGCGGACACTTACATGTGCTTCGTGCATAAGGCTCCTGGGTTACATGCAACAAGTTCGTTGACTGCTGCCACTACTTGTCACACAGACGATCTCCGAATGCTGCGAAACACTTTCAGGGCTACCTTATAGCTTGCAGCTGCGGCCAATTCGTAGCCTGTGGGCAAGCGTCACCAGCGTGTGCATGGTACGAAAACGCTGCTGGTGCTTGAGCGTGCGTGCGTGCGCGCGTGTGTGTGCGTGTGCGTATGTACATGCGTGTTAAAGGAACGACGGATGGAGCTGAAAGATAGTCGAGCAGCAGGGTAAGCGATCACTCATTGAATGCCTGTCAGTACTGGCGTGTCTTAGATGGTCGAGGGAATGGAGAAAAGTCGCATCAGGGGGGGGGGGGGGGGGAGTCATCGGCGAGCTGGAGAGCGCGTCAGCGTTGAAATGCTTTCGACCGGAGCGGTGTACGACACGAATGTCATATTCCTGCAGGCGAAGCGCCCAACGGCACAGGCGGCCCAACGGGTCTTTCAAGGAAGAGAGCCAACAAAAGGCGCGATGGTCAGTGAATATGCTGAAAGGACAACCGTAGATGTGTAAGGCCGAAGCTTTCCCCAACACCCAAATCATGGCTAAATATTCGTTCTCTGTGTCGTAGTAATTCAACTCGGCTTTTCCTAAGGGTACGGCTTGCATAAGACACGACATTTTCTTCTTTCGTTGCTCTCTGTTGGGCCAAGGCCACACCAAGGCCGACACCACTGGTCGGCGATGAAATCAACCACCCACGTAACTTTTCAAGGGCTTTATCGCATGCTGACAACCATTCGGAAATGCCTTTGTTTGCGTTAAGCAGATTCGTCAAGGGTGCGATGATAAAGGCCAAGTTCCGAACAAGGCGATGAAAATAAGAACATAGGCATTCGCAGGGCCGCAATAGATGTGGTCTTTGGAAACTCGGCGACTGCACGAAGCTTATCGGGAAGGATGGCGTCTTTCGCGACAACGTGACCCAAGATAGTTAATTTTCGGGCAGCCAAACGGCTCTCCTTCAGGTTGAGCTGTAGGCCAGCTGAAGCGAGACAGGTTAGGATGTCATGCAGGCGGACGATATGCGTCGGAAAAGCCTTTGAGAAAAATAACTATGTCTTCCAGGTAACATAAACAAGTCTTCCACTTGCGGCCGAGAAGGATGGTACCAATCACGCGCTCGAACGCCACGGGCGCATCGCAGAGCCCGAACGGCATAACGTTAAACTCGTACACGCCATGGGGAGTGACGAAAGTGGTCTTTGTGCGGCCAGCCTCTGCCTAGGGAATAGCCAGAACGGAGATCTAAGGATGAGAAGTATTCTGCGCCTAATCAAGGGCACCGTCGTCTTCGAGCTACCACCGAAAATACCAGGCGGTGGCAATATGTTCGGCAGTGGCAATGTGTTCGGCGGCGGCAATATGCTGTGTCACTACATTAATTTTCAATGCTGACGCGTTACCGTCGCCAGTCATCGTCAAATGCGTTCTGTTCTTTTTTTCTCTCTCTCTTTTTTTTTTTTTAGTCTTGCGGAATGTGTCCAAGACCCGCAGCGGGGCTTGTTGGCGATGGCGTTGTGCTGCTGAGCACCAGGTCGCATTCCTATAGGGTGAAATGCAAGAAAGCTTCTGGACTTAGAGTTAATGGTACTATCGACTGGTTCCTACCGCGCTCCAGTTCGGTTCGTAGCGATTTTGAGCTTTTTTCGAGATTTGAGCCTGAGAAAGCCACCTCCGGCCAAAACTTCAGCTGCTAGTAGAGCAATCGGAGGAGCCGCGGGACCGGAATATTCTGTCTGATCTCGGTTGAGCTCCCAGCTCGGAGTTGGGAGCGCCTCCGAATGCTCTGCGCTAGAGCGCGGCGCACTGCGTGAACCAGACGAATGTGTTCCGAGCGCTTCATTTGCACGGCCGAGTGCGAACCGCACGGCGAGAGTTCGCCATAGAGCAGCTCCAAAGCGACCGTTTCGAACATGCCAGAAGTGTGCGTTAAAGAACGTCAGGCGATCAAAAGTAATCCGGAGTCCACCACTATACGGCACCTCTCGGAGCCCGTCAGTTTCTAGACGCTAGATATCACGACTCACCTTAATGTGTTCTAGTAGCCCAAGCAGCAGTGCGGGCACAAGAGGACCTGAATACGAATCCACAGCGCGGTATATGTGTGTGTTGCCCGCGGTTCCTGCCGCGGGCTGCTGAGTATACCTTACGACGCCGTACCAACAACCCCGCGTTGCCCCCGAATCCTCGCCCACAATTCAATTTCGTTTTAATGTATCCAAGGAGAGGCGAAATATGTCACGGAACTGTTGACTTCACCGCCCGGCGGACCCCCAGCGACGGCGCCACCCACTCGCTGCGCGTCACCCTTATTGTATCCTCCCGTTTCTTTTTTTTCTCTCAACCGTTCCCCATCGCCCGTCTTCGCCAATCTCCAGACCAAACGCATTGTTATTTGCCTTCCGAGCCTCTCTAGTTTCTGTCGTCAGCGTATTCGACACGCACGCACACACAGACACACACAGATAGAATGGCACACGCTCCGCGCACCCTCCCCGTGGCTAACAGCGCCGAGATGAAGCTCTCATGTACGTATATAACGTCGGCGGCGCTCAGCGGCCATGTTGACAGACCGGGGTCCCGCGCGGTGGCTCTGGTCCTCCGCGTACGTTCGGGGTGGTTCCGTTTGCTCGCACTTTGATTGCTAACCTCTCTCCTCCCCGGGAGCCCCGCGAGCAACGCCGAGCTGAAAAGCGCCCGCTGGTGGACACGATGGGTGGGGGCAGGAAGTTGGGAGGAAAGAGGGAAGGGTGAGGGGGTGGCGTCGCTGAGTTGAAGAAGCAGCGGCACAGGAGGAGGACGCAGAGGGTTCCGTATTTGACAGTCAGTGCCACATGTCTGCGGGCGCGCGCCACGGCAAGAGCCAGACGTCGTTGTGGCCATTGAACGCGCGCACACACACGCGCGATTCGCGCAGACTGCCCCCCCCACCACCCCCCTCACCCCCCACCCCACATCGCCCTCGAGCGCTCCGTGTTCTCGGAGCAGCGCACGCCCATGGTTCACTCCTGATCGAACTTTATTGCCTTCTGATGGCGGTGGAACGAGGGAGGTGGACTTGCGAGTGCTGATGTGCACTCTCTCTCTCTCTCTCTCTCTCTCTCTCTCTTTCTGTTTTTATGCTCTCTTGTTCCTCCGCAGTAGCTTCTTATTACCTAGCTGGGGTTCTTTTTTTCTATTCTTGATTCCGTTCTTTGGGTGCTCGCTTCCTTCTCGTGTGCTCCGGAACCGAGCTCTCAGCTCCGTAGATGCGAGTACTGTGGCAACTGCAGCGCCCACGCGCGCAAAAGACCGCCACCTCCAATGAAATTTCGTAACGTGGAGGCTGAAATGTGCGTAAACAAGCCTGGGCCCGCGTTTATGCCTACAGTGTCATACCCGGAGAATGGATCCATAACTCCCGTTTCCACGCACTCTTGCGCAGTAATAAAGCATTTTGTTAGCGCATTTTCATGAGGGGAGTGAAGAGAGAGGAAGGTAACATTCGAACTTTTGAAGAAAGGCCCGTAAAAACAAAGTGAAAACAAACGAAGCACTAGCAACATTAGTATAAGGGGTGAGCTGATGACCTCATTTTTTCGTTTTCCTCCCTCAGCCTCACGACGCAAGCTTTACCGTGCTCACCTCACCCTCAAGTGGAAATGTTTGACCGCCTTTCATCACCCTCGTCGCCACCTATAAAAACATTATCCACCAAATTACCAAGCTCCAGGTATTGTTCGACGCATCCTCGCCCGCTCAAGGTTTCCCATCCATTAATAACTGCCTTAAAAAGGAGGCGAACCTCCACTCACGGCTGGTGCAAATCCTGCTTCGCTTTCGATAGCATCAAGTCGCCGCAAACGCGCACGTCTTCCGGTTTCTCTGCATTGGCACCATTCCCGTCTGCGAAAAGAACACATTCGAATGGCGCTACTGTCCACAGCAACGCAGCCCATTCGACTTCTTGACTCGAGATGTATATACAAGTGCACTCCGGGGATATCGGTGCTGCTGGAGTGTACTCGAATGGTTAGCTCTGCCAAGATCAGAGTGGCATACAGAACCCGCTGTGCACCCACCGTTCAATGATGAGCCAATGTGCGACACGCTACATGTTCTCTTTAAAGTGTCAAACGAAGCTGACGCGATGATTGTCTTAAAGGAGTTCGTGAACTTTAAAACTTCCTGCTTGTTATTACATGGCTTGTTCTATTTGCGGATCACACTCTTCAACTGTTTGGGTCTATCGTGTTCGACGCGAAGACTTCTAGCGCCGAAAGCGTTGAACGCCTTTTGCTTGGAGACGCTATCAACAACTCCGGTCTGCCCTTTCTCCGCCCTTTCCCTTGATCCAGGCCAACCAGCTCTGCGCTTCAGTGACTATGAATCTCGCAGCGCTCGGGCTAATCGACATCACCTGAGGGGGAAGTCGCAACACAAGTAGAAGCTTCACGACCGCCGGTGGAACCGATGGAAAAATAAAGCAACTCCTCGAGCTGCAGTCTGTTCACCGCTACCCATCGAGTGCTGGCAGCAGCCTGAGAGATGTTATTATAAACGAGAAGCCTCGCACCTCTAGATGCATTCGGGCAGTGGAACGAGTCATGTGCTTCCCTAGCCAAGATGGAACAGTATCAGCCTGCCACAAAGCTAAGTTGAGAATACTACCGGAGGGGGGCGGTATGCATGAGTAGGCAGAAACATATGAACAAACATGCGCAGGCATGCACTGCGAGAGGAGGAAACTACAAGAAGTTGGAATGAGGAGTGGCTCGCCCTCGGTGTGGTTTTCGCACGTCGGCATCAAGCTTCTACACGTTGTAACGACTCGTAAACTTAAGCGTAAAAGGAAGGCAGCTGGTTGCTGGGCTGTAGGGACGACACAAATGATGGATGACAACTCAAAACATCTACCCATTCCTGTGCTATTATGCCTGGAAATCTAAAGGCACATTGTTCCAATATCAGTAATACTGAGCTCCACTAGCGGACCTCAGGAGAGCAGCAGTGCTGGTAGCGACATCTTGCGACACTTACTTCAACCATAACGTGCTATGAATGTTTTGGTATCGCACCGGTGTCGTTGCCCCAAAAGAAAGAAAAGAAATGAAACAAAAGCAACGAAGAACGTTGTATCCATACATCAATCATCGTTCCTGTCAACAGATTTGCACCAGCATCAAGCAAGAACATATATAAACTGAAATTTAATTTAGGATGCTCTACGGATTCGAGCCCATGGAGTCGGACCCTCCCGGGAGTTTCCGTGCGCGGTTTAGCCGTGTCTGGGGAAAAGGGGGATCCTGAGTGTTGAGCCGATGCCAAGTTTTTGGACCTTTAAGGCCCCTCGGCAGAAGCAACACACGGCATCGGCTTCACGCAGTCGTCACCCCCAGACTGACCCATCCTGGGGAAATCGGCAGCTGCCTTTTCCCTTCTTCGTCTCCAATCATCGTCTTTCTCTCGCACTTTCCATCTCCGCGGCCTTCTCCTCACTTCGCTTTACTTCCGATTTTCCAAATAGTAAGGGCTAACCTGTTTATCCAACATTGGGTACATATTGTATATTAGGGTACAGTGCCTATGTACACCTGGCCTCCGCGTTTACTTCAGGTCTCGTAGCGTCTGTTGGCCTCTGTAGTCCACCAACATAATAACAAAATACGTAAAACAAAAAAATACGTGTAAACAAAAATAAAATGCAACAAGCATAAGTAAAAATTTATGGCTTTATCGTTCTTCCCCCATCTCCCTGTTCGCACTCTTACCAAAAGAGGGCGCACCGAAGAAATGTTGCAGCTTTTTGGCCAGGGCAAAGAAACCTTCCCAGGATTTCATGTTATTCATAGCCAGAACCCTGAAAAGACTGCCAGCAAAATTTAACTCTTAACTGTTCCGAAACGTCTAACCGACACACTAGGTCCAGGCTAAGAGGTAACGAAAACCACCAGCGGTGACCTCCTCCTTGAGTTTTACGACCAGCTCAGCACGGAAAAACTCTCAAGTCTCAAGGGATGTACAAATCACGGTGTTACCACACCAATCGATGAACACATCCAAAGCTGTAATCTCTGATGAAGAACGCTTGACCGAAGAAGAGCTCCTAGCGGGATTTACAGAGCAGAACAGGACTCAAATACAAAGAATAAATATTAAACGAGACAACAACGAAATTCCCCCGAAGCATCTGATGCTTATATTTGGCATCAGTACTGCAGAGTATGCCAATATGGCGCGTAATGGGGCAACGTCGCAGCAGACTCCGGCATTTACGAATATCATAGTTTATGCAGAAGATACAGCACTAGTAAACACTGGCAAGTCACTCTCAGAATTGCAGGCTACAACAGGTCATCAACTGCTAGCCGTATCTGATTGGTTGTTGCAAAATCTATTGGTGCTGAACACTGACAAAACCAACTACATATTTCCTTCTCATAGAAAAAAAAAGCTTAACTATACGTCATTCAACTTAACCTTAGACGATCGCTTGCTAGAGTGAGTTGGCACTTTTTAATCTTTTTAATACCTAGGGGTCAGTTTAGACTCATGTACATTAGAAAGAGCAAATCAATAGTGTTTGTAAAATACTTGCTTATAGTTATTACACCCTTGCCTACGCCCGGCAATATCTTCTCCGTGATTTACTTCGAACTTTGTATTTTTCTTTATTTCACTGTCACCTAACTTACTGTTGCGAAGCATGGGGACTAACGTGCACAACTTATTTGACTTCTTTACAGCATCTACAGAAATGAGCTTTAAGTTTTTCTTCTAGCCAGCAACCAAGTAACATCCCATTCAATGAGTTCCGTGTGCTTTCGTTACAACTCTACGAAACTATAGGTACACCTGCTTAGTACAAAAGGTACTGTACACCAATTCCCCCTTTCCTGATACCATATTTACGTTCGCTCGTCTGCATACTATACAAGCGACTAATGGTAATCTAAATCACTCCACTTATAACAGTGTGTAGGGAGAATGACTGCTGGAGTTTTCATGTGCTCTAACCTGTAATTATGGGCCCATTGACATAAAACTTGCGAGAAACTTTGAACGTGCTCGTAAACGCTTTTATCTTTGTAATCAAGCTTCTTGAGTAATTTATTTACGCTCTTGCTTGCAAATGTACCATCATTTGTTTTAGTTGCTTTTATTGAAATGTATACTTTTAAGAGGCCTGTCGAGGAAAAGAAGAAGCCGGAGGGAGCTGATACGCATCACGCCGGCTCCGTATTCCACGAATGTTTTTGTAGCCCAAATCGCCAAAAAGCCACCCGCTATTGCACGCCAACGGGCTCAGCTCGTTCCCACGAACAAGTGCATACCGAGAACCAGGTGGGATTCCCAATTTTCAAGCCTCTACGACAATATTTTGGCCGCACATCGTAGCGGGAGAGCCGCGAGGCCACGCGCCGGAGCCGGCTTCCTCAACAAATGCCGATCATTTTCTCAATAATGAAAGTCACCGTAGAGGAGCGCAGCATATCCCAGGAAGAAATGGATATAAGCAAGGGATGGAAGGAGGTCAGACACAGAAGATCAGACCGGAAAACCTCCCAACATCGCGAGAGTACCTTGTCGCCAACGCGGCTCGACAAGCGCAACAATAACCCGTGGAAAGGCAGGCTAGAGCAAATATGCAAGGCAAGCAGAATGCCGCACTTGCGAAGAGGGGATTACAAGATTGTGATCAGACCTCGTGGAGGACTCAAAATGGCTGAGGACGGTATAGTTTACCTCGCAGCGGCGGTACAAGATGCGGCAGGCATTCCTCGAGAGGAAAGGGAGGAGAATATTGTCTGCCCCAGCAACTATCAAAATCTTCTGATCGTCAGTACATCGGATCAAGAGCGTGCAAACAAATATCAGAAAGTGGGACGTATCAAATTCAAGACACGTTTTATGAGACCAATGCTCAGGAGACAGCGCCTGACATGACGGCCAAAGTAGTCATCAGAGTAATCCCACTCGACGAGGGCCCAAGAGACATCACAGCTGCTGTGGTTACGAGCAAACACCCAACGGCGACAGCAGAAAAGAGACTCGCTAATACTACCACAGTGATTGTGCTCTTTGAAGGACACAAATTGTCCACGTACGTCCAATGCAGGGCAGCGCTACTCCCTTGCTCCCTGTACAGGAAACAAGTGGATTTATGTCACCAATGCAACAGACTTGGACACAGAGGAGATGTATGTCCCAGCCCTGACAACAAGATTTCCGCGGGATGTGGAACACCAAACCCAGATAAAGACCATAGGTGCCAACCTAAATGTCAGTTATGCGGCGAGGAGCATCCGACCGCAGACAAGACGTGCAAAGCCAAATTCAAGAAGCCCTTCATCGTTAAACAGAGATAATGGCACAGACTGTAACGAGAACGACAAGAAGAACATGAAGACGCTACTTTAAGAGAAGACAGGACAGAGTCTCGTGGAACGCCTGGCCTCCCGAACGCCAGGGAACGACGCTCCAGATCAAGAACAAGGTCTCCATCCACCAGCAGATCCTTATCCCGGTCCGGCTCCAGGACACCGAGAACACGACCCGGATCCAGATCCAGGTCCAGAACTAGGCTATCCTCTTCAGCAAACCAGACAACCACGGTGAGCTGGGCAGACGTGGTAGATGGCGTGCGCCCGGGGGCTGGCGGGGAGACTGCCATTAATAACAAGATAAAGCAACTAAAACACGAGAACGCGCAGTTGAGGATTTTGCTAGCACGTATGAGCGATCAAACAAAAATTCTCAAGGAAGGAAAAAACCAAATAAATCAGATAGCTCCCACTCCACACGCTAGCACCAAAGAGCCATCTGAAATCCCGGACAATAAGATGGACGAAGGGGATGACCCCACTCAAACGCAAGGCCCAAGCCAGAAGTGATAAACAAGATAACACAGTGGTAGATAAAGCATTAGCCGATATTCAAAAGACCATAGTAGAGATACAAAAGTTAAACGAAAAACGGGATGAAATTATGAATCAAATGGCTAAGACAATATCAGGAATTATAAGTAGATCAGACATCCTAAAGGCAAACCAATCACCAGGTAATGAACTCCCCTCCGTTGCATCAGCAGCACCACAATCCTTACCCACTTCACAACCACATAATTATATAAGATCAGCTTCTCTCCTACCTCCCGTCTCCCTCCTATGGTCGCACCCAAAATGAGACGCGCTAAAAAAGGGTTCAGGATATGGCAATGGAATTGTAGAAGTTACGAAAACAAGAAGTCAGTTTTGCAGCAGTATTTAAAAGACAAGGATAAACCGGACGTCATAATTCTGCAGTAAACACATGGGATTGCAAAGCTAGCAGGATGCAGATCTTTTGGCTATGCCGAAGGGGAGACCAGGGCACTAACCACGCTGGTAAAAAGAAACCTAACTTGCGTGCAACACAACACAGGCATAACGCACATTGACAATATTCTACCGAAACTCAGCCCACGAAAAAGACAGGACGTAGCTCATTTATTCTCAACATTTATTGCAACTCCACGCTACATAAACAAATTAAAAAACCTATATATTCCAGAAAACAGTCGGACTTGCTGGAGAAAATCTGGTAGTTATAGGAGGAGACTTTAATGCCCCACACCACGTGGGGATATTTATATACCAGAGCAAAAGGAATAAACTTGTGGAACGACTCGCAAGAATTAAGCCTCACGCTCCGTCACAGATTCCGCCACTCCAACCAGAGTAGGCACGGCGCTAAACAGGGACAAAACCCCAGACCTAACCTTTACCAAGAGTATTGAAAAGGCGACGTGGCACAACACACTGGAAGATTTGGGTAGCGACCAGCGCATATCGGAGTTACACGTCAGAGAACAGTGGAATAGACCCAAGGAACGACAGATTAAATTAGTAGACTGGGAACTATTTCATAGAACCCGAGAGACAACGTAGCAACGATCAATCGCAGACATAGAACAATGGACTAAGGACCTCAGCGATGACGACAAAGCTGCCACAAAAATAGCACCACCTCAATCTAACTTGGGGAAATGCGACAGCAGAACTCCACTTGTTGGAAGCTAAGCAGTCGCTTCAGAATAGACTTAGCGGTCAGAAGCATAACAGAAAGTTAAGAAAGCGCATAGCACTCCTAAACAAAAAAAATCGAAGAACATGCCAAGCAATTGACCAAACAACAATGGGACGAGATATGTAATTCCATGGACGGACAATTAAGCACCGGCAAAACCTGGCATATGCTCAGGTTCCTGCTTGACCATGAGAATAACAAGAAAAATCACATGCAAGCCATTAATACGTTAACACACGCGTATGAGGGCACAGAAGAGGAATTTCTCAAAGAATTAGAGCATAAATACTTAACACAGACACCCTTTTGCAGCTATCCTAGCTACAACGGGAACACAAAGGCAAAATTAGACCAGGAACTGACGGAGGCAGAAATCCACGCGGCCCTACAAAAGTTAAAGACCAAATCAGCCCCAGGCCCGGACGGTATAAACAACAAGACTCTCAGGAATCTCGATGATGAATCGATCGCCAAACTAACAGAATACATAAGCGAGTGTTGGGTAAAGAGAGAAGTGCCAGCCCAATGGAAGAAAGCGACGATAACGCTCATTCCAAAACCTGGTAAGAAGCTTGAGGTCGACAACCACAGACAAATCTCCCTAACATCCTGCGTCGGAAAATTAATGGAATATGTAATTTTAAACGGAGTAAATAACTTCTTAAAGGATAATAACATATACCCAGATACAATGATAGTATTTCGCAAGAACCTTTCGACACAATATGCGATGCTTCAACTTAAGCATCAGATAACCGATTATCGATAACAAGATAATCGATAATCGATAACAAGGGCCACCTTGGCCCTTGATCTTAAAAAGGTTTTCGATAATGCCAACCACGCAACTATACTGGAAACCATCGAACGAACAGGCAACGGACGTATAACTAACCACATCAAGAGCTTCCTATTAGATAGGAAAGCAGTCATCTCCATCGGAGGGCTCACGTCGCCCGAGATCGACATAGGGGGGGGGGGGGGGGGGGCGTACGCCGCAAGGCGCTGTCCTCTCGCCGATGCTGTTTAATCTCGT
Source organism: Dermacentor variabilis (assembly GCF_050947875.1). Classification (NCBI taxonomy): domain Eukaryota; kingdom Metazoa; phylum Arthropoda; class Arachnida; order Ixodida; family Ixodidae; genus Dermacentor; species Dermacentor variabilis. Next base: position 128,187,068 of record NC_134571.1, read on the forward strand.
CTTGATGGGACTTCCCGAAAAATAAATCACATAGAGTCCCTGAATCAGGCAATCTACGCGGAGGATATTACTATCTGGACCTGTGATGGCAGCGACGGATCAATAGAACAACGACTCCAGACTGCAATTAACACAGCAGAGGAACACCTCATAGGAACAGGCCTCACATGCTCTGCAGAGATCTGAACTTCTCTTGTACCGCCCCACACTTAGGGGCAGGCCTCCCAAAGGATACGACAAAAACAAGGCTCATGAGTAAATCAAGCTACACACCAAGAACGGGTGGAATATCCCAATAGTCAACCAGCTCAAGGTGCTGGGTCTAGTAATCGAGAACAAAGGCACAAATGGGGAAACCACAAAGAAGTTAGACGCAAAGGTAACAAACACCATGAGATTAATCAAACGAATTACTAACTAGCACCAGGGTATGAAGGAAGAAAGTATCATACGGCTGATGCAATCATTCGTAATCAGTCAGATCACATACATAGCAACCTTCCACAATTGGTTTGCAGCTGAAAAGACTAAGATTAACAACCTGATAAAATATGCATACAAACTAGCACTAGTGATTCCCATCGGTACGAGCACAGATCTCTTGCTAAAGTTAGGACCCCATAACACACTGGACGAACTCATAGAAGCACAACAAACATCTCAGGCAGAACGACTAACCAAAACCAAAACGAGACGGCATATACTAAGCAAACTAGGAATGAATTACCACAATCTATACGGGGAAAAGAGGACGATAACGAGAGAAATTCGTGACAAACTCCTAGTTCCAAATATACCAAAGAAAATGCACCCAGGTTACAACGACGGCAGACGCAAGAGTAGAGCAGAGAGAATGATCTGAAGCTTTGGGTCAGACGACAGAGCAGCCTTCGTAGAAGGGGCTGAATGCCCACACAGAAATAGCTACGTAGCAGTAATCGTAGATCACATCCAATAACCCCTTACTAGCGTATCAATTAATACCAAACATTGTGAGACAGCAGAGGAGGTAGCCATTGCACTAGCATTGGTCTCCACGAATGCTCAGTACATCATTAGCGATTCTCACGCAGCCATTAGAAATTACGCAAAAGGTAGGATCTCTCCTGACGCATGGCACATCATCAGAGTCAATGAAGCAAAATTCTCCAAAGCAGAGAAGAACGGCAGCCAATTGCTCTGGTTCCCAGCGTATACGACTCCAGGCATAACCGCAATCAATCTCAACGAGGTAGCACACCGCGAAGCTCGAGGTCTTAGTCGCCGAGCTGCGCAAAGCGTGACTTCCATTAACCAGGAGAACGCGGAGGAGGAGATCTGGAGAGAAATAGACAGATTAACAAGATTTAGAGATATTACCAAATTCTATCAAAATCGAGGGCGAGTACTACCACCGCCTCACACTAAACTGAACAGAGCTGAGGCGATTACAAACAGAAACTTATACGAGTCCCGTGGAACTAAAAACTTTCTACCTCGATATGTACGAGAGCGATATGTGCAAGCTATACAAGTCTGTTAGAGCTACCCTTCAACACATGTTGTGGGGATGTGAAATATAAAATGGCAGCCTCCCCGGAAAGTCTACGGGCGCGGTGATCGGCCGTGCTGCTCAGCTCAGAACTCCAGGAACAACTTTGGGCCGTCTAGCGAGCCAACGAGGCCGCACGGGAGCAGCAGCTCCCAGTGGCCATCTAGGTGGCCCCATACCCGGCCTTCTCGATCTCCGGATTCCAAATACAGTTATCACATCATCACAAGAGGCCCGTCGCTGACCTGCAAGGATCTTTTTGGATCGGACTTGATACTAGCTGAAAAGGCTATTGGTCCAAATAACTTTGTACGCATCTTCTTTTGCCCTTGCACAATGAAACATTGATTGATTGATTGATTGATTGATTGATTGATTGATTGATTGATTGATTGATTGATTGATTGATTGATTGATTGATTGATTCATCCGACCTACAAAGAGTGCGACCACGACTGTGCCATATGCCAATTTGGTGAGAAGAGCCATCGCTGCTTCGCCATCCACAAGGGACGGCCCATCGACTTCCGGGTTGCTGAGCTCAAAGGTGAGCTCTCTTGAGACGAGGCCTTCACATCAAACGCACCGCTCACGATAAGCGGACGTCTAGCGTCTCAAAAAAGGCAACGGGCATTACTGCTAGCCAGACGGCGCAGCCAGCGCCGAAGGACCGCTACAAGAAAGACAAACCCCGCGTTACGGGACCCGGAAAGGGCCCTGTGAGCTAAGCTACACTAGCCTCCTTTTCTTACTCACAGAGCACAAACATTCTTTTTAACACGGATACTGAGACATTACAGTGAAACATCAGGCGTCTTATCCTCAACCTTGATGACGTTAAAGAACTTCTGCATAAGTTTATTCCAAAGGTGAGGCGCATTCAAGAAAAACATCCTTAAACATACACATGCAAGCTCTCTCCAGCCATACTCCATTTACCGCTAAGCACGCGACGACGCTCTCGCGTCGTCCAGTGGTGTCACAGTAATAGTAGGTAAGGGAGTTGCTTCCCAGCAATTTATACCTCCAAACGACCCTTGAGGCAGTTGCATTCCGAGCTTTGCGGTTTAGTAAGTTAGTCACGATTACCTCCTTATATGTATATCCATGCTATAGTTCTCAACAATTGAGAACAGACTTCCAGAACTTTATCGAAGAACTTCCTGAACCCGTTATAGTTGCAGGAGATTTCGGCGCGCATAGCACCCTGTGGGGGACACTCGTTGGGATACGATAGGGCGCCTAACGGAAAATTTCCTGTTTTCCCCAGATAACTGCTTACTTACCAAGAAGGAACCAACTTTCTACAGCCTAGAGAGAGAGAGCGAGAGTGAACTTTAATGAGCACCAGCAGTTCAGTTGGCTGGGCCTGGGCCCCCCACGATGGGGCGTCGAGGTCTTGCCTCTTCGCCGCTTCGTAGGCCTGCTGGGTCGCCCAGAGTTGGTTGTCGAGGTGGGAGCTGCGCAGGGCGGCGTGCCATCTCGACGAGAGGGTCACGGGATTAAGGTCTGGGTATTGATGTTTGCACTCCCATAGCATGTGGGGGAGTGTTGCTGATTCAGTAATACAAACCTTGCACGTTTGGCTCGGGTAGATGTCGGGGTATATGGTGTGATAGCGTGTGAGAGAGGGGTATGTATTCGTCTGCAACAGGCGAAGGGTGATTGCCTGTGCTCTGTTTAACTTGCGGTGAGGGGTAGGGAAGGTTATTCTTGCGAGGTAAAATGACTTCACAAGGTCGTCGTATCTTGTATGGTGGTCGCGTCCTGCGGGTGCACCTGCACCGTCTCCGGCACGGTTGACTAGTCCTCGTGCTACGGAGTGTGTAACCTCGTTGATGTTGGGAAGGTGCGGGTGGACAACGCCGGTGTGTGCTGGGATCCAGACGAGGGTGATTTGATTTTCAGATGAATGCGGCGCTTGTTGTAAGATACGGAGTGAATGCTGAGAAATACGACCCTTGATGTAGTTATTGATTGCTGCACGAGAATCGCTCAGTATGGTGTGGCAGGCTGGGTCAAGAGTGGCCAGTGCGATGGCCACTTCCTCAGCCGTCTCGGCATTTTGGTAACGATGATGGCAGCATGTCGGAGCAAGCCGCCTGCTGTGGTAACCGCCGCAAAGCGCCGTCCATCTTTGTACTCAGCTGCGTTGACGAAGGTGACGCCCGCGGTGTCGGCATAAGCTTTGATGAGGGAGGTAGCTCGTGCCTTCCTGCGTTCTTTGTTGTGGTCTGGGTGCATGTTTTTCGGAATAGGGTCGGCGTGTATCCATTGCTGACTGTCGCGTGGTACTGGGTGTTTGTCTCCATGTTGACGGTGGTAGGTGATATCAAGCTTGGTTAGAATGCTGCGGCCCGTTTCCGTGTGGTTAAGCCGCTCTAGTTGAGATCGACGTTGGGCTTCGATTAACTCGTCTAGCGTGTTGTGGATGCCTAATTGTAGTAGAAGTTCCGTGCTGGTGTGGTTGGGTAGTCCTAAGGCCAGCTTATAGGCTCCTCTGATGATGTCCAGTTTAGTCTTTTCAGCTTTGTACCAGTTGAGAAAGGGTGCAAGGTAAGTAATGTGACAGATGATAAAAGATTGAACAAAGCGGATGAGGCTTTCTTCCTTCATACCCCGTCGTCGGTTGGTCACTCGTTTCAGCAGTCTGGATGTATTAGCGGTCTGTCGAAGGATCTTGGAGATAGCCGTAGAGTTAGCTCCGTTGGCTTCCATGGTCCCTTGAGGCAGTTGCAGTCCGAGCTTTGCGGTTTAATAAGTTATTGACGATTACCTCCTTATATGTATATCCCTGCTATAGTTCTCAACAATTGAGAACAGACTTCCAGAACTTTATCGAAGAACTTCCTGAACCCGTTATAGTTGCAGGAGATTTCGGCGCGCATAGCACCCTGTGGGGGACAGCCTAGAGCACAAAACATTTCCTCGGTAGACCTAACCATGGCGTCGAGTGCACTTATGCTGTACCTGGAGTGGAATGGAGCGTTATTAGGAGCCCATATCTAAGGGACCACTTCCCGTTTGTTTTAAAGTGTACAAAACTGGATGAATGCGCTCCACGTGCTCCCAATTATAAGGTCGACTCAGCCGACTGGAAGCGATACAGAGAGCTCACTTATGTGACCAGGGATGATATCGGTGCACTTAATATTGAAGACTCAGTGGCATACTTAACACCATTCGTAGTAGATGCAGCGTCGACATATATCGGAGAAAACGAATGAGTCGCCTTCAAAACGTCGTGTTCCCTGGTGGAATGACGAGAAAGAAGCGCGTATGCACGTATGCGTCTTCATGTTGCTGTCTTACCATCGTCATTACTTCAGCAACGGGGAGGAGAGTGCTTATGGGTCTCCAGCTCTTCCCCCCCCCCCCAAAAAAAAGAAAAAAAGAAAAACATTTTTTTTCGTGCTCCAGCCCTCGGCGCCGGAAATGATTCTGGACTTTGTCTAGAATTTCTTTTTCACGCTCGAAAAGACATCTTAACGCGTGCATTGCGAACTCGGGCTGGATTTCGTGGCAATACCCATACCCCGGGAGTCACATAACGCAAGGAGCCCCATCCGAGCACAAAGTTTCAAGGGCGTTTTGATGGCGAGCGGGCTCGTCACGGCATCTCGCCGAGGCCGCGGAATCCACGGAGCGCATGGATTTCAATTCCGTAACTTTATGGGTATAAAGTTCTGATAAACTTTTGATGTTAAAGGTGTATTGACATTTCTAAAGCCATGCTTTAGATTTTCAATTCCGGAACTTTGTGAGTTTAATGTTGATATAAACATTTGGCGCCAAAGGTGCATTGACTTTTCTAAAGTCGTATATCGGAACATACAACGAGACAAACCAAATCAACACACTATCAGACAAGTTGACAAAGCACGCAACGAGGTCCAATGAGACGAAGCGTTGTGGTGGTTCATTTGTGCCGTCATGTCACAGAAAAAAATATCAATCTTTTTTTCACGTATGCCAAAGCATCCATGCATGTCAAGACGCTAAAGCCAGCAAAGGTAACTACTTTCTTATTTAGTTTTCTACTTTGACTTTTATTCCGGTTGAACTGGGTTGAACATGGTTGCGTGGCTTAATGGACGCTCCAGAACTTGAACAGCACGGCATCGTGAGGTTCTTGACAGATGAAGGTGTTTCCCAAAAAGGAAATTAGTCGCCGTATGGCTGCCTTTTATGTTGAACATTTCATTTCATTCGCCTCTGTGAAGCCTTGGAGCAAACGGATTAAAGACAGACGTGAAAGTTGCAAAGACGATCCAAGACCGGCCCGAAGCCACCGTGCAATCACCCTCAGTACAACTGTAAAGGTTGATGAGCTGATTTGACATGAACGGAGGATACGCATCGGTGAACTGGCAGAACGTGTGAACGTCAGTCAAGGTTCAGTCCACACCATAATTCATTAACGTTTCGGTTATCCGCTCTAGTGTACACGTGCGCAATGGATGCCCAAGATTTTGAACCACCGCCAGAAGAAGCACAAGCTCGCTGCTACCTTGACTCATCTGATCCGGTATCACAATGAGGGCGACGACTTCTTGTCTGCAATTGTGACCTGGAACGAATCATGGTGCCACTGCTACGAGTCTGAAATACAACGGCAAAGCCTATAGTGGAAACATTTGAATTCGCAACCCCAAAAGAAAGCAAAGGCTGTCATTCCCGCCGGAAAGGTGTTGTTGACTTCTTTTTCGATCGTCAGGGGCCATTACTGACAAAATTTGGTAAACGTGGAGAGACTATCAATCGTTTCCGGTATTGTGAAACGCCGGATCGGCTGCGTGTCGCAATCAAGAACAAACGACCTGCAAAATTGACGAATAGGGTCATCTTGCTCTACGACAATGCCCGTGCCCACGTCGCTGATGTGGTTAATACAAAACTAGCAAAATTTAAGTGGGAAAGGCTGCAACATCCGCCATACAGCCCAGACCTGTCGCCTTGCGACTTCCTTATTTTAGGACAGTTGAAAAAACAGCTCAAGGGAACCAGATTCGTGTCGGACGATGACATGAAAGAGTCAGTTTAAAGGCTTTTTGAAGCAGCAACCCAAGGATTTTTATGAGACGGGAATCACGCGACTCGTTAATCAGTGGGACAAATGTCTAAGTGCTCATGGAGACTGCTTTTAAATAAAGTACCTCGTTTGTCCTATATTCGCATTGGCTCACTTTCATTTGACTCGCCCTTGTATATTTTGCAGAACTCCTGCTTTTTATTTGTGCTCTCTGTTGCGGCTATAATTTCGCTGCATTTACAATACACGACCGGTGACAGCTGCTCCTGAGCAATACATTCGAACAAATGGCAGCGTCATTGAAATTTTTCCCTGGCCGTTGCATATGTACAAAAATGTAAACAAGGTTCGTGACTGACAAAGTTTCATTAAAACATTTGTCCTCAACTTGTTCATTTCATGACCTTTACATTTTTCATATAAGCGGCATGCACTGCTTTGCTGCTTTCGAACTGATATAGTTCTAAACTTCGTGTGATATTTTCTTTACTTATTAAATAGACAAAAAACATGGAAGCATCAATATCAGTTATTTCAAACAAACCTTTGAGACATACGAGTGCATTATTTTATGACAAAAAATACATATTTTACTTGTCTTGACAGTGCGTAGCGTCTAAGAATTCGTGTGAAGCATCTTTGGCAATGGCAATGCAGTTATTATTCATGTATTCGATCCCTCCACAAATTCTATAAGGAGGAGGTCGAGCTACTACGTAACCCCCCTCCCCGGCTCTCGAACAATATTTCTGGCTACGCCACTGGCAACGTCATCGGTTGTCGTCATACGTTCGTCGCCATACTGCCTTCGTCGATCCACCGACGTCCTTCCTTCTTTGTCATTCTATCGTGATAATGCTGCCGCCAATCAGTCGTGATTATGCACGTAAGCACATGAGCACGTATCTTTACATCCAGCAGTTTTCTTTTCAGCAATGAACCGCTTTTTAACTTTAATATAGCGTGAAACATTTTATCAGAAACTGACATATTAAAAATTACTTGGCCAGCTTATCTGTAGCACAGCCTCGCATTGGAGGTTGTAGCTGCAATGGAAGCATTTTTTATTGAGCACGCGCTTTCCAGCCCTTGCAGTCAAGGGCCCTGCTGAGGTACCAGCGCTACGGTCACATGTACGTCTGATTAATCATCCCTCCGTTGCAAAACATTTATAGTCATTGTACACATCACTAATCATTGCCATTATTTTAATACGCGTATGTCTTACGCCATATACAGAGAGGGATTTTTAGAACTTTTTTCAGTCATGTTACCTCTACCATTTGCAATTCGTTTCTTCATTTCATTGACAATTCATCGAATATTCATCACCAGGTGCATGGCGCTGTTTGACCATAGCTAGCTCTTGCGCCACTAAAAACTACATATCAATCAGTTTCGGGTGCTCCAGTTGAACTCCGCGTCGCAATATGTTGTCATCAGCGCGCGCCGCATCTGATATAAATGGTGTCCAAACCTACGCCCCAGCGTAACGGAAAAAGAGCTCGAATGCTATTCTTTTGCTGGCCACATTCACAGGAAGCTATATATTGCGGAACCGGAAGCACCTCCTGGTCGCCGTGTTTTAGACACCATCTATTCCGCAAGCGATAGTAGTTTATGGACCAGGCTCAAGCTTTCCAATCTAAAACTGCCCTAGCCACTCCGCTTTCCTGCTTGCCTTTTTAAGGTGTCCTTTTTTCAATGCTCAAAATGGCAAACGATTACTCTGTCCAGCACGTGCCTGTAATATATCTCCTTATCGTGCACACCCCCGCCGGCATTACGCTGCGCCGATCTCAAAGGCTGTGCATTCGGCCATATATCGTTATGCATGAACGCATAGCACGAATAAACCGAAGGCTGTGCGTGGTGAAAAACCCCCGCAGTAGGACTTCGCTGTTGAAGAAAGAAAAAAGCGACACCGCGCACGCGTGGAGGGAGGACCCCTCAAAGGTCAGCGATCACGTTGCTGCGTTGTCCAGGGCCACGCGTTGCTATAACCGTGACCTGTGCTTTGACAACGCCTTTCCGGGAAACCAAGAGCACCCCACCCTCGAAAAAATGCATCGCGCACGCAGGGCGACTGATAACGTGTACGAGGTCATTAAGAAGAAGAAGAAGAAACTTTATTAATGGATGGTCTGGCTGTTTCTGTTGGGGTGGCATCAAGGAAAGAATTTATTTTGTGTGCAAAGCACTGTTTGTCTCATTCTTCGATCTTTTCAGCAGGCAGATGGTTTCCTCTCTCGCCTCACTTTAATAAAAAAGAAATTATGGCAGAACTCATCTCCTGATGACTATCAACTTTGATGCGATTAACATTCGAGTAATGTAGCGACAGGCCGCATTTCTAAAGTCGCACCCATTTAACGCCTGTAGTGGTGATTCCGAGTCTTCCGCTGCTATGTATATATGCGACATACTCCGCCATTGTCCAACTTTGTCCTATTGTACCCGCTTGCCAAGTCTCCCACGAACATCGCGGCAAGACGACGACTCTGTGACACCGACGCAATTGCAACGCTAGAACTTCAAAGAAGGAACGACGATTATGGAACGGCAAAGGCGGTGTGACGACCGCGGCACGACGACAGTGAGATTTTGATTTCTAAATTATGACGACGGTATAACGACAACAGCGAGATGACGACTACGTGACGATGACAGGATGACGACGAGTGTTTGACGACGGTACGACGACAAACAGATGACGAAGCTGGGGCGACGAAAATTGCACGACCAAGACGACATGACGACGATGACGGTATGACAACGAATGCACGACGGCGACTGTCCGATGACGATGCAGTGACGACGAAGACTTGACAGCAGCCCATAATAACGACTGAACGGCGGCAGCATGATTACGATAGAATGACAGAGGAATGACATCGATGGATTGACGAAGGAGATGTGACGAGGAAGGCATGAGGACAACAGATGACGTTACTGAAGTGATGACGATGGCGAACCATCAGCGTGAAGAAAGTCGAATCACGAAATTAGAATGACGAAGATGGAACGACCGCGACGGCATCGCGACAACTGTGTGAAGACGATGCCATGGCGACCATGGCATGACAATGGTGTGAGGACAGGGAGGTGACAACGAGAGTATGATGACAATGGCGTGACGACGACTGTATCGCAAAGCCTGTGCGACGACGATGGCATAACGAGAACCGGATGACGACGCTAGAGTGGCGGCATTAGAACGACCATGAAGGCGTCACGACGCTGGTGTGATCATATTGTAACGATGTTATTAAAACAAGGATATTTATTAAAGGCGAACTTGTGCCCACAAGTAAAGGTCACTGCGGTCGTGCAGGAATCCGCGGCAGTCGCGTTCTCAAACTGGCTCGAACCGTCTTCCTCTTCTTCTCGCGTGACACCTCGGGCGCGTGCCGCATGCGAGCCGGGTCCAACTGGCTGCCCGTGCCACGAAGATCGCTTCCTGTTGTTGCTGAACAACACCACTGTACGGCGTGCACAGTGCCCAATGCAAAGGACGCGCAACTTGAATGTCACCAAGTTTGTCGTGGCATTATCCCCCTCCTTGACGCATCGGCCCGATGCGTGAGAGGAAGTAGGGGTTCCTGTGGGCTCTCACTTTTTTGTTGTTGTTGTTGTTGTTCACGACCTCTCCTGGTAGGGTTTCATGCGGACAACATGCACAACTTCCGTGGAGTTGCGCCGTCTTGGGCTCTCGTGTCCAGCGGATTTCACTTCGTAAGTGACGTCGCTTATACGACGAAGTATTTCGTAAGGGCCGAAGTATCGGCACAGAAGCTTTTCAGATAGTCCACGGCGTCGCACTGGGGTCCATACCCACACCTTGTCACCGGGCTGGTAATGAGCTTCACTACGGCGCTGGTTGTACCGGCTGGAGTCGATGCGTTGTTGGCGGCGTATTCGGTACCTTGCCATCTGTCGTGCCTCCTCAGCTCGTTGCAAGAAATCATCTAGGTCAGATGAGTTAGGGTTTTCTTCATCTAACGGCAACATAGCATCCAAAGTTGTGGTTACTGCTCGGCCGAATACAAGTTCAAACGGGGTGACTCGTGTTGTTTCCTGAACGGCCGTATTATATGCGAAGGTGATGTATGGCAAAATTTCGTCCCACAGCCTATGTTCAACGTCGACATACATCAAAAGCATGTCGGTCAGTGTTCTATTAAGGCGTTCAGTTAAACCGTTTGTCTGAGGGTGGTACGCCGTAGTTTTCCTATGATCAGTATGTGTCATTTGCAACAAGCATTTCATTAGGTCCGCAGTAAAGGCCGTTCCACGATCGGTAATAACAACTGCGGGAGCGCCATGCCTGAGCACGATATTGTGGACAAAGAATTTTGCAACTTCGACAGCCGTTGCATTGTACAGGGAATCAGTTTCTGCGTAACGGGTCAGATAGTCCGTGGCCACAACTATCCACTTTTTGCCTAAAGATGATGTTGGGAAGGGTCCAAGGAGGTCCATACCGACTTGTTGGAATGGGGCTTTTGGTGGCCCTATTGGCTGGAGGAGGCCGGCCGGTTTTACGGATGGAGTCTTACGCCTTTGACACTCGCGACAAGTCTTGACGTAGTGCTGCACTGAGGCTAATAACTTGGGCCAGTAGTATTTCAGACGAATCCTAGCGACTGTACGGCTCACGCCCATGTGTCCAGACATCGGCTCATCGTGACATGCATGCAAAACTTCTTCTCGCATAGATGTGGGTACGACAAGTAAAAACTTCGTCTCGCTCTTCTCGAAGTTTCTCTTGTAGAGGACACTTCCTCGCAGACAGAACGAGGATAGCCCCCTAGAGAAAATACGCGGCAGTTGAACGTCCAGTCCCTCCAGGCGCTGTATAAGTGGAAGCAATTCCGGGTCATCTCGTTGTTGTTGAGCAATTTGTGACGCGTCAACAATGCCAAGGAACGGGAAATCCTCTTCTTCTGACACAGTTGTCTCGACGGGTGCGCGTGACAAGCAGTCGGCATCGCTGTGTTTCCTCCCGGATCGGTATACGACAGTAATGTCATACTCTTGAAGCCTAAGGCTCCATCTTGCTAGTCGTCCAGATGGATCCTTGAGATTCGCCAGCCAGCAAAGCGAATGGTGATCGCTGACTGCTCTTAATGGTCTACCATAGAGGTAGGGCCGAAATTTACATATTGCCCAAATGACTGCAAGGCACTCTTTCTCGGTTGCGGAGTAGTTTGCCTCTGCTTTCGAGAGCTTACGGCTGGCATAAGCAATTACTTTCTCCTGGCCGTTATTCCACTGCACTAGTATGGCACCGAGGCCGACGTTACTCGCATCGGTATGAACTTCAGTGTCGGCTGTCTCATCAAAATGGGCAAGGATTGGAGAAGCTTGCAGGCGTTTCCTTAACTCGTCAAAGGCGTCTTGTTGTTCGCTGTTCCACATGAAAGGTTGATCATCTCTTGTCAGTATTGTAAGGGGCTCAGCAATGTTTGAAAAGTTTTCCACAAATCTTCTGTAGTATGCGCATAAACCCAAGAAACGTCGCACTGACTTTTTGTCTGTGGGTGTCGGGAACCTCGCAACAGCTGCTGTCTTTTCGGGATCTGGTCGGACGCCTTCAGCACTGATGACGTGTCCGAGAAACCGAAGTTCATCGAAGCCGAATTGACATTTTTCCGGCTTAATTGTCAAGTCTGCTGCGCGAATAGCTTCTAATACTAGTCGTAGGCGCTCTAGATGTTGGTCAAATGTGGTGGAAAATACGACCACATCATCCAAATACACTAAGCATGACTGCCATTTCAATCCTGCAAGCACAGAGTCCATCATTCGCTGGAACGTTGCGGGTGCGGAACAGAGGCCGAATGGAAGTGCTTTAAATTCGTAGAGGCCATCAGGGGTCACGAATGCTGTCTTTTCACGGTCCCGTTCATCCACCTCTATTTGCCAATATCCACTCTTGAGATCCAGGGACGAGAAAAACTGCACATCGGAGCCGATCTAAGGTATCGTCGATACGCGGAAGGGGGTACACATCTCGCTTGGTTACGCTGTTCAGTTTACGGTAGTCGACGCAGAATCGAAGTGTGTTGTCTTTTTTCTTAACCAGCACTACCGGAGACGCCCATGGACTGCTGGAAGGCTGAATAACGTCATCTGAAAGCATCTCCTCTACTTGCTTCTTGATGATCTCCCTTTCTTTTGGTGACACTCGATACGGGTGCTGGCATACCGGTCTTGTGGCGTCCTCTGTTATGATTCTGTGCTTCGCAACAGACGTGCGCCGTACCTTCGAGGACGTGACGAAGCAGTCAGAAAAATCCTTTATCAGGGCATATATCTGTTTCTTTTGGGCTTCAGGGAGTCTCGGGTTGACGGTAATTGATCTGTCGACACTGCAGGTTCCTGGCAGGGCAGTTGACGTAGTTAGGCTGCATAATTCGGTCGCTTCACAGAACTCGTGGAAATAGGCAATAGCTGTTCCTTGTGCGATGTGTTGGAATTCATTACCGAAATTTGTAAGTGCGACATTTGCACGGCCATCGCTTAAGTGAACAAGGCCCCGAGCCACGCAAATACCTTTGTTGAAAAGGAGCTCTATGTTTCCATCCGCTATGCCTTCGCGGTCGGAAAATCTTTCATTCTCCACAAGAACCATTATACTGCAGCGTGGCGGCACAGTTACGTCATCGTCAACGACGCGCAGTGCAGCGAGACGTCGCTCCTCCGATTCTTCCACAGGTATAGCTTGTTTTGTCGAGAAAGATACACTGGACCTACGTAGGTTAATTATGGCGCCGTTAGCTTGTAGAAAATCCATTCCCAATATAAGTTCCCGTGAACATTCTGGCAGTACAATAAAGTCAGAAACGTAAGTAAAGCCTTTTATCGTAAGTCTTGCGGTGCATCGGCCAAGGGGCGTAATAAGATGGCCGCCTGCCGTGCGTATCTGCGGACCAGTCCACTTCGTCACAACTTTTTTAAGGTGCTTCGCCATCTTGAAGCTTACTACCGAATAATCAGCGCCGGTGTCAACTAAGGCATTCAGCTCGCATCCGTCTATTATCAACCGCAAATCTGACGTAATCGTTTCGTTCCTGCACCTGTAGACTGGAATTATCTCATCACCGCACTGGAATCGCGTTGGAGGATCTTCGTCACTCTGGTTATCAGCGGCCTCACCTCCACAGGTCGCTTGCTTTAGTTTTCCTGGTGTGGGCTTGGTGAACGACGCCTAGGCAATCTTGGAGACGCGCGTGGGCTAGGCGATCGGTAGCGCATGAGCGACGGTGATCGTGGTTGACGTTGGCGAGGAGTAACGGGGCTTTGGCGCGTCGACAGGTATTCTTCGATCTCCGCTGGCCGTTCACCGTTTCGGGGGCATCGTGCGCTTAAGGGAAAACCCCTTAACCCAACTTGACGGTACGGGCAGAACCTATACAGGTGACCCGCTTCTCCGCAGTGGAAACACAGAGGCCTGCGCTCGTGGTCACGCCAGACGTCACTTTTCCGGGGCCTTTGTTCCACAAAACGAGGTGCACTACGTGCTGAAGGCTGATAGGCAGCCGGTGGTTCCAGTAGACGAGGTGCACTGCGTACTGTCGACGGGCAGGGAACGGTCGTCGCAACTGCTCCACTACTGTGTACCGCGGGTTGCCTGAGTACGTCGGCGTACGTTGGCGTGCGCCGCGTCGGCTGTGGCTCACACTCTGGATCCCGTATGACGTTCCTGAGTTCGTCCCGGACAACGTCGACGATAGATAGTGCAGCTGGAGCCTGAGGTATCTGCAACTTGTTGAGCTCATCCCTGATCACTGACCGGACAAGCTCCCGCAGGGCTTCCAGGTCGTTTGGCAGGCCTCCAGGGAAGACATGGACAGGTGCGCAGCTTGCCTCACGGTTGTATTGCCGAGCCCGCTGTTCCAGCGTCTTTTCGATGGTCGTTGCTTCACATCTGAACTCGGCAACCGTGCGCGGTGGGTTGCGGACGAGAACTGCGAAGAGTTCCTGCTTTACCCCACGCATGAGATGGCGCAGCTTCTTATCTTCACTCATGGTGGGATCAGCACGCTTGAACAGGCGGGACATGTCCTCGATGTACATCGCCACGTTCTCGTTTGTGAGCTGGTTCCTGGCTTGAAGTGCGATTTCAGCCTTTTCTTTACGATCCGTGCTGGCGTACGTTGCTAGCAGTTGTCGTCGAAATTCCTCCCAAGAGGTCAAAGAGGGTTCGTGGTTTTCATACCACGTTTTTGCGAAGTCTTCCAACGCGAAATATACGTTACGGAGCTTCTGTCTCTCATTCCATTCATTAAAGCTCGCCACTCTCTCGAACAGTTCCAACCAATCTTCCACGTCTTCGAACGAGTCACCATGGAATGTTGGCGGCTTGCGAGGTTGGCTTACGACTAGCTGTGCCGGTGTTACCTGGGTAGTCATTGTGGCGGCGTCCGTTGTGGGAGTTTCTCTTGGCAAGAAGAGAAGAGGGCCGAATTCGGGCGAGTCACCTCGAAGACGGCGGCTCGTCCGCTGGTGTACAGGTGTCAGTTCCACGGGATGGACTCGCGGGTTGTCGGGGCTACGCTGACTTTCGTTCGTGGGGCTTCGACTCATACCCAGCACCTCCACCAGAAATGTAACGATGTTAGTAAAACAAGGATATTTATTAAAGGCGAACTTGTGCCCACAAGTAAAGGTCACTGCGGTCGTGCAGGAATCCGCGGCAGTCGGGTTCTCAAACTGGCTCGAACCGTCTTCCTCTTCTTCTCGCGTGACACCTCGGGCGCGTGCCGCATGCGAGCCGGGTCCAACTGGCTGCCCGTGCCACGAAGGTCGCTTCCTGTTGTTGCTGAACAACACCACTGTACGGCGTGCACAGTGCCCAATGCAAAGGACGCGCAACTTGAATGTCACCAAGTTTGTCGTGGCAATATTGTTACGTGGATATTGGGAATATAGGCAGACTGTATTTGCAATATATATACAAGATGAGTCACAGTAGTTAACATGGCTGACCGCTAACAGCACACAGCAGCTAGCATCTCGCAATCTTCTTCCTCTCTCTTCTCTCATCCTTCTGTAACAATATGATGTGACAACAACGAACGAATGACGGCTGTGTCACGGCCGATGGCGTAACTGCGACGGCTTGACGAGAGTTGAACGACAAAGCTGCAACGACGATGATGCAACGACCACGATGGCATTACGACTACGAGCACATAATTAACGGCCCAACTTGGTAGACAACCTAGGTTAATGAGTCGGCGTAGGAGGCTAGATAGATAGATACGTTCAAGAGAGAGAGAGAGAAAACAAGTGGTGAAAGGCAGAGAGGTTAACCAGATTAAGTGTCCATTTGGCTACTCTGCACAGGGGGTTGGGGTAAGGGCAGAAAAGGTGAGAAAACAGTAGAAGATTAAAAAAACTCATCAGTTCAGACACACTATTATTTTTCGATCAGAACAGATTATATAAACTCAAGACGGCTGAAGTATAGGGAAAGAATGTTAATCGCATTAAAAGAAAACAATGTGTGACCGATGGTGGAATTGAACCTCTGCCATCGAGTGCAACAATCCGGTGCTCTAACCGTTAGGCAACGATCCCTTTTTCTTTCTTAATTACCTTTACTGAATTCACCAAGATATATATATATATATATATATATATATATATATATATATATATATATATATATATATATATATATATATATATATATATATATATATAAACGGGATGGGAAAGGCAGGGAGGTTAACCGGATGAGATTCTGGTTTGCTATCCTGCACTGGGGGAGGGGGAATTTAAAGGCGGAAAAAAACAGCGGAGAGAAAAAGCAGGGAAACGAAAAATAAAGTTAGGGAAGGTCGTACGGAACGTAAAAGTTTCAAGAGTGCCTTCACTGTCTTTTGGTGTGACGACTGTACAATCCATTTTACAATCGCACCAGCCCAAACGCTGAGGAGAGGAACAATCAAAACTCTGGCATGTACAGTCAGCCCTTCTAACCTAGGAAGCCAGTCTTGTTCTGGTTCTTGCAGTTTATGCACTTGAACCATACCGATTCGCGAAAGTAACTCCTTATACGCCTCACGTCTAGATCGGCATGACGATCCACCATTCTTGACAACCAAATACCATGCAGGCCGAGGAGCATTATCCTGTCAAACGGCATGTCTTCGTCGTTATGAACCAGTAAAAATCTAATGCCGTAGCTATCTAGGCGAAGTCGTTTTTTTTTTTGATGTTTTTTGAAGAACATCCCAAAGGAAGTAACCTCCTCAACAGTCTTGAAGAATGTGTTCAATTGTCTTAGGTGTCCTAAAAAAATCATTATATATATGTGGTTCATCTGAGTAGCATGGCGTTTTCCCATTGGTCGAGAGCTTGACATTGTTCCCAGTGTTCTTATCGGTACAACTGCGAATGTAAACTGTAGTGTTCTACGCAGACATCCAAGTTGGCTTTCCTGCAGTGCGTTTTCGGCGCTCATGGACGAATCAGCGAGACACAGAAAGTTTCGCTTTAATAAAACGGTGAGTGCCCCAAGGTACGAACATTTCTTTTTCTTCCATGTATGTCCTCACTTCTAGCGTATTAGCATGCAGTTTGAAAAATAAACTTCTGACACGCCCCTTCACGGTCATGTTTTTTGTTTTTTTTTACACTCTTTAAAACGCCTTGACCTGGGCCAGCATTGTATTGAGTTCTATACAGGGGAATGGGATGGAACACATCACATAAGTCATTGCGCTGTCTTTTTGCGAGAAACACCACCGAGATATTCGAGCGAGAAATGACCTTGTAAAATACGACACGAAAGATACACTTCTCTCTCATATACCCATAAATTCTACCTAGCAGACACTCGGACCACACAAGTAAGTTTGACACATAGCTACCTAGCCTAACTGGGCACACAGTTCGCAAAGAAAAAAGGGTTCAGTAACATTGCGAAAAAAATACGATTCACCATTCGCCTAATATACAGATGTGATAGGCCAAGTCCTCCTAGGCGGAGACGCCTAGGAATACTTATTCGCTCATCTTTTTACCACGCAGGTCCCCAGTAAAAAAAAAAAAACACAGCAAAAACGCGATGCAGGTTCTGAATGTTAACACGTGAGCAATGCAATACCTGCAGCACGTACCACAACTGGTTGATAAGGAAGAAGCTGAAGATTGTGGCGCGTCCGAAATGAAGCCCTTAAAACGCTCGGAGCTTTCCCGCAATGCGGCAACTTCACGACAATAGTGCTCACCACCATCATAATGCTGCAAAGGTACACCTAGGTATTTAACTGGCGTAGCGAACCAAGACATGTTCGCAAAAATACTTGGGGTTGAAATCCAGTAGCCATGCCAGAATCCCAAGCACTTTCCCCACTTTATATCCCTGCCGCTTACTCTACAAAAACAAAATGTTTTGCAATGTTCACAACTCTTAAGAACGCTTTCTTGGTTTGAACGTAGCACAGTGTCGGAGGCAGCGCGAAGCGGTAGCCGCCGTAGCCACGGTTTATTTAGGCCGGCCAGCCATGGTCCCGCGGGATCTCGGGAGCGGCCAACAGCGCGTGGCCCCTCAAGTCGAGCTATTCTCGCGCTACCCGCACGTGAGTCCATCTCCTTCGCCTTCTTTGGAGGCGACAGTCGCGCCGCTACAACAGCAACATCGTCAGCGTATACTAGGAGCCGTACTTCGGTTGCGTGCAGACGGAAACCTCGAACGCTGGTGCTGTTGATTACGGTTAGACAAAATGGCTCAACGTACGAGCAAGAAAGTTGCGACGAAAGGGGACATCCCAGGCACACAGCGCTTTGCACGTCGATTCGTTCTACCACCATTTCAGTAACAATAATCCACGTTGTGCAACCTCTGTAGGCCATGGTGACAGCATCTCTTGTAGCAGAACCGACATTTACATGCTGCGAGATACGCAAGAGCACATCGTGAGGCCTTCTATCAAACGTTTTTTTTTTTTTCGAAGTCTCGTTGTATCACTGCGATTCCTTCGCCTGTAGCATCACAACATTCGAGCACGCACCTGACCTTGCGAATATTTGTTAATATTGCGTGACCTTTAATAACACATGTTTGACGTTGTCCAACCAATTCACTCATAACCATTTGCATATATTTAGCCAAGACCTTCGATAACAGTATCTAGGCAACGATCGCATGTCTTTTTCTTTATCATATAGGAGCAGAGCTTTCAAGAAACTGTTGTGAATCAGCATGCGCCACTGACACGTGCTTATCTTGCTAGATTGCTAGAAAACAATTAGAAGTGCTATTTCGTCAGCTAGGGTTATCGCTAATATCGCCAGCCACGCCCTCGCACGTGGCGTGTTCGCTCAGATTTAGCTACAGGGAAGCCTTTATCGCAAATGAAAGCTTCATTAGTGACGCTAAACGACTACTTTAAGTACTATCTCTAGATTTCCTGGTTTCATTTCATTTGCGTATTTTCTTGCTTTCATCCACACTCTAAAGTTATAGGTTTTATTTTGGTTATGGTAATACTTAAAAGATGGGACTTTCCAACTTCTTGGCCAGTACCCCGTAGTGGGCAAGAGTCATTGTTTACAAACAAAACGAACATCCACCTCATAGTGGATAAGTGCCACTACTCAGCCAAAGCAAAGCAAGCAAGTCATATCGGGTCGTAAGTGCGATTTATTTTCTGCGTTCCTTCTAATTTTGCTCGCCTTTATCGCGACAAATTTTATGCGTTTGTATAAGTCAAGCAGGTGTTTTGGTCAATGGCAGAATTGTACCGTCGTTAGCACGGCTAATCGCCGTTCTCATGGCAAGTCTCTGATAGTGAAAACAACGGCTCCTTAAGCACACTGAACCACGGCACTTATCAGGACAACAACTCACGCGTCTGACGGCTTCAAAAATCGCGCAGTTCGGGTAATCTTAAGGCGACCGATAATGCCATCGGTAACCGGCCCCAATGTCAACAGCAAAGTTTGTAGATAACGTTTGAAAGCATCATTTTCAATTGTAGCCATACAGTTCACAATTTAAAAGATCGCTAACTAATTTGTAGTGTTGGTCGGCAGAAGAACGAGACAGATGTCAACCCATATCACACCAGAGGCAAGCCCTTTTATTCATGCGAGCACCCATATATATACCCGGCAACAGTGGTGCCATCTATGGCTTTGATAGTTATGCAACTAAGGGCACCTAGTGTCGCCCTACGACACTACATCTACCCCTTCCTTAATACAGACATATTTACAAGCCAGTCAATGTTTATATCCAAGCACATAGTCCTGAAACCTTGCCGGTGGTCTTCTATCTCGTGTGGACCGACGAAACGCTGGCGGCTCGCCAGCAGTTTCGATCACAACGGAAGCACTGTCACCATCTTCTGAAGATATTGACGGGGATAGCTCCAACTGCCCAGAGGTTCTGCCAGGTGTCCGTGGACTTGGCAGCGAAGAGGCTTGTGCTCCGTGTAGCGGCGCAGTTTGGTAGTCGTCATCCCACCGTACCTTATGTTGTAGCGATGATCCCATTGGCACTGCAGTCAGCTGTGAGGCATTCCAAGTTCGAACGTCTTCCAGGCAGAAGGACCAACGCCCGATGCGCTTAAGGATCTTCATTGGAGGTCCAAAGCTGGGAGTACCTTTCGGACCAGGAATTGGTTTATTAACGCGCACATACTTCCCAACTTGGAACTGCGGTACCCGGGCTGCTCTTCGTCGGTCAGCGTACACTTTGTTTTCTGCGCTGGTGCTCTTTCACCCTCTTCCGAAGTGAGGACATCTCTGGAGCGGGGTCCGTGAAGAAGCTAGAAGTGGGATGTCCGACGACGTCCAAGGATGTCCTGATGTGCCGGCCATGCAGAAGCACTGCAGGAGAAAGGCCAGTGGTACTGTGAGGAGTAACTCTGAAGATCCGCAAGTACTCTGCAACAGTGTTCTTCACTGGTCGCTGCTCTAGCAAGGCCAACACAATATAAGATTTGAGCACACGGTTGAACCTTTCCACCTGTACATTTGCCTGTGGGTGATACACAGCCGAGAAGGTGTGCTTGATGCCCCTGTCTTGAAGAAAGGACTCGAATTCTCGGGATGTAAATTGTGGTCCATGATCCGAGACCAGTTCGTCGGGGTAGCCTTCTCGTGCAAATATTGACAGGAGAAAGTCCATCACTTTAGTGGAAGACACATCCCTGCAGAAAGCAACTTCTGGTCATTTGGAAAAATAATCAACAACCGATATAACGAAACGGCAATCGGCTGGTGCACGCTCAAATGGGCCCACAATATCAATAGCTATCTTGCTCCAAGGTTTATCTGGAAGGGCCACTGGCTGTAGTGGAGTGGGATAGCTCTTAGCACTTTTGTCTGCCGACTGGCAGACCATGCAGTTTCGGATGGCAGTCTACTTGTTTGTCCAGACCTGGCCACCAGTACTTTTCACGAAGACGTTGCTTGGTCTTCACAATTCCCGGGTGCGATTCATGGGCAAGCTGAATAAACGTAGCAGTGAGCTTGGCTGGAACCACAATACGCTCCGAGCGCATAAGCAGACCATCTGCTACTGACAATTCCTCCCGGACCTCATAGTAAGGAGTCAGTTCAGCAGTCAAAGATTTCTTCGGTGGCCATGCTGTCTGAACAAAATGAACAACCTCCTGGAGTTTGCAATCCTCGGCAGTAGCAAGGCGAAGGTCATTGACATGAACTGAAGATGTGACCAGAGACACAACTTCCTCTTCAATCTGAAGGCCATCTTCTGTGTCTGGAACAGGCAGCCGGGACAAAGCGTCTGCTACCTTGTTGTGTTCTCCACGTCTGTACTGAACTGTGAAATTGTAACGAAGCAAACGAGCGGTCCACCTTGTAATGCGAAGTGGTCGCTGTCCTGTGCTTTGTGTCGAAAGTAGAGAGACTAGGGCTTGATGGTCCGTTACCAACGTGAATGGTCGTCCCCAGAGATAAGTGTGCCATTTCTCGCATGCCCACAGACACGCCAGGGCCTCCCGCTCTCGCGCTGAGTACTTCCGCTCCGTTTCTGTCAGAGTTCGGGATGCGAATGCAACAGTCCGAGTGTGTGGGCCGTGAGCCTGTCGTAGTACTGCTCCCAGGCCATAAGCAGACGCATCTGTGGCCACAATAACAGGGAGCGTCGGATCGAACATTTGCAGTATCTTGTGCGATGATAGGAGCTTCTTTACCCTTGCAAAGCTCTTTTCGGCAGCGTCATCCCATTCAATATATACATCCTTACGAAGCAACCTACGCATAGGTTCTACCTCTTCAGCCAGGTGGGGAATAAACTTAGCATAGTACTCAACCAAGCCCAAAAATGAACGCAGCATGCTTGTGTCTGTGGGGGTGGCAGCGTGAACAATGGCATCAACCTTGGCTTGAAGGGGAGCTATTCCTTCCGAGCTGACGCGATGCCCAAGAAATGGTAACTCCGATGCATTAAACACGCATTTATCATTGAGCTTAAGTCCAGCTTCAGAGATTCGTTGAAGAACTTGCTCCAGATTTCTCAAATGCTCTTTTTCAGTCCTGCCAAAGATAATGATGTCGTCTAGGTAGCACAGTACCCCTTTGCAGCCTCGCAGGACCTTTGTCATGAGGTGTTGAAACTCAGCTGGGGCTGATGCCAGTCTGAAGCACACCCTTTTGAAACGAAAAAGGCCATCGTGCGCAATGAAAGCAGTGAGGTCTCTGCTATCTGGGTGAAGCAGCACCTGGTAATAGGCAGAAGCTAAATCGAGCTTTGAAAAGTGGCATGCTCCATTCAGAGAGTGTAGAAGCTCTTCCGTATGGGGCAAGGGAAAGCTGTCGACTACAATCGCTTTGTTACGCTCTCTTAAGTCAACGCAGAGGCGGATACTGTCATCCTTCTTGCGGACTACAACGATAGGATAAACCCACTCGGAAGCGTTAACCCTTTCAATGACATCATCAGAAAGAAGACGCTCAAGCTGGTCGCTAACCGGCTTGCGCAGAGAAAGCGGCAACCGTCTGAGCTTTTGCACGACTGGAGAGGCTGACGACTTTATCTTGAACTTGTGCTGAATGCCCTTGGCAAGTCCAAGGCCTGGTGAGAACAAATGGCAAAATTTTGCCCATAGCAAAGCTGGCATACCGAACTTTGGCATACTTAGCGGGCTGTGCTGTTCCTGTGCCGTTTTAGCTGCTCCTTCCAGCATGGCACCTGAACCTTCTTCGGCAGCCGTGTGCAGGCAACGTAGCTGTGCACCCACAATATGTAGCTCTAGAGCTTGCACAGCGTCCAGACCAAGAAGAGAAGTCCCTCCGGGTGCGACATGAGTTGCTATAACGGCCGTTTTTTCCTTGTACGAGATTCCGGCTTTAAATTGTCCCAGCACAGGAACCTTCCGGCGTTAGAAGTCCAACAAAGTAAGTTTAGAGCTGGTCGATTGTATGCCGTCTTCGAACACGCTTCGGAATTCTTGTTCCCGTATAATTGACACGGAGGATCCAGTGTCGACCAAGAACTTCACAACGTGCGGTTGCGATTTGGAGTTGATTGGCGTGACTGCCACTTCAATGTAGACACCTGTGGGCTTATCTTCGTAAACAGTGAGAATGCTGATGGCGTCTGACGTGTCCTGTTCAGAAACTACTTCGCGGACGCGAGCCGGGCGTCGTCCTCGTGCGCTGCGGCCGCTACGGCAGACTTGCATGAAGTGACCACGGCGGCCGCATGCGAAGCAGGTCTTACCGCGAGCGGGGCACACAGACGGCTCGCAACCTGCTGTGCCGCAATTACCGCAGGCACCTGAAATTCCGCTGTACGGAACAACGGCGGTGGCCTTGTCTGAAGTTGGCGGGAGAGCATGACGAACGCGGGCTTGACTTGGGACGCGCGTGTCATTGTCGCTGAAACGCCGGTTATCTTGTCTGGCCATTCCAAAAGCGTCACGTTGGCGTGGCTGTTGTATGATGCGCTGAATGGGGTTAGCAAAGGCTTCAGACTCGAGCTGAGCTCGCTCACAAAGTAGCGCAATTTCGACAGCACGGTCGAAAGTCAGCGCGCCTCCTTCCAATAACAATCGTGAACGTAACTGCGGAGTTGCAACGCCAGTGATGAACTGCTCGCACATGTTTTCGTTTGCTTGCTCGCCGAAATTGCAAGAGGCAGCCAGTTCTCGAAGCGCGAGGGCGAAGTCAGAGATGGACTCACCGTGTAGCTGACGGCGTTCGCGGAAGTGGTTGCGTTCCAGCCGAACGTTGCGCGTGTCGGCGAAATGTCGAGCCAGCGTCTCGCGGGCCACGTCGTATGCGTCTGGGGAACTAGTCGCTGTGGCGTCTTGCTCGGAGAGCGCGGCTGAAGCAGCTTCGTTCGGCGCAGTTGGCGATGGGAGTGCATCGAAAATGCGTTGTTCTTCAGGCCCCAAGCAGTGTAGCAGAAGAGCTCGGCGGCGGGACGCAGGCAGGTCGGCAGCTCCAGACGCGAGAAGGAAATTCTCGAAGAGGCGTATCCAGCGGGGCCATGGAATGGCTGGAGTGCCCGGGGTAGCGAGGAATAGCGGCGGCGGCGAAAGTGCAGCGCATCCCATCCTCGTCGCCAAATTGTAGTGTTGGTCAGCAGAAGAACGAGACAGATGTCAACCCATATCACACCAGACGCAAGCCCCTTTATTCATGCGAGCACCCATATATATACCCGGCAACAGTGGTGCCATCTATGGCTTTGATAGTTATGCAACTAAGGGCACCTAGTGTCGCCCTACGACACTACATAATTGTTATTAAACTTCCCTCGATTATCAAAACAACAAGACAGACTTGAGGATTATGAAGGAGGTTATGAGAATATGTAAATTTGGTTTTATCTGCAGAGAGAGGTTCACTTCTGTTTCTTTTTTTTAACTTGTTTCGTGTTAGCTGGGACAACATGTATAGACACATGAGTAATGCGTTTGCGTAGATTCTTGCTGCTGACTGCTTTCATTAGTTGTCATAAACTATCAGCATGTGAAACGTATTACGGAGTATTCCTAGCGTGGCGTTGCCTGTGGCGACTGTATATAGTATGATGATGATAATAATGATCTTGTGGCATCCCCTTTGAAACGCGGCGATGAGACATAGTCACCTAGCCTGCTTAAGTTAATCAGGTACGCTACACATGCTTTGCGTTCTAGCATTGTTGTATGCATATCCTTCATCTTTCTTCTCTTCCTCGAAACTTCTCTATCTACCTTGTGCCGCTACTTATGGCTGGAAAGGATCCGGTCGTATTAATCTCATCACTGCTTTTTTTTTAACCAGTACTCTAAACGTATCTTGCTTATCTCGAATGCTGACCGGTTGATGCTTCCGTCCAATATAAATCCAAGCGCTTCTGGAAGAATTGCGTTACCTCAGGGTCACGTTAGGTGAATGCCATTCGCATTCCACTATGGAATGCACTGAATAGTCTCCGGATTTTTGCTGTAGCATCCACATGCCTCATTTTGTTTCGAGCAACCACGCTTTCAGAATTGGTTACTTGTAACAGAAGGTAGGGCGAGACAAAATACAATCACATGGGAAGGTACGTATAACAAGAGCTAAACTCATTGTATATTCACGGGCGTGTGCCGCGAAATATGCACGGTATACTTGGGGCAAAGAGCACATGTCTGGACATGAACAAAAAGGACATATTTATGACTCTGCGCCACCGCTGTACCATAGTGCAGTGGTGGCGTAGAGGTAGAACACCCGCCTCGCGTGCAAGCAGTCCGTGGTTCGAATCCTGGGGCCGCGCAATTTTCCATCGGATTAAAAAAAATCCGCGTGCTGATAAAATTGCATAAACAGGCCTGGAGTGTGGCCTGATCCCGGTGACCAGAACCGGCAACGCACTCCCTCACCAGAGCAGGATTGGCCACCCCGGTGCAGTACTTGGACACAACCTCCTATATGAACACAACAACCAAACCCCGGCCCTCAGCCCCAGCAGCTGCGAAGCAACTGGCCATGGCGGCGGTCAGACCTGCGACGCAGCAGAGGGTGCTAAGAATCCCTGGCTCCGGACAGGCCGCGATTGGAATATGAACCTGGCAACGTTTAACGCTAGAACGTTATCTAGTGAGGCGAGTCTAGCAGCGCTATTGGAGGAATTAAAGGGCAGTAAATGGAATATAATAAGGCTCAGTGAAGTTAGGAGGCCAAAAGAAGCATATACAGTGCTAAAAAGCGGGCACGTCCTGTGCTACCGGGGCTTAGCGGAGACACGAGAACTAGGAGTCGGATTCCTGATTAATAAGAATATAGCTGGTAACATACAAGAATTCTATAGCATTAATGAGAGGGTGGCAGCTCTTGTTGTGAAACTTAATAAGAGGTACAAAAAGAAGGTTGTGCAGGCCTACGCCCCCACATCCAGTCATGATGACCAGGAAGTCGAACGCTTCTATGAAGACGTGGAATCGGCGATGGGAATCGGCGATCGGCGACGTGGAATCGGCGAGAGTAAGAACTAAATACACTATACTAATGGGCGACTTTAATGCCAAGGTAGGCAAGAAGCAGGCTGGAGACAAGGCAGTGGGGGAATATGGCATAGGCAATAGGAATAGCAGGGGAGAGTTATTAGTACAGTTTGCGGAACAGAATAATATGCGGATAATGAATACCTTCTTCCGCAAGCGGGATAGCCAAAAGTGGACGTGGAGGAGCACGAACGGCGAGACTAGAAATGAAATAGACCTCATACTCTGCGCTAACCCTGGCATCATACAAGATGTGGACGTGCTCAGCAAGGTGCGCTGCAGTGACCATAGGATGGTAAGAACTCGAATTAGCCTATAGACCTGAGGAGGGAACGGAAGAAACTGGTACATAAGAAGCCGATCAATGAGTTAGTGGTAAGAGGGAAAATAGAGCAATTCCAGATCAAGCTACAGAACAGGTATTCGGCTTTAACTCAGGAAGAGGACCTTAGTGTTGAAGCAATGAACGACAATCCGTAAAGGCTACTCAACAATAGACCATATTCACACTATGAATCAGGTGATAGAAAAATGTGCGGAATATAACCAACCTTTATATATAGCTTTCACTGATTACGAGAAAGCGTTTGATTGAGTCGAAACCTCAGCAGTCATGGAGGCATTGCGGAATCAGGGTGTAGACGAGCCGTATGTAAAAATATTGAAAAATATCTATAACGGCTTCACAGCCACCGTAGTCCTCCATAAAGAAAGCAACAAAATCCCAATAAAGAAAGGCGTCAGGCAGGGAGATACGATCTCTCCTATGCTATTCACAGCGTGTTTACAGGAGATATTCAGAGACCTGGATTGGGGAGAATTGGGGATAAGTGTTATTTATTTTTTTATTTATTTATTTAGGAATACTGCAGGCCTTAGAAGGCCCAGGCAGGAGGGGAAAGGTACATACAAAAAGAAAGCACAATAGATTGACGAAAGAGTAAAAAAAGAGCTCCGGAAAAAATGTAATAGAAAGTACAATTGCATAATGAGTAAAGCACCTCTAAATAATGCATAGAGAGTGGCAGATACAAATTGAAACGCTGTTTCACAAGCACAATTTCAAAGCACAGGAAATCTAATAGAAAAAAGAGGAGGAGTGCATAATTCAAAATTACTAATGTTAATGTTAAGTTAATGGAGAATACCTTGGTAACTTGCGATTCGCTGATGATATTGCCTTGCTTAGTAACTCAGGGGACCAATTGCAATGCATGCTCACTGACCTGGAGAGGCAAGGCCGAAGGGTGGGTATAAAAATTAATCTGCAGAAAACTAAAGTAATGTTTAACAGTCTCGGAAGAGAACAGCAGTTTACGATAGGTAGTGAGGCACTGGAAGTGGTAAGGGAATACATCTACTTAGGACAGGTAGTGACTGCGGATCCGGATCATAAGACTGAAATAATCAGAAGAATAAGGATGGGCTGGGGTGCGTTTGGCAGGCATTCTCAGATCATGAACAGCGGGTTGCCATTATCCCTCAAGAGAAAAGTTTATAACAGCTGTGTCTTACCAGTACTCACGTACGGGGCAGAAACCTGGAGGCTTACGAAAAGGGGTCTACTTAAATTGAGGACGACGCAATGAGCTATGGAAAGAAGAATGATAGGTATAACGTTAAGGGATAAGAAAATAGCAGATTGGGTGAGGGAACAAACGCGAGTTAATGATATCTTAGTTGAAATCAAGAAAAAGAAATGGGCATGGGCAGGACATGTAATGAGGAGGGAAGATAACCGATGGTCTTTAAGAGTTACAGAACGGATTCCAAGGGAAGTGAAGCTTAGCAGAGGGCGTCAGAAAGTTAGGTGGGCGGATGAGATTAAGAAGTTTGCAGGGACAACATGGCCACAATTAGTACATGACCGGGGTAGTTGGAGAAGTATGGGAGAGGCCTTTGCCCTGCAGTGGGCGTAACCATGATGACGATGATGATGATGATGACGCTCGTCAATGTGGTTCTTAAAGGTTTAAGGGTCTGTGACCCTAACTTGTTTTAAAAAATTGAGTACTCCAAACTTTTGAATTCGAAGCTCCACGGGAATTCAGCCTTTTGTCAAATGT
This sequence comes from Dermacentor variabilis, assembly GCF_050947875.1. Taxonomy (NCBI): domain Eukaryota; kingdom Metazoa; phylum Arthropoda; class Arachnida; order Ixodida; family Ixodidae; genus Dermacentor; species Dermacentor variabilis. The sequence goes on from NC_134571.1 coordinate 128,215,169, forward strand.
ATCGTCCCGTAAAGTTGTGCGGCCGACTTTTAATTTCTGTCAGGGCGACCTCAGCGACGTTTCTTCTACGAAAGTATCTTCTTAACGTACTCGATACATTACAAAGGGGCATAGGTTTGAGCATTTTGGTTATTCATCGTGACACAAATAACATATAGTGCAGTAGGGAAATGTATGCCTGAATCCATGAATGTGCGTGTGCAAGAGCACAGCAAAAAAGTCGGCAATATTGCTACAGACGGCCAACTGGCAGCTCATTGTAAAAAATGCGAAGTGCAGCCACCTTGCCGTCCTGTGCTTCAGCAGACTTGTCGTGTATCGTCATCACAATAGCTTGACTAGGGAAATCATAGAAGCTCCTGAGATCACACGGGCAGGAGATGACTGTGTCAGTGGGCCATCAGTGGCAAACAGCTTGAATTTATGACATAGTCGGCATGTGGCAATGTACCTTCCTTCTCTCTGCGGATGGGTGTATATATAGCCCCAGGATCCGTAATAAAATCCTTGTTGAAAGTTAGTGATTGTCCTGTCTCGACTTGTCCCACGTCCTTACTGCGCTATGTTACATGTATCTCGGCACATTAACAGACGCGAAAAAAACATATTTGTCGAGTATATTTTTGTTATAATCAATTTTTTGTGGTATCCGTATTTTGCGCGAACATTTCTTTTATATCACTTATGAGTTTGAAATTTGCCCAACGCCGGGTATCATTCACGTGCGCTCATCGATAGTAGTCACATTATTTGTTGCGCTATCAATGACAATTTCGTGGTTCACATAACCACTTTATGCAGACGAGGCGAGATTGGGCAAATGAGTTGTAGTGGAAAGCACGATGCGACTAATATGCAGTTTATTCGACAATATGTTTGGTTTTACGGTTTTCCTAAAAGTCGTACAAGATGTTCCAGTTTTACGTGAAGTGCACGCGTATATTTACATCACTTCATAAGCAGGCTCTCGCAGTGAAACAGTGTGCCTACATTTAGAGGATTTGTAGTATTTACATGTATAATTACAAAAACTAGGGGTGTTCGAAAAGAATCGAACACGAAAGTTCGAGAAAAATGAACTTCGAATATCGACTCGAACGCCAGGTATATTTAACTTCTGAACAAAGTGAAAGGTTGCGTGGCCTTCGTTGGGAGAAAAAAAAGAAATATAAAAGAAGAGGTACACGTACGTGATCATTCGGTGTGTCCCGAATGATCACGTACTGTCATCATTCGGTGTCCCCCCCCCCCCCCCCCATGACGAGTAACCACTGGATTTCAAATAAAGTTGGAAGCTTGTAAGCTAAACAACTTAACGGTTATTGAATCTAGTGAGCTATGACGATCATAAAAACGAACCACAGCAGCAGCACGTCACCATATGCGCGTAATCTAGCGATACACCAGCTTAAGGATGTAAGTACAACACTATAGCGACGCACGTTGTATTCGAGCAACCCAAGCGTGACGATATAGGCCAATCGTCAAACTGTTTTTGCCTAAACTGAGTCACCAAATTTGTAGGCTACCTGAGGAGAGGCACGGGTATTTAACGAGTAGAAATTGATGTGAATCTCCTTCATGCGTCCTCTGAGGAACTCCATAGGGCTGAATTCACAAATGTTTTTGTCCGTAAGAGCGTTATCGCTGATTGGTTGGAGACCTTCGCTAATAATGCGTCCGTTGTCACTATTTGACGGTTTTTGTTGTCACGAACTTTACTAGCATAAGAAAATTTTGGGAATACGGGCCCTGGTGCGTCTTCGAAACAACCGCGGTGTTCTACTGCAGCGGAATCATACGGAAGAGTCTCTACTTGCATCGATATCTTTCCCTGTAGACTGCGGAATTTTTATTTCGTTGTATAGCATTCGTACAGAAACTACTACCCGACAACTTCGAATAGTGACTTCATGTCTTGTTGGAGATCGCAACAGTAACCGAGGGAACAGTGGATTAAACAGAGCGCTGTACTTCTAGCACCTAATTTTCTTCTCAGAAGGTTCAGCTGCTCGAAATTGCGAATATTCGCTCATTCCTCTAAAAAAAATAACGAGAACTGACTCGGTTAGTTTCAGCTCGAATCGCACAGTTCATGCTGTCGCAATGAGCAAACGAACGAAAGAAGATCTCGTGAATCTCCCGCCCTGCCCATCGTCTTTGTTATTCGACTACGACCTCCTCGTTACTTCGGCTCCCGCGCTTAGCGGGATTTCGCTCCGTCCCGGACTCAATGCGCGCAGACCAGTGCCGTCTTCGAGGGTGCGCTTACAGAAGCACCGGTGCTATAGGATCTGGGGGCTACGGGGCTGATGCGGCCGCGTCAGAAGGAGCCTGCGGATGAAAAGTGCCGAGCACTGCTGGGCTGCGCGAAGCGGGCAACTGTGTCTGGACGGGGAAGCGGCTAACGAATGGGGATCCTCATCGGAAGTGACAGCCCCGAGTTGGCGCGCTCAGGGGGGACGCCCCGCCACCCAGGGCGAGGAGAACGCATCTCGTCGGTCGCTTCTATGTAGCTACTGCTGCAGCTAGGTATACGGCAGCCTTAGGAGAATGTTCGGAGCCGGCAGCGTCAGTTGTTCCGCCGAGACTTTCGCGAGTGGTTCCGCTTTCCATTGGTATAGGATGTAATAAACGAATCACAATCCCGTTCAAAGAGAACTGACGTGACATTTATGACATTTTGGACGCCATTTCGTGCGTGTTTCCTTTTTTCCTCGCTGTTCAGCTGCAATGAATCGCGAAAAATAGCTGTTTTGTGCCGCGCTACCTTTCGTTTAAAGCGGAGCTTCCATTGCCTTCTCCGACTTTTCTTCTTTTGCTACTGCTGCTTGCTGCTGTCGTCATCGTCTTGCACGCCGCGCGATTCAGAGCGTGCATAAACATGGCAGGATCGGGGCAGACATGAAAGGAGACGCGAGGAGTTCGGTTAGAGCTTTGCTTCGCATTGCTTACGATGCCCTCTGGAGCTCCCTGGGCGTTGCCACAATTATCTCTTGACTGCTGCAATTACCCGCGATCCCCCGCAAAAGCTTTGCGGAAACTGCAGCCCTTACCTTTCCACCAACGTGCAACAGCCCAAAGGGGAGGTAGATAGAATGGTAGAGCGGAAGTAGGGAGGAGAGGCAGAGAATGGCTAACCCCGATGCCGTCGCGGAAAGAGTGAAATGTCTATCTTCGCTCGTACACATGGGCGTGGGCGGTTGAAGGAAAAGGCGACGTAAGAGGGCAAGGAAACTCTACTGACTAACAGCGGTTGCGGACAAAATGAATAAATTTAAGTTCAACGTACGCCACGTTTCTACTGTTTCTGAAAATTAAACTCCGTGCAAATTTGTCAAGCGCTCAACTGACGCAGGGTGAGGAGACGCAAAGCCGCACAAAAGCTCGATAGCGTCCAGGCGAGACTAGGCAGCTGCCGCGTGTCAAATCAACCCTTCTGTGCCCGTCGCGGTACCTTTGCGGCTATGGCGTCGCACGAGGTCGCCGGTTCGATCCCGACAGCGGCCGCCGCGTTTCGACGGGGGCGAAATACAAGAACGCTCGTGTACTTAGATTTAAAGGCCCGTTAGAGAGCCCCAGGGGGCCAAAACTAGTCCGGCGTCCGCCACTAAGGCATACCTGATAATCCGATTGTGCTTTTGCCGCGTACAGATGCATAATTCAATTAAAGTTTAACACGTCTGCCACGTTGAGGTGTGCCACGTGAGGCAATGGCTATGCTTACCTTCTCGGAGGTCATGAACAATGGTGCACAACAACGCCTCCAGCAAACACGTGTCCTTGTATATTGTGGGTACTACGCAGAGAAGCAGCAGTGGTGTACGCAAAGTAACGGTTAACATCGACTCACCACTTTCGTGTTGTACTAAACGCTGAAGAAATGGAACGATTTCCCTTGACATCACCGCCAATTAACGTCAACAAAAGCAAACAGCTCATCAACCATTGCTTACATCTATTCCCACAGTGCGTGGAATCCGCATAACATTCATAAGATTGTATTGTTACTATGGGCATATCAACCACTGTCTGAAAATGAACACAGTACTTTGCTTCCAGACAATGGCTTAGAAATAAGGACGCGACAAGGGTGCGCTTTATTAAGCTCCCTCCATAAGCAGTGTTATGTCCGTTTGTGCATGCTCATTTCTTGCTCTCCAATCTAAACTCGCGTAACTTAGTCACTTTACTTAGCTTTAAAGGGCGCCACACCAGGCCACATGGCAATCAGTGGGAATGGTGCGCTGGAGGTTGTCACGTATCCTAAGGAGTGTTCTACAGCTACAACTTTTCACATTACTTCAACAATAGCAGAGATAAAAATATTTGAGCTGCCGCGACTACGATTTCAGGAGGCGAGCGTCACGGTCAACATATAACTCTCCACATTCCCCGTCTAGCCTCAGCAAGCGGAATTCCTTCACTGCGTTCTCCCATGCCGAAGGCGGAAGGGTCGCGTGACGAATACGTCACGGGTCCCGCTTTCCTTCTGTTTCTCACTCGCGCGCGTTCTTGTCGAGGGGGTGCGCTTCCGGCAACAGTTTCGCGCGCGAGCAATTGCGGTTGTCACGTTTCGCGCAGTGGACGGGAACATCTGATTAGCGGTATAACTCACTGCCAGACTCACGAGCGCTCAAGAGGGCGTGACAGGATGAAAGAACATGATCGCAGCGCTGGAACACGGTAGAAAATGGCAGTTGTGTTCTCTGCACGCGCGACTTCACGACTTGGGACCTGTCGCGTTGCCGCATGCTGCAGCGGCCAAACGGCCGAGCTGTCGGTGATGAAGGAACGCGCAGGTCACGCCCAGTTCTCGAAGGCCCGCAGAAGTACCCCGACGTTTTTGCCAGCAGTATACACAAGTACCGTGACGTCATCGCCCATGGCTTCCGTGGGCACAGATACGAAAGATGCAACAGTGTAATGGAACGAATGCGCGATAACATCGCGCAACCACTTATCAGCACATCCCGCTTTTTCGAACAAACAATTTAGCGTCTTACTAAAGCATACCAAGGTTAAAGGGGCATATCGCGCGTTACAAGAACGCGCGGTACAATCGATTCATTGAATAGCCCCACCAGATCGGGCGGTTGACTACTCTGCCGGCTCCGGTCACATACCCCATTGCAGAGGGCACCTGACAGGCCGCTAATGAGGCGCCGGAATTGTCGCCTATCGATTCAGTCGGATCATCGTTAGCCGGGAATTCGTAGCCCCCTTCGGGCTTCTCCCGTTTTGGCAGGCGGTTCAGCGTCCTTCCGTTACGCCTCAGCGTAATGCCTTCATCGGTTTTCACCATGCAGAACCTGCGTGCACCAGCTCCTGCAGTGACCTTAGCTCTAGTTTACATGTCGGTGACCCAAACCGTATCGAAAGGGCCCAGTTTTTTCTAGTGGTCTGGCATGGTGGCATTTTTTGAAATACCGCGCTTGCCACTTCCTTTCAGCGCAGTCCTTATCTTTCACGTGTGAAAGACGCGATTCGATGGGGCCACGCAACTGCGATGCCATTAGAACACGAATGCGAAGACGCTGGCCCATCAGAATTTCCGTAGGGCTGAGGCCAACAACACCGGGTGTCGCCCTGTAGGCCAGGAGAGCCAAGTATGGGTGCTTTGATTTGAGCACGAGGCTCTTAACTGTCTGCACCATTCTTCCAATCTCCCCGTTAGCTTGCGGATGCCGTGGGCTGATGCTGATGCGACCAAAGCCGCAAACTGAGGGCCATTATCTGTCACTAATGTTTCCGGAATGCCGTGGCATGCAAAGATACTTTTCAGTCTTTCGATTACGACACCAGTCTTGGTTGAACGAAGTTATTCGACCTCCAGATAACGTGACAGGCAATCTACCACAACGAGATAGTGGCAATTGTTAATAAAACATAGATCAGTCCCTACTCTTTCCCACGCGATGCTTTGAGAAGGGGTTGGAACTCCTTCACACTCGGCCATCATTGCTCTATCTTGCCACAATGGCACTTGATGGTAAAGAAGCCTTGGTTTTTCTGGCCAGCCACTACGACGTGACTGATGCAATGCTCTACACACAAGATCTTTTCCTTGAGCGTCTTTCACGCTATAGATCAAGTTGCTTCCCGTTTGCAGACCTTGAATGCATGATTTGGCAAGCGATGACACTTCACCCACAGAAACTACTACGGTTAGCCGCTTGTTTTTCGAAAATGTTGCCCGTGAAAGAGCGTCCGCAGTTACGAGGCATTTTCCGGGGACATGCACGACACGAACGTTATAACGCATTAGTCTTAGCCGAAAGTGTTGTACACATGGCGGAAGCACATCAAAAGGCATCTTTCCTAACGAAGTTACCAGAGGCTTGTGGTCGGTTTCAAAGATAGCCTTAATTCCTCCGATGTAGCCATCGAATCTTTCAGCAGCCCATGTCAAAGCTAAGGCCTCCTTTTCCACTTGCGCGTAGCTCTGCTCACTTTTCGTGAGCGATCACGAGGCAAACACTACTGGTCGTCGCTCGCCATTACGTCGCTTGGAAAAGGACAGCACCAAGTCCAAAAAGGTGACGCGTCTGCTGAAAGAATCGTTGGAAGTCTAAGGTCATACATCACCATATACTTAGCGAAGCAAATTAGGGCATTCAGCTTTTCAAATACGATGTTCTGCGAAGGACCTCAAACCCATTTAGTTTATTCAGTCAACAGCGCCCTTAGAGGGGCCATTACATGTGCCAAGTGTGGCAAAAATCGTCCAAGACGATTCGCCATGAGCGGAACACTGCGTAACTCTGTTCGTTACCTGGAGGCGCTAGTTCTTTTACGGCATCTATCTTTGCCGGGTCAGGTTGTACGCCGTCATTACTCAGAAGATGGCATAAAAAGAAGATTTTGTTTACACCGAAAACACACTTTGCTTTGTTTAACGTGACATTGTTCTGAGCCAATCTAGCTAGAACATTTGTCAGCCTCGAGTCGTGCTGCTCCTTAGCGTCACCGAAGCCAATAACGACGTCCATCAGGTTAACTACACCAGGGAGACCCTCCAATATTTCGGTCATGTGCTTTTAGAAATATTCAGGCGCTGATGCGATGCCGAAGGGCAAGCTCTTAACAACAGTAGCGCCCAAATGGCGTCCAACCTGATGGAAGCCTCAATTCGCGTCGCTTTGAGAACCACTTTGCGACAGCTAACAAACCTAGCGCTTCGTCGACCGTAGGTAACGTGAACCTTTCTCTCAAATCTGATTTGTTTAGCTGCGTCAAGTCAAAACATACCCTGACCTCTCCTGAAGGTTTTACGACTGGCACAGTGTCGGCGCACCAGTCGGTTGGCCCGTCAACTTTGCGAATGACGCCCATTCCTTCTATTTTCTCTTTTTTTTTTCACCTGGTCTCTCAGTACAAACGGTATCCGGCACCGTGCTCGTATAACAAAAGCGACGGCTTCCGGCTTCAGTCTGAAGTGATACTGGCCTGGAATTGTGTCGAAGCTGCTGAAAGCGTGTGAGAGGTAGGCATCGCAATTAGTGTGCTTGCTTAAGGGCTCCACAACCTTAATTATCCCTAATGATTCGAGAACCGGCAAACCGAGAAGAATATGGCGCAAAGGGCTGACGACATAGTACTCTTGGCGAGAAAACTTTGCCTTCCATTCAACTTCTCCCTCGAATTTGCCCAAAACATTCAGGAGGACCCCGCTTGCACGAGTCAGCCCCCCGCCCACCATCCTTAGACTAGTGGGTAAACCTGGAAAAGATGGCGGTACTACAGAAACTTCAGCGCCCTTGTCCACCTTGGCAAAGACTGGTACGTCGTTAACTCTTACTTCAACAAGTCGCGACTGCGCGCTCGATGCGTTGACAGTTCCCGAAAAGAAATGTCGCCCGAGTCCGTGTGCACCGACGAGACCCGCACCTGTCGCTGTTCTGAAGTTTTCTTGAGGCACACTCTGCTGGAGTGCCCCTTGATACCGCAGCTGTCGCACTTGTGTGCCTCTGTTGGGTAGGCAGACCTGGCGTGCATGTTGCCGCCACAGAAGTTGCAGTGTTCGATCCCGAAGTGCTGAACCATTGTTTCCGAAGACTTTCCTCCGCTGTTTCTTCTAATGACCCTAGGCGTTAACGCCAACCTCGCCGCACTCCAGGGACAAGGAACCGTCGCTGACGTTTTTAGATCCGCGAACGTCGTATTGTTGTATCTGGACAGTTTCCTTCAGCTGTGCTTTCGCTAGAGTCGTTGAAAGAGTCAACTTGCCGTCCATTTGAAGAGATTCAGAAAGCTTCTCGTCTCGCAGACCGACGACGAAACGGTCCCTGACGAGGCGTTCTTTGTAGTCGCCGAAGTCGCGCCGGCCTGCCAAAACGTGTAGCGCTGTCGTGAAGTGGTCGACGGATTCTCCGAGCATTTGCTGCCTCTTGCGGAAGCGAGCGCTTTCGTATACAAAAGTTGCGCTCCTTTATGAAGAACTGGTCGAACGCCCTTTTGACGACGTTGAACTTCTTCGCTTCGTTGACCGTAATGTTGAACGTAGAAAAGACGTCTCAAGCTTGTCGTCTCATTGCGCAGAGCAAGGCACACACTTGCGCCTCCCCCGAGGGCTCGTTTAGGCCCGATGCGTGGCGATAGTCGTCGGCGTCTGTATCCACGCCGGCCACTTAGACGTGTTGTCGAAGTCCAGCAGCGTGGCTTGCTGAAGGCCGTGCACTGTAGAATCCATGGCGCTTCCTGTTTGGCGACACCATGTCCTGACATTCCTGACACCATGTCGCGTTGCCGCGGGCTGCAGAGACCAAGCTATCGGCGATGAAAGAACACGCAGGTCACGCCCAGGTCTCGAAGGCACGCAGAAGAAGATTCGCCGACGTTTATTACCGGCCGTATATACATGCACCGCGACGTGATCGCCCGTGGCTTCCGTGGGCACAGATGCAGAAGATGCAACAGCGTAATGCAACGCATGCGCGATAACATCGCGCAAGCACTTATCAGCACAGGAACAAGCAGACGAAACGGAAGTACATCTCTCTTGCTACGGTATGAAGTAAAACAAAAGCACTAAGACGCTTGGTTTGCATGTTTTATTATTTCTCTGAACTTTATTGTGTCTATTTAAGCAACAGATTAAACAAATACCTGCTGTTACCTTTAATTCTGGAAGTCATGCGTCAGTCAATATGAGCGACATCGCAGCACTGCCATGTTCGTAGGCGCACTTGCGCGGTCGAGAGAGAGAGAGAGAGAGAGAACATTTTATTACAAAAATATTGTAGTAAGAGTGTGGAAGGGATTTTTCCCCTAGTCCGTGGTCCCTAGAACGATCTCAGCGACAACAGGAGCCCATTGAAGTCCCGGCGGACCTCGGGAGGCCCGTCGCAGAAGACATCTTCCCACAGCTCTTTGGTGTGGAAGGAGAGGTTCAGGATGACTGGCAGAGGAGGGAATAATAGACGTCGGTTCTCCGGCTGGGAGCGCGGCGCCCTAGACTAGAAGGGCAAACGCGGTTTGGGTTGAAATTTAAGCTCTCTCCACGGCGCGTAGGCATGTCATACTTAACAGACACGATCGTTAGCGCGCATTGTTTGACTGCGCTTGATAGCCGAAAATGGCCAGACCTGGTGAGGGTCCCTTTCAGAGCACGTGCACCGCCGAAGGAAAAAAACTCACTCACCTTCCACTGTGTGAAGAAGGATGACCAGCGAAGCTGTATGTGGGCCCCTTGATGGCGAACTGCACTTCTGCCACGGGTGGGCCCGGCATACATTAATAATTCGGGATCGACCCACGTATTTGGAGTGTTTACGCCTGCTTCACCTCCGCCGCGGATCGCGAGCCGGCATTGCACTATCTTCGGGATCGGCCCACGTATGGGCCCACGTGCTTAACGCCTGCTTCACCTCCGCCGCGGCTCGGCCCGGCATCGCTCTATCTCCGGGATCGGCCCACGTATGGGGAGTTTTTTTCTTTTTTTGCTTACCATGCCAACAACGACACGACGATTTCGTTGGACGGTAGAGGTATGCAGCTTCGCTGTAATAAGTGCTTTTTTTTCATAGTTACCCTAATAGTTATTGAATCGGACAGCACGATGACCGGGCGCACTTAGTGGCTAGGCGCGTTTCTGACATATACGTCTGATGCCTATCACAAACGCCTCGAAGCGAAGCCTGATTTCTTCGATTGTGCCCCGGTGATCTTGATCAAAATGCGCTTATGCATACCTCTGCATAATACCTATTACCCGTGTAAGACTAACCAAATCGCCGCGTCTTCTCGAAGCTGCGCATCATTGCCAAGTGTCCCTCCTGACGATAAAGAACCACAAACACGCAGCAATTTTCTTTTCTCTTCTTTTCTTCCCCCGCGGGACAGCCGTGACATGGTTCACGCCCGAGGGATACCGCCGCACTTCCACCAACAGCGTTGGCAGAAGCATCCCTGTGATCGCCCGCCGGACAGGCCACGCTGCGGGGTAGCGAGCGCGCGTAACAGTCGTCGCCAAGGTACGCCAGTCTTTCACGGTTGGCAACAGCAGCAGGAGCACCGTCTCCGGAAGCAAGAACAACGCGCTCGGCAGGGAACGGCGATCGCGATGAAGCACGGCCCTTCTTCGGAGGGCGCAGTTCACGCGCACGGCCTTCAGAAGAACAAGTGCCGCGACGAGCGCCGATGCCACCACTGGCCCGGCCCGGAGTGCGGCCGGTGCAAGCGGGGGGCAAGCCACATCGACGGCGCAATGGCGCGCGGCCCGTGCCAGCACGTGCGGTTCTCGGAGCGGGCCAGCCAGTGCGCCGCCACGGCAGCAGCGATGCAGCCGGGGCGCGGCGGCCACTGGACCATCAAGCTGCCCTCGTCCGACTTCCTGCTGGCCGCCGCCGGGGCTGCCGCGACCACGCGACCCACCGCCGCCAAGCCGGTGGCGGGAACCAAGCCTGCCGCCGCTGCTGTCGCGGTTACGGCCGAGCCGCAGCCCGCGCAGCCGTCGCAGCCGCCGCAACCGCAGCCATCTACGCAACTCCACCACCACTCGCAGTGGGCGCTGCAGAACTACATGCAGCTCGTGTGCCGCGACAAGCGCGGAGGCGGCGGAGGTGCCTTGCAGCAGCACCAGCAGCAGCGCCACAAGCAGTCGTCGTCCCGGCTCGCCGACGTGGTCGCGGCGGGAACGTTCTACTCGGCGACCTCGACGACGTCCTACTGGCAACAGCAGCAGCAGCAGCAGCAGCAGCAGCAACCCGACGACTCCTACGTCATGTACCGCACCTCCGCAGCCGAGCAACGAGTTTTCCAGCAGGTGATTTACGCGCGGCAGTCATGTTCTTTCTCTTCTTCCTCTTCTTCGTTCAACTCCTGATGAGATCCCTCATGCCGGCACATCGCGAACTGGTTGTTGAGTACATCGCTTTGATGTACTCGAAGCGATGCCCTTTCTCCGTTATCTTTTGCTGCTCGCGACATGAAAAATGTTACATGAAGTAAGACGCAAGACCGGGTGGTGTCGTGAAGGCGAACTCGCATTCTTGCCAGATAGCTGTCTTCGGTAGATAAAAGGAGGCTTTAAAATAACATTTATGTTCCTTGACTAAAAGAACCATAAATCGAACGTGGCAAGCTGGCGTTCGGTGTTCGAACTCTCGCTCGCGCTCATCACGCATGCGACCATCGTCGTCGTCTTTTTCGTCGACGGCGCTGCCGGTCACGCCGGCCGCCTCACAAGAACCAGAATCTGTTGTAACTGATTCGTACTGAAAGTATATCGGAACCAGCGTCATCGCGACACATCTGGATGCTTGTGCACACCGGTCAGATCTGCCGCGGCTCTATATATAAGGCCGCTGCCGAGCTGTCTACAACAGCCGCTACGATTGTTGCTGGCGCCTCAAGTTCGGCACGCGCGCTTAGCGATTCTTGTTCGCAGTAGACCGCCGGTAAAACATGGCTACGATGGCTTCACGAATTCATGACATCCCGGGCTAATAGAAAATGAAAGCACAAAACGTTCATCCTGTTTGGCACAGGGTTCTTGCGGCTGGCCTACGTCCCCGGAACAATTATTCGGGGGCTGCTGCTATAGGGGTGATGTCGCTCCCTGCAAGCAACGGGAACCAATCTCGAACGCCATGTATTTGCTGGATGCATGCGCCGAAACCCCTTATATAGGATGGGTCCACAACACGGTACGGCCACCATATTGTCGGTTCGTTGAAAACTTCAGTTACGTTGTCTGAGATAAGCGGGTCACATCGATAAGCGACATTTAAAGGTATCCTCAGTAGTGCTAAAAAGACAGGGACAGACACAGAAAGGACAACACATGGCACTACGTCGTTTCTATGTCTGTCCCTGTCATTTTATGGTTATTGAGGTTCCCACTGTGACAGACGAACTAGCCCGAATCAACGAATTACCTTTTAAAGGGAACCTAAACAGCGATACTAGATAAGCTAAGACCGGTAATGTATTTTCTTCCTTTTTTTGACTGTATTTGTAGTCATATTGCGGAAAAAAGGGCCATTACTCCTGAAGAGGATGAACACCAAACTTCCATTTCTGAATTTGGCACCGAAAAGAGTATTTTTTTTTTTTTTGCACGTCTTCGAAGAGCAAGTTAAAAAAATTCAGACCCCGCCGTCGGTATGACGGCACGTAATCCAACATCATTTGTTCTTATTTGGACCGTTTTCGCACCTGGGAACTGCTAGGCTGCGTCCCTGATTTTTTTTAGACACAATGTTGTCCTTTATGGATTAAGGATTAACTACATGATCTTTGATTGTAGCGCGGAGTGACACGGACAGAGACTACAAACGGACAGGACGAACACTAACTCTCAACTAAATTTTTATTGAAACTAATATATATATATACACACGTGTGTGTGTGTTTATATCTGTGCGTGTATTTGTGTGTGTATATATGTGTGTGTGTGTGATTGCAAATACCTCCACAGCACGTGTGTTAATTTCAAGTAGTGCCTTTTTGTTGTTTTCTTTTTTGACTCCTCTACCTCTTGATATGTTCAACTGATGTCTTTCGACCTTGTCATGTTCATATGCTGCGGTATTTGCAATCACCCATATATATGTTGTTAGTTTCATTAAAAATTTAGTTGAGAGTTCGCGCTCGTCCTGTCTGCTTCTAGTCCCTATCCGTGTCACTTCGCGCCACAATCCAAGATCATATTTCCGTAGCATCTCGCCGAACTTTCTATCCTTTTGCAAGGATTAAATAGACTCGCGCAGACGCCATCAAAATGGCGTGGCAACTTCCTTGCGGTGTCGCCACCTGTCTTTCATTATCGCGATTTTTCTGGCTCAGCAAGCCTCCTCCCTGAGTGAGTCGTCGTTTCAGAACTATAATTTACTGTACTACAACCTTAAAGGGACGCTAAATAGAAACACCGAATCAGTTTAAAAGTGATTTTTCGTTAATTTTGCGGTAGTAGTTCTAAGACTAGAATGGAAAATGAAGGCGAAGGTTTCGCTTTTGCGAATTTCGCACAGAAGCTTTAGCGTCACGTCACGGATTTCAAAGTATTTCGTTTATTTTTTTTTTTCTTATTGGGGACACTTGTGGCCGAGTAGATGTTCTCGAAACTTGCTCAGTGCTATTACGGTGACCTGCGGTGCAGTCGCTTGCCCTACTTGAACACAATGTTGCCCATCTACACTGGTGAACAATTGGGTAGTCCCAAACATACGCTTTCAAAGTCGATGACGTTACGGAAAGCAGGTGTGGGTAATTCAAGGCGGCGTCTCCACATGTATTCCGTTCTTGAGTGTTTTCAGGCTTATCGCGCGTGTTCCCGTGGTATACTATAGTGGCTGTATTAGCATTTTAGAAGGGCATACTTCACTAATACAGCTCGGAAGCGTCTCCAGAAGTGCGTGCGGCGGCGGCAGCATTTCGTGGAAGATCATCATAGTCAAATTTATCAGAGAGCCCCTTAGACTAGCACTTTTAATGAATTCTGGAAGTCTTTGTGCGCGAATTTGTGGATACAGCCACCACACCTCGAACTTCTCGAGCCCTCTGTACCAGCGAAGCTGCCGGGTTCTTTCGAAGTAAAACGTGAACTCCGTTCATAGACATACTTTGCGACGGTCTCTGAAGCTATAGTGCACGCACTACCGGTCCTGTCGTCGGACACCGTGGTATGTTATCTACGTCAGCCCTATAAGCCGAACTACGAACACGGAATGCTGATAACGACGTGTACCCCACATCCATGCCATTTGTCTTGCCAGAATGCAAATGCCCAAATGCAAACATACCCAAATGCCCAAATGCAAACACATACGCACTCTCTCTCCTTGCTGTCGAGTGCTGCGAATGCAGTACGCTAGCATGTTATTTATTTATTTATTTATTTTGCCCTGTCAGCGAAAGGTAGTCGTGTGCCGACGTACAGCTGCCGTCAGAACAAATTTCTAAACTACTGCCTGTCGTAAAAAATTCAGTCGACTCTGTAGAAGGAAGCGAGAACTATTTCTCATATAGTGCTGCACTTGACGTCTTTATGTTAAAAAGCGGGTGCTGTTTAGAGAACAGGTAAATTATCTCGTCGGCAACAAGACATGTGAGCAGCAAATTTTCGCACGTATTTCTGGCTCATTGTCTGTCGTATTTTTCATCTGGTTCACACCATGCACGCTACGGGAGTCCTGAAATGACTACATATATTGTGTCTTGAAAGTGGCTTCAAACTTCTTCAACAAACCCTACACTCACATTGACGCCAACTTGACCTCAAAGTTAACGGGGTCGACCGTTCCGAGTGCCGTCCTTGTTTGTATTTTGTGTCCCTGCTTTTCTTTTTATGTCTTGTCCTTTTTTTTAAACTCGTCTTCGAGATTGTTGGATATGCCACGCGCATACCTATACTCAGGTCGGGCCATACGCGTCTTGGCGGGATATGCGTCCCAAGATTGGCTGCGTGCCAATCAGGCAGACCACGTGCGCCGACGGTGACGGCCACCTCGAGCCCAGCGACCACCAGGACGGCGGGTTCGCGCATCCGGGCCAGCTGCACCCCTTCCTCGCCTTCCAACACCAGGAGCACCAACAGCAGCAGAATTGGGACCAGGACAGCTACCTGCCTTACCAGGACGGTGTGCCGGGCATCAACGGACAGGTACTTGCGGAAACAGCTTTTTTTTTTCTACGGCTTTTTACCTGCTCGCTCCTTTACAACTACGATAGTGTTGTACAGGACAGTACCGGCGCGTTTACATGAATGCGACGGTAATACTACGCTGCGACAGTGTTTGCATATTGCGCATGCCCCCATCGTCCGGAACAAGCCGGAACCTGCTTTCGCGAGTGCATTTCGCCGGTCAGTAGAGCCGAGTGCGCACGCACACACACACACACACACACACACACACACACACACACACACACACACACACACACACACACACACACACACACACACACACACACACACTCTCTCTCTCTCTCTCTATCTCTCTCTTTCTCTCTTTACCCTCTCTCCCTCGATGCGACACGTCAGCGTTTACGCGCACCACCGCTAGTCTACTTACCCACCTCAATCTACCCTCTCCTGGCGCGTTAATGAAAATTCCCAGCGCATTGTCGTTGTTTATATTGATACAATGCGCTAGAAATGCGATGATGCGCCACATTCACATTCGTGTGAACGCGCCTATAGTCGCCAGCATTCGTTCGAGTATCGGCCTGCCGATTCAGCGGCAAATGTAATAAAAGGCGTAGATGTATCCTCGCAAGGGTTTCTTGATGCGAAAAACGCCGAAAGTGAGAAAATGCGTGCGCAGTCTAGCACGTCGAACTGCAGCCATCGTGTTGTTCATGGATTACTTTTGACACTGGTGCGCAAAGGTGGTCGACGTCACGAGGTTCCGACCTCGCAAAGTAAACCTCACATTTGAACTCGACTTCACAAAAAGGGGTGCACAAATGGTAAAAACGATCATCCACCTGAGTGAAGCATGAAGCTTAAAAGGAAACCCACACGGTTTTCTCAAAGCTCCGCAGAAAGTGTGTGCTGTTCCGGGGACCGAACCCTGGACCATAGCTTTGCTGGAGTAGTTGCTATACCATCTGAGCTAACCTGGAGGCTTGCAGACTGCAAAGCAAGGCCAGGTAAGTCTACCACTCGCAGCGCAGAAACACTAAATATGCCGAATCATTTATGCAGAAATCCGCAAGGTCAGGTGTAACGTTCATGAAAGAAAAAATTGGTAGTGGCTTAGCTCGGCTACGCCATGACATGCGTAGCGAAAGCTGAGGCATACAATGGTTAGCCTTGGTTAATCTTGATTGCAAGTCCAGATTAGTCTGGTTGTCTAGCTATGTTGCGGTGTTTAGCCAGTCGTTCGGCGCGCTGTTCGTCTGTTTCCTGGGCGATTCGTTTCCTCTTCATCTCGTTCCGATGTCGATTCCAGGCCTCCTACTGCTTATCAGAATTGTCGCCGTCCATACTGCCGCCTCAACTGTGGTTGCGGCGCACGCGAGCTCTCCTTTTCAATCCTCCGACATGTTATCAGGCATGAGACGCAGCTAGCGAAGCGAGCGGAGGCGAGCGCAACGACGAGGAACGCGGTGTGACGTCATACCAAACGGCGGCGGAGGTCAGCGTACGGACAATCGATGCTTACCACCATTTTGGAGTACACTTGATTCGCTCACCAAATAACTTCCTTTATTCGTACCTGCAGAACAGTAAGGTCTAAGCTGGAGTGCAAGAAAGCAACAAACATACCACGAACAGCATATGAAGTGCATAAGAATCCAATATCACAGAAAAGATTCAAAAATATTTGGGTTGTTTACGTGCCAGAATCACGCTCTGATTATGAGGCGCGCCTTAGAGGGGAACTCCTGATTAATTTTGACCACCTGAGGCTGCTTCAACGTGCACCTAAATCTAAGTACATGGCCGTTATTACATTTGGCCCCCATCGACGTGCGGCCGGGCATTGAACCCGTGACCTTGACCTCAGCAGCGCAACGCCATGCCCATTGGGCTACCGCGACGTATGACAAAGCGGGTTCTGTTGAATTGCAAATAACATACAGTCATATCATAAGAAGCCAACAAACACTGATACCAAGGACAACATAGGGGAAATTACTTGTGCTTAATAAATGAAATAAAGAAACGATAAATTATGGAAATTAGTGCGAAGGTTGTGGGTTCGGTTCCCACCTGCGGCGAGTTGTTTTTTCGTCCACTTTAATTTCCACAATTTATCGTTTCTTTATTTCATTCATTAAGCACACGTAATTTCCCCTATGTTGTCCTTGGTGTCAGTGTTTGTTGGATTCTTATGATATGACTAATAAAAATCGGTCCCCTCGATTAACCCCCTTTCTTCTCGTTTATTAAATAACATACAGGAAGTATTTGTCGCAGAGTGATGTACTATGAATATGTTGCATGCCGAAATTGAAGTATGCAACAACATTAACAAAGTATTCAACCTATGCTATAAACGATGCAACATTAATCAACAGAACCAGTCGATCAAAGCTCCTTGAGGAGTGGTAGGCAGTGTTAGTATATCAAGATCGTGAGAGACCGCCAGGCAGCATCAGAGTTTCAATGCGCGAGCATTAGAAGTGTCAAAGTGGAAAAGAGTATGTGTGGGCGGCCGGTCATAAGGTACAGGTAAGGAAGGGATATGGGACTTTAAAAGCTCGTGCACGTGCAGCTGACGTTGGTCTGTCCCGGACCACCGTCAGTGGCACGTCGTTCCTCGAAGAAGTAGGACGTGTGTCGAGTGAGCTCTCGAACAACACTTTGCGATGCGGTGAACACGCTTTACACGAATCCGACACCTCAAAGAGGAGCGACGTGGTGCTAATGCAATTCTCTCGCATTTACCACTCAATCGCCACGGAATTTTTACAGCAGTACTGTTGGCCTCTCGTTCGTCGGAATTTTTTGCGTCCGCGTGCGCGGTGCTCACGCAAATGTGGGCGGATCCCGGAGGCAGTAAAAAGAAGCGGAAAGCGCACAGTATGCTGCTTCTCCAAGATGCACTGCATGACGTCACCGGGTGGCATCATCACTTGACGAAGGAGTCATCGCGTGGCGTCATGTTCGGCGTGACAACGTCATCAGATTACGTCATCTGGTGGTATCGTCACGTGACGATGCCATTATTCCCGTATATTGAATAGCAATACAAAGCTATCATGTCTGCAGCTTGTGTGTAAGTCGTACTTCATGAATTTTCTGACGCAATTTACTTTGAGAAATTCTGCTGTTCCGCTCACGTGCGTGCGCGCGTGACGTACGTGTGCACGTGATGTATCTGTCTTTGATCGTGGGCGACCTGCTTGTTGCATATGTCGCACTGCGTGTGCTGCGACCGTAATCGACATTATGGCAAACACTGTTCAAAAACCGTAATCTTAGCGGCTGCGGTCACTCAGGAAGGCCTCGAACGGCAGCTGTAAAAGGGAAATCGGCTTTGTCTTTGAGTTTCCTTGCAACAGCAATATGTTTTCTGGTATATTCGGATTACAATCCGCAACTCTCATGTCTGCAGACTTGTCGTACTTTACGAATTCTCTGACGCAATTTAGTTTCAGAAATTGAGCTGGTTCAATAAGGCACTTGCGCTTGGCGGAGGGCGTAGAGGAATGATCGTATATGCTGCATTTCCGCACACGTACGTGCACGCATAACGTACGTCGCTCGTGGTGGCGGCACTTGTCTAAAGTCGGCAACAGCTTCTCTCTGCAACCACTTTGGTTTGCAACCAGGGTGGAATGGAGGTGACAGTGACAAAAACTTTATTGGCGTGTCCTGAAGAACTTGATTGGTGGAAGCCGAAGGGCTCCCCAATCAAGTTGGTGGCTCAGCCCACGACGGGACAGGCAGGTGGCGACTCTCCGCGACTTCGCGGGCCCTCTGGACGGCCAGTAGTTGGTGCGTGAAATCCGAGCTCTTCAGCAAGGCGTCCCACTTGGACTTGTATTGAAGGTCGGAGCCCGCGTTGTACGGGCACAGCCAGAGCATGTGGTCGAAGCAGCAGCATGCGTGACCGCATTTGGAGCACGACTGCAGGAAGTTGGGGTCTATCCAACTAAGCGCTGTGGGGCTGAGGTAGGATCTCGTCTGTAAGAGCCTGAGAGTAACGACCTGAGCCCTGTTCAGTTTCGGGCTTGGGAGAGGGAATTTCCTCCTGCTGTGTCTGTAATGCGACGTAATTTCGTGATAGGTGGTAAGAGGATCTTTGAAGGGGCAATCCTGTGGGAGAGCCGGACCGTTAGTTCGGGCACGGTTCGTGAATTCACGCGTCAGGCAGTTGGCCCACTCGTTAGGGTTGCAACCCGCTTGGTTAGCTATATCGTTCACGTGGGCCGGGAACCACGCTGAGCTATGACCTCCAGTTTCTTCGCCCGTAGTAATACGAAAGGATCTGTTGACGATTCCGGCTGCGTGTTTAGAAACTAGAGCGGACGAGAAAGCCCTGACCGCCGTGCGCGAGTCGAAGAAAATGGTCGTCGGGCCTTTTGCAGCTTGAAAAGCCAAGGCTATCGCGGTTTCCTCCGCCTCGTTCGCGTGTTTAGTGTAGATTGACGCGGCGCTGATAAGTGTTCCGCGCGCGTCAATGACAGAGATTGCAAACCTGTCTTCGCTGCCATATGGAATGGAGGTGGATTTTTTTTTATCGTTCATACGTGCAGGCCCTGGTCTGGCCCAAGCAGGAGTGCAAAAAAAATACAGCAGAACAAATGCTATGAACGGCACATTATAAGTATATAAGATACCAATGTGACAGTACAGCTGCTTTTGGCGAATTACAAATTACATTACGAAGTGTGCGCTGCAGAATGATGTACTGGGAACATGTTACATGCAGAAGTTGACCTCTGCTATAACGTCAACAAAAGGTTCAGCGGGACCAAAGCGAGCAACTATGCTGCCGACAGTTTCTTCTGATGGGCTACCCGCCGTGGTAGCGTAGTGGCTTTGGCGTTGCGCTGCTATGTATGAGGGCGCGAGATCAAATCCCGGCCGCGGATGCCGCACTTCCATGGGGGCGAAATGCAACAACGCCCGTGGACCGTGCATTGGGTGCACGTTAAAGAACGCCACGTGGTGAACATTATTCTGGAGTCCCCCACTACGACGTGCTTCATAATCATATCGCGGTATTGGCACGTGAAACCCCAGAAAAGAAAATGGAATATAATTGTTCTGCTGGGCAATCGTGGCTGCATACAACTAATATTTGTGAATATGGCCACTGGTTTCTTTGAACATATTGCTGTGACGCGCTCCGAATGAATGCCTAACAAACCGTAGTGTCGTAAGAGCTCAAGGATGACTATGAAAGTGGGACGTATATTGCGTAAATGTCTACAAACAATGCTCGATCGATATAGGGTGCCGCGCTGCTATCACATTGCTGTTTCTAAGGTGTAACACGAGAATGCTTTTCTTGGCACGATTGCGGCCGAGAAGCTGACAGCGTGCCACGTTGCTCACGTTGACACATTCGACGAGCATTCCTGTGCAGTTCAGGGATGTCACCGACTGGTAATAATCACGCCGAATACCACTGATACGCGAGGCAACGAAATCAGCGAGGTTCGCCGGTGCGGACGAACACTTCCGAGGACCAGTGTGTTCATGCGTTAGAGCGTTTCGCTGTGTGACGTTCCCTTACCATATAGTAGTTATGTGTACCGAGGTGTAATACTGACCATTCACGCACGAACCTCGCAATGCATATTTGGATTGCGTTAGATTGGTTTTGGACGCTTCCGGGCAGGCCTTAACCCGGCCGTGAAAGCTATAGTCAGGTTGCTTGCTGATGGTCGCAGTGGTGACTCGCTTGATACACCTTGCCCTCCTCCGCCTCCATTTTTGTTGACATTTTCACGCAGGAGGCGCGACACGCTCAAACGCCGGTGACGCGCTGAGCTGACGTCATTTATTACTCTCTCTAGTGTCACTTCAGTTCGGCTGGTACACAAGCGCCACCTGGACTTAGTTGCTGAAACTGGGAACGCCGGGGCGCGAAACACGAGGGTGCGCCATTTTTATTACATCGGAGGTCACATGAGATTGCGGCAAATATTTGATTCCTCGATGCGCTCTTTGGACTTCAGAAGCTGAAATTCAGAAGCACTGATAAATGCATTTGAAACATGTCACGCGCACGTTAAACCACTTTTGATCTAAGCTATGCTGCAAGTTCTTTTAGTAAGACCAGTTGGAAAGCAGATGGATGGGTACGAATGATGCATGACTATAGGTAAGCTGACTCTGGATAATATCGATAGCTTCTTGGAAATGAATTACCCGCCGGGATTGCGCAGTGGCTATGGTGTTAGGCTTCCGAGCACGAGGTCGCGGGATTGAATCCCGGCCGCGGCGGCCGCATTTCGATGGGGGCGAAATGCGAAAAC
Source organism: Dermacentor variabilis (assembly GCF_050947875.1). NCBI lineage: Eukaryota > Metazoa > Arthropoda > Arachnida > Ixodida > Ixodidae > Dermacentor > Dermacentor variabilis. The sequence goes on from NC_134571.1 coordinate 128,236,556, forward strand.
ACCCGTGTGCTTAGATTTAGGCGCACGGTAAAGAACCCCCTGCATGGTGGTCGAAATTTCCGGAGTCCTCCACTACGGCGTGCCTCATAATCAGAAAGTGGTTTTGGCACGTACAACCCCATAATTTAATTTGAAAATGAATTGTGTAAAGACCTCTAGCGATAGTATTAGTATCGATAGTGTTATTGATAGTATTACGATGTTTCGCTATGAAGCACAGTAGCACTATCTATCAATAGCTTGCTATTAACAGTGCGGTCGACAGACGGAAGTATACTCGTACTTTAAGAAGTCTATTTGGCTTTATGTATTGGGGTCTAAAAGTTTCTAAAATGTTTTGTTCTTTCTCAAAGGTCTGCAAAGATACGTTGACAAAGTTTAAGGCCATAGGTCTAGAAGCTTTCAGACATTCTAAGTGTATAGATTTCACAGAAAAAGGTTTAGGGCTTTCTTTAGACTTTCAATACATTGTCTAGATTAATATTTGTGAAGGGTTCACGTGCATAAACCGCGCAGTAAACATTGGAGTGAGACCTTTTTATGGGCAATTATTCAAACAGCCGGTGTCGCAATTGTTACTCAATTGTTAGACAAATTCTTTCTGCAAGTTTATTTTAAGAATGACGTACAGTTGTGAGAAAGAGTTCGGAGACCACAGGTGCCCCAACATTATTTTTTTTTCTCCATCGCAGCCTTGGCATGCAGGTTTAAATCAAGTGGGAACAGCCTACATAAGCTGTTTGACCAATGTAACGCATTGAAACAAATGCAAATTGCACGGCTTATAAAGTTTTTTTTTTGCAGATTCTGTGGAACATGCCTTGTGTAGATAAATGTTTATGTAATTGGTCTGTGTATGCCTAATCTTTTTTACATTGGGTATTCGAGTATTTGTATATACCTCCCTTGGTTCGTTCAGTTGCTTTATTTGTTTTTTTGTAGCAAATTCCTTGGGCGTTCTTGTTTATTTCGTGTCGTTTATCTTTCAACAGACTGTGCTTTAATGTGATTTGACTACTTCATTTAGGATCCTTTTTATTTGCTTGCGTAATTGTACATTTTCCTTCAACCTTCTAACACACACTGGCTATGGGTCTGAACGGACACTGTGGGTTTCTCTGATTTATGAACCAAAAATAAATATCGAAAAAAAAGGTTGCTGCCGATGCGTTTAAGCCAACAGATAAGTAAAACATAGTCGTTCATTATCCAAACATGACAGAGGGGTCGCATGGAGATCATACGCGAAATTATAAAAACAGTGAGCGAACGAGACAATTTCCGCCTAGAACCCGCATTTCGACGAGCGGATTTTTTTCCTCATTAGGGCAAGTTGCTTGTCCCCAAGAAAGAAAGTCATTTTGTCGAAACGGTGGTTGAGCCCCCCCTCGTTCGTCCACTGTTTATCATAGTCAGTCATTGCAATAACGGCTCTTCGAGCCTCTGGGCCGCTATCTTGTGCGCGTTCGAAAAACCGACGTTCGGTTTCGCCTCACGCAATTGTCCCACATATTGGCCTAGGCCGCGATATCGGCGTGGCCTGTACAATCGCGTGAGGCGAAGCCGAACGTCGGCTTTTTCGACCGCGTACCAGAATAGCGGCCTTGGTTGAAGTCGGCGTCACGAGATGGCGCCGCCAGCGTTGCTGCTCATGTCTGCGTCATTCCGCAGGCGTGGTTACGTGCGTTCGAGCTAAAAACAGCACTTGATTTGCGCGAGGCGCAGGGCGACGGCGACGCGCCCGCCTACGGGGGCGGCGCTGCGGCGATGGGCGGCGCCGACGGTGCCGACGTGCTTCGCGACGAGCAGGACGAAGTGGTGGCGCTGCTGGCGGAGATCGACGAGCGCCACGAGAAGCACTTGGCCTTCGAGCGAGTGCTGCAGGAGCGGGAGCCCACCTTCTGGAGGCACAGGTATTGCAGCGCGTGCTAGAGAGAGCTCGGTACCGTGTGTCTCGCGCGTACTTCAAACGCGCATGTACACTTAATTAAGTGCGCCTCCTTAAGCGCACCCGTGAAAAGGCGAGCGAAACGGTGCCGTAATCTTTTCTTATCGCCGACTGGCTAACTCGAAGAACCTATAGTTTATTTGATCAAACGCCAGAAGAGTACATACACACGTCATCATATCCACGCACACGTGGACAAAGTGATCATCTCAAGCTCAGGTTTGTGAGGTAAAAAAAAAACTGCTTGGCTGAACGCGAGATAAAGGCGTAATCGATTGTTGCATGCATTTTCGTTGTGCCAATTTCTTTTTCGTCATCGGTGATGACACAGTTAACGGTCCTACGTGGAGTGGTATTGCGCTTTTTTTTTAAGGCTGGCGGTAATAAGATGGTTAAGCCAACGGTATATGGTGCCGCATGCATACTGTATCACGTTCATTACCGCGATATACTGCGCTTAGAAGCTGGCGAGTGAACTTTAGATATCGCATAATCTGCTCAAAATGGTGGTCCATGTGGTCGATGGCAGATCACACTTCTAAAGAGGGGAAAAAAAGCTTTCTTTTTCACAAGTGAATTGAGGTTGTGACCCTTGGTTTGAACTCTGAAATATGTTTTTCTCAATTAATGTATCTGCCGGCACACCTAGCCAATCGTTAGTGAAAACACTGCAAACTAGCACTAGCAAGGCGGAAGCATACATTACATCTGGCTTTCGTAACTTCACCACGGCGGCATTGTTAGCAGTACGCTGATGGTGGCGTGTAGTCACCGCCCAGTATGTAAGAACTGTACACGTCTACCCTGTATTAAATTATAAGCGCATCCGCGAAAACAACGAGTCATAACGAGTTGAAGCTGTCGTTTGACTTCATAACAGGGTTTCCTCTATACGTGACGCAAGAATACAACTGACAAACAATTGATCTCACTCGTACAGGTGGCGCACACAGCCTCAATTTCCGTCGCAGCACTTGCTGTATCAGCAACAAATCATCGGCACAGCCGGTTCATGCGACTCTGTGGAAGTCTTCGTGGACGGCGGTGTCTGGCGTTCGGTATCTGATAATGGACTCTACGACCGCAGTGATCGCAGGCTCTGCCCACCGTTCAGGGTGGTTCAGAGTAGGACGTCTTCCGTCTTCTTCGCTCGGTTCGCTGCCGACGACATAACTGCCAGATATGCTCAAGCAACGGGCTCACCAACGCCTCCTCCATCGAGGGGTAGCACTCCGAGCCCCGTCCCTGTCGTCGCTGTGGGGACTAACACTCCTCCGCACCAGGGCAGCCCCGAGCCAGGAAACAGTGCCGCGAGCGCTCCACACGAGGACAGGAACGAGAAATGCGTCGAACCAAAGTGCGGCGACGAAGCCAGCGGAGGCAAGGTAGAGGGCAAGGTGAGCCCCTTCGTCGTTCACCGCCATTCGCCGGTTCAGGTTAAGGAAGCTGCGTGTGCTCTGCCGGCGACGAGGAACCAGCAGCCGTCGCAACACGTGCAGAGGCAAGAGCCCGTGGACGCGACGGCGATGCATCAACAGCGGAAGGCCTCCAACGACTTCCGGCGGCCCAGCTACCCGCGACGCGAGTACCACAGCACGCGCCGGTACAACGAACACGACCATTCGACGCCGCCGCCGCCTTCCTCGCTAGACAGGCCCCCGGGAGGCGGGAGGCAGTTCAAGACGGCCGACGGCGGCCGTTTCCCACAGAACGGGCAGTGCAGAGAGTCCTTCAACAATCGACCGCAAGCTAACAACAACAACAACAACCACCACCACCATTACTCCGACGGTGGTGCCTACGCGAGGGGCCAGCAGCAGCCGCCTAGAGGCGGGAGCCACTCGGCGAATCGGAACCGAAACCGCCCCAACAATAACAACCGCCAGTGCAACGGCGCCAACCAGTGGAACAAGGACAGGGCGAGGCAGGACGCCGGCCCGGACGTTGGCAATCGGGGCGGGTTCCCCGCCCACCGCAGCTCGCTGCCCTACTGCTGCCGCAGCGTCGCCGGAGGCTCCAGGGTGGCCAGCCCAGCGGACGCGTCGGCCGTAACGCCACCACCGCCAGCCTCGCATCGCGGACGCCGTTATAACAAGCAGGGTGGCGGTGGAGCCGTAGGGTGCGGAGGACAGGCGCAAGTCCAGAGGCAGTACTCGGCATCGAGACCGAGTCCTCAACAGGTCTCTCCCACCTCCCGCGACATCCAGTCCACCGGCGCTAGGTCCGTGGCGGCCATCGACAACAATGGCGGCAGGCATCCATCGAACAGGAAGCCCGGTGGGGATGCCTCATCGCGTAAGCCCCGCAGGCAGCAGCAGCAGCAACATCAACAACAGCGTGCAGACTACAACCAGCCGCGCTGCGCCAGTAGCAGAGCTGGCGAGTCTGTAACCGCCACGTCGCCCACGCTGGACTCGCGCAAGTCCTGCGAAAGCCTGCCCACTGGATGCGGCACTGGCGACGCTGCCGCGGCAGACTGTGCCGACGGTGACCTCGCGGGCGATGCCCTAAACCGACGTTCCATGTCTCTTAGGATGTTCTGGGAGAGAACCAACCTCACCATCTTTCGCAGGCGGACATCGCAGTGAAACGTCAGCTCGCATCGACGCGCCTCGAAGCTGCCGCAGTAGCGCGGCGGTCGGTTCCTTTCGCGCGCTCCAGCCAGGCACGAGACTCTCCAACACCAGACGAGGCACCAAACGCGTTGCACTAAAAGCCTACTTCCAACTTGGATCTCTGGTATGCCTCATCTCTCGCTGAAGCCAGCGCTTCTTGCGTTGGCTTGACGGGCTTGACGAGTGTGAACGCCTTGGTTTGCTGACCTGCATAACTCTTTACTTGTACATAGTTTTGCTGCTTTGTGGACCTGCTCCACCAATGTTGTGTGTGTGTGTGAAAGTGATTTTATTTTCATTAAAGCTCCTTTACTCACCCCAGTGATGCCTACAGCCACGCCTAAAATTGTTACACAAGCCCCTTCATGCGACTCTTTAAAAGGCCTGTCAAACCGAACGAGAAACTTGTCGGTATGTATATTTTCAAGTTGTGCTGGAATGATAGAGCCTAGTTGTCGAGATTGTAAAGCATGTATACGTTGCGCTTGACCCGATCACGACGCCCAATAGTTCGTCCAAATTACCTACATGCATGAGTAAGTAACGCGCCTACCACAATGCTCTTCAGAGAGTTGCTCAGGTTGCGAAAAACTACGTATGTTTTAGTAGAAATTTACATTCCGAGGTGCTGCAGGGCTTTTCTCATAGTCTTCCCAACACTGGGTCTCCAGAGTTTCATTTGGACTTTCATTAAAACATGCAAGACGGACATTGCTAGGAGGTACTGCAATATGGGGGTGATGAGGAGGGTAACTTGCGCTCGTTTATCTAGCAGATGGCATTTTCACCTGCTGATCGAATGCACTTTGCACGCTCCAAAGCTGTGGCGGTTTTGTATTCTGACAAAACTTTGTGCCGTTGTCATGCGCCATTTTTCTTGAAAGTTTCCGATGTATTCGACGGACCCGTGTATTCGTCACATGCAGTTTCTTTCTTTTCTAAATAAAGAGTGGTCATAGTCGTCATAATGGCTTGTACTCGCCATAATGGCGCAAAATTTGTAACGAAGAGTACCTTTAGCAACGGCCATCGCTGCAAGAATGGTCGTTAGAGCTGGCTTCTCCACAATAACAGGTTTTGCGAGGAGAAACCCACCTCCTCTTTTGTTCCCTTCATATCGCAGGAATTCACGACAGGACTAGAAGCACCTCAGCCTAAACACTTGGGTTAATTCGTACCATCTTCCTATTATTGGAAAATATCTGGTCTAACGGGGGCATACAAGCTTTTTGCGTTCCACCCCACTCGAGCTGTGGATGCAAAATTTCCGGAAATGTTGAGCGGGCGGGAAAGACGTTTTTCCTGTTTTCCTAAGAAAATTTTGAGGAAACTTAAAACACCAATAAAAATATATAAAAAAATTCTGAGGTTTTGCTTTTCAAAACCACGATGTGATTATGAGGCCCGAGTGGGGTGCTCCGGCTTAGTTTAGACCACCTGGGTTTCTTGAACGTGCGCCCCAATTGCACGACACACGGGCACTGGAGAAATATCTCGCAATATAAAATAATTTTCATGGTTATATTGCGCTCAGTTTTACAAACACGATATTAAGGAAGGACAGAACGTGGACGACGCAGCGCAATATTGCGCTGCGTCCGTCCACGTTCTGTCCTTCCTTAATATCGTGTTTGTAAAACTGAGCGCAATATAACCATGAACGTTCACCAACTAGCCCCCTTCATTGCTTTACAAAATAATTTTCCTTAAATACATGCGATGATTACGGAGAGAATACGAAGTTGAACGCCCTGTTCTCTTCTACGAAAGATTGCTAGTCTGATAAGTGAGAAAAAGTGTCCGAGTCGCTCGCTGGACACGTATTAAAATCTGTCGCGGCTGCTTCCACATTCAAACTTGATGGGACGTAGGCGTGTTTTCTAACACGTTTACTTGCAAGTCTGCTGCGAAGCTTGTTATGAACATTTAAAAAAAAAAGACCAATTGTTGCTCACAACGCGCAGGTGGCGGAGGTATCTGCAGTAGCCTAGAAGCAATCTGTCAAATGTCTTGCCATTAGGATGACGGTTCCGCGTGCTTCCCGGAGCCCACTTACGCGCTGCTACGTCAACCAGTAGCAGGAAGCTGGCGCACTGCGACAGCGAAGAGCATGGAGCCGCACCACTCCGGTTGCCCGCTGATGGGCGACGTAAGCAGAACGTCGGCCTCGAGGGGCGCGGCTTAGCGCTCGCTGCAGCTTCCCAGTTTCGGTTTCGCGTGCTTTGATGGGATAAATTCGTCGTGCCACAGTTCCGCGGGTAATCGCATTTTGCCGGATCCAAAAGGTGATGTGGTGCGTATGGAGAGCTCGCTTTAATTTCCCAATTGCGATGAGCCCGCTGAAATTAAAAGTTTAGTGTTAATGGAATCTAGTTAATTAGCGACTGATTACCACGTATCACGCGTCAGCTCATGGTCGCCACCACTGACTGCACGTCTCCGAAGGAACCGTCCTTTTATTTCAGAATGGCTATCTATAAATATTACTTAAAATCTTCATAGAAATAATCGATATATGCAAGCGATCAAAAACGTTATACGATTATTTTCGTGGCTTTATAAGAACACTAGATCACTCATAAAATTTATGCTATGAGGAAATTTGGGAAATAAGGGTGATTAAGGCTGAATAGTTGCCTTCTCCTAATTTTTATGCCTATACAAGGCATGTCGTTGCTTTTCCCCGGTCTCCTCGGTGAACGATGCGAGGTGAATTTGTTATATGCCGTCGAAGTAGGAAGCATGTTGGGACGAATGATTAGTATTTAATTTGTGTAGGTTAATTACAGCCTCTGCAGAAAATTACTTATTCAAACGTTCCAGGATGTCATACTGCCGTTATCCTCAATGGTGCCCGGAGTCTTGAAAGAAGTGTCAGTAACGCGGAGTTCAAATTTGGTGGAAATGGAGAGCATGTTAAGTGTGACGTGTGGCGAAAGTTTACGTGTCAGACTTAATTAGGAACGTTCCAAACGCTAACTGAACCCTCGTTTTTGTTCCTATTTCTGTATGTTACACGAGGTTTGTAAATGGTTTCTCTGATGTTCTCTGTAAACTAATCAAGGTATCTTTATATTTGATGAAAATAAATTTAGGTACGTCTTGGGTAATTGGTAGGCAAAGTTCAAAGAGTACAGAATAATTGCAGTTTTTGCGATAAATTGTGTAGGTCAGTGATCTAGAGCGCTACGAGTTTCTCTTACGAGCGGCGCAAGATTTAGCCCGCTCATTATGATGCATATGCCAATGAGATCAAAGTTAGCAAAAAGAGTGGGACCGTGCGAACGAACAGTATGAGAGGTTAAGTGCCTGTAGTTTAAAAAAAGATATGCAGATCCAACTTTGGAATCTATTCAAAGCGAAGCTTTATATGTACTGCCTGCATTATGCTATGTGATGACTGGGGGGGGGGGGGGGGCATTCTGCAAGAGTCCACCTAGTGGACTGTCCATTTCGGCCGCTGCTGATTGGATGCAGCTCTACGAGCGAGGTGTAGACGAGCGGCCACAGCCAATCAGCAGTGGCCAAAATGCACAGTTCACTAAGTGGACTCCCACAGAATACTCCCCTGGTGTGCTCATCACTCAATGTTTGTTTTAAGGTTTATGGTAACATTATAATTGCGTTTAGTATCAGGTAAAATCAATTTTGAGCAATTTGATTGGGAATACTTGTGTCATCTGGTGAAAGAAATGTGACTTATGACTAGGGGTGTGTCATCGCAGCATTCCATGGGTGATCCTTAGCGGGAATAATTTTGGAGAGAGAAACTATGAAACTTAAAGGGACACTAAAGGCAAATACTAAGTCGACGTAGACTGTTTAAATACTATCCTAGAAACCTCGCAACTCTTATTTCGTGCCAACAAAAGTCTTGGTTTACGAGGAAATTGCATCTGAAGGGTTCGAATACCTTTTTTTTTTTTAATTCAAATCTCCCGCCACCCAAACGGGGGAGTGGTGACGTGGCATACGCCATCAACACCCTTTGCTGCCTGCCCACGGCCGGACTCGACTCACTCGCTCCGCACTCGACTCCCTCCTCCGCGCTCCGGAGCGAGTGATTCGAGTCCGGCCGTGGCCTGCCGTCGGTGAATAAAACAGCGCCCGACAGACGGCGGAGCGGTGGATTCAAATTCACTGTCGCGTTGTGTAAGCATACCATCGTTAAATTTGCATGACAGTGAATTTGAATTTTTAAGCCGCCTCATAGTGTAGCATTAGATTACAGGGTTTTGCGTTTTTTGCCTACGCACTGATAATGTTGCCATCGATGGGACAGCACGTGGCTATGGGTTGTGTACATAAGTTCGGGTATGCCTTCGAATAAAGCTAGTTGTGCGTTCAGCGCTGTCCTGTGTGTTCCTGCCTTCTGTCTTCGTCTTATTTCGCTGCCCATTCAAGATTTCCAAGTTTATATATGATTGAAAAATGGGGGATGTTATGGGTAAAGTGTATACGCAAAGTACACAGTGTGTCTGTTCATTTGCGGCCTTACTATAAATTGCGTATATATACCGTATAGACTCGTGTAAGGGCCGCACTTTTTTTTTTACAACGATGTTGACGAGATGCGTCCCTTACACGGGACCGAAGCTCTTGGTCAAAATGGTACCGGCGCAGCCGGCGACTTGTGGCCACCCCGGAGCCCCGGATGTACCATAGCATCAGAGGTCATCGCGCAGCTCCTGCCATCTAGTAGCGGCGAGCGGAAGTGCGCAGCGCACAAAAGAAATTAGCCGATGCGCACGGGCATCATCAGGATACCGAACGGGACTGCGTCTCCTTTGGAACTTTTTTTTCTCTCCAAATTTTGGGCTGCCAAGTTCGGATTGCAGTCCTTACACGGCTGTGGCCCGTGAAGAGCAGGGAGGAACGTTATAAGGATGTTTGACGAGCGACATGGAATTTAGCCCGCTGTCCTGGGGAGTATACAGGGTTTTTCAAGGAAGATTTTGAGTAATTTTAAATAATAGGCTTTCTGAGGTGAAATTGTTCTTCTTGCGCGAAGTGATCAGGGGCCGCGGTGGGCGCTATCAAACGAGTCGCAAGTGCTATTTGGGGTAATAACTAGAATTTGTTACCCGACTTTTTTAATTATTCTAGTTAAGTGTTTGATCGTAATGAGGAAATTTTAGTGGGTCATGAGTCCATCCGGTATCGAGTGCTAGATTGCCGAAATTGTAATTGCGCGCAGAGCTACAGCGCTCAGAACTTCAGCTCTCCAGACGCGCGCGACGGGCTCCGTGCGGCATCTGAGCGCCGCTAAGCCACGCCCACGCGCTGACGTCACTCGGAGCGCGCGCTGTCGCGCGTCTTTCTGGATGCAAACCGCCATTCCTCACTAGGCGCGGCAGGCGCTAGGCGCGGCAGGCGCGTAGACGCGAGCTTGCGCACGTCTGCAAGCGTACACGTGGTCTAGGCTTAACAGGAAACTTTAGCTCGGTTGCTCCTATCTAAATACACTAAAAAGAGAATTCGCTATTGGCTATGGTGTTGGGTTGCTGAGCACGAGGTCGCGGGATCGAATCCCAGCCCCGGCGGCCGCATTTCGATGGGGGCGAAAACACCCGTGTACTTAGATTTAGGTGCATGTTAAATAACCCCAGGTGGTCGAAATTTCCGGAGTCCTCCACTACGGTGTGCCTCATAATCAGGAAGTGGTTTTGGCTCGTGAAACCCCATAATTTATTTTTCCTCGGCTATCACTGTGACTAATTTGACGAAATTTGTTGCATTTAAAATAAAAATTTAAATCTAGTGACTGTTGGTTTCTATAATTTTTATTTATATCGCCAATTTTGTATTAAAAATTAGCGAAAAATCGAAAAATTTCAGAAAACGAAACTATCAAGTTTACAACTCTGTAAATCAGCAAGAAAGAACGCTGTCAAATTTTGTGAATTGCACCTCATAGTACATCTAAAGCGGACAAAATTGATATTTTACACATGAATCTCAAAAAAGTTTAAAATATGGAAGTACAGTTTTTGCAGAACCCTTGTACACAGCGCAACAAATTCACATAAGATATAAAATTACATACCGAATTTGTCCGCTTTCATTGATCTAATGGATGCCGTTTACAGAACCGCGATATCTGCTCTTGATGCAGAGATATTAATTTGTAAACTTCCTTAAATCGACATTCCGCTTCCAACATTCACTAGAATTTAACTTTCTCTCTCAAATTCAACAAATTTCATTGAAATCGGTCCAGGGTTAATCTTAGAAAAACGTTTTTGCGTTTTACATGTATTTGAATAGGCCGCGTCGGAGTTGGGCCTGGGTTAAAGCTTCCTCTTACTACGGCAACCGGACTCCTCTCTCGCGCGTCTTTCTTGACACGCTGCGCCATCTAGTGGCGTTGCCGAAAAGTGCGCGCGTGGCGCGCCGGTGCCTGCGAACGCTGCAAATTTTTTGGGTCGAATTACCCGGAGCGGCACGCTCTCGTGTTCGAATCAAAGGAGTTTGCTTTCCATACGAATGTTGTGTGGCGTTCGAATTAAGCGAGAAGAGAAATTTGCATATGGTGCCAATATCGTCCACTTACAAGTAAACTTATTTTAAAGAACAATGAACAATTTCAAATGGCATGAGCCGTTCCCCTCCGTGGAGGTGGATGACCAACCAAGCTGTGTACCAAACGACATAAGGGTAACACAGAAGCTCGAAGAAAGGTACGAACACATTCATTGTCTTGATGGGTGGTTATCGTGACAAAAGGTACACGCACACATATATGTTTATGCGTTCGTGTTATACACTCGTGTTATAACGCGATAGCGTTATGGACCAATGTCGCAAGAAATCCGATGTCGGCGTCGGAGGGCAGTTGGCGAAAAATCATTCCGGACCACAACCACCCAAGCGCACCGCGTGGCGCAGAGATATTACCGAACTTTCTATTGGATGCCTCAAAGTAACATGCGTCAGAACAATCGTAAAGTACAACCTAAACAATAGCGTCGCATTGTAATTCGAAGGTACCAGAAAACATAACTATGGTACGCGGAAACTCAAACACGAACCTCCTTTCCAGCATTTTATAGAGCCGCTAAAGCCACAAAGGTTTGCGCGCGCCGGCGCGCGCAAATCTCGGGTGTCATAAAGTCCCTTGATAATTTTAAAGTACCGCTACTTCTGACCTCCCATTGAGTTCCTCACTATACTGTGTTATAGTGAGCAACTCTATGCGACCTCCTGGACCCTAGTTCCTTCCCCTCCCCCTGGAGGAGCGTTCTTGCGCCCGTTTTTCTGCACGACGATTGGTCTCCCTGCCGTTGCCCTCGGAAACGTGCGGATGTTGCGTTTTGCTTGTGTTTTTCTTTTTCGTCCGCGCCATTTTTCTCCTCAGCTCGGCGCTTTAGCTCAGCGTAGCAAACGTTGTACGCTGTGTTTCCTGCTCTATTTGCTAGTGCTATGCCGTACTGTTGCGCATATAACTGCAGCAAGAAGGCTGAAGATGGTTATGCAGTTTTTATGATACCGCAAGGAAAGCGTGACAGCTTATGCAGGAAGCAGCGGCTGCATAACATTGGCCGAAAAACTTTGTTCCGACAAAGAACAATGTTGTTTGCGAGGTGAGGAGTCTTTCTTATTGCTCGTATTAAATCATCCCCTAATGCTGAATTTTTTTTTTATTCTTCCGGCCTGCTCACCAGCGTTTTTGCTGCGGCAATTTGTACGTTGCATAAAAATGGGGTCGTCCTCATTATCCTTAATATTCTGCTGGGACTCCACCACCTCGCATTTCGCCAAGTGTTGTTATTGAGCCGGAAATGCAGCACTACAGATTCTGCTTTCCGCTGTGAAAATTTGTCTGAAGATACAACCTCTCGATTGCATTTTTCGAGATTGTTAGGATCCGTTGCCTGTTTTACTGAACGTTGAAATAGCGGTTTGTAGAGGGGCTATTATTTTCCGCTTATGTCCATGAGTGCGTCAGTGATACAATGAATGCAGGCCCTGAAAAAATTTGTGGCAAATATACCCGTGGTATTGCAGGTGATGAGCGCTAGCTAGTCCACATTGCGTATTTTTTTTTAAGTTTTAAGGCGAAAGCCTTAAGATCTGTTACAAGGTCGCGTTGTGCACAGAAAATATCACGTGACCCAGGAAGGCCAGAAGCGACCCGAAGCATGTCCATCCGTGTATAAGAGATCAATGATTAGCCAAGTTCATTAATGATTCATTAGGGATCGAATTAAGGTGGATTATGGAGGATTAAGGTGGGTTACGGTGGATTAAGGAGGATTAATGTGAATTAAGGTGCATGAACAAGGGTTAAATTGTATTAAGGAGGATGAGGGCGGATTCGGGTGGATAAAGGAATATTAGGGGGGATTGAGGTCGATAAGGGTGGATTAAGGCCGATTAGGGTTAATGAAGGAGCATTAAGACCGGATGGTGGATTAAGGTGGATTAGTGTGCATAAAGCAGGGTTAAGGTGCATGAGTGATGATTAAGGAGGATTAGGGTGATTAAAGTGGATGAAGGAGGATTAATTTCGTTTAGGGTGGATTAAGGTAATTAGGGTTGATGAAAGAGGATTAAGACCGATTAGGGTTGATGGAGGTGGATTAAGGTGAATTACACTTGGCTCTACAAGGCTGTCGCATTCGCGTCTCTTAGGCGATACCTAAGGACTTGTATTTTTGGAATTTGCTTTTAACAGCCCTTCCACGCACGCACGAGTGGGCGACGATTATTAGTTGGTTTTCTCACGGATACAGGCAATGTGTAGGGGGTGTTCACATGATCGCGCACGCTTGCTGTTGATATCGACATCTAGGCGGAGGCCGGGAATCTTCGCTTTAATAACGGATGTTTTAAAACCACCTTTATGCGGCTTTGTTCTGTGGGAAAGCTTTTTCCATTGATTTTACACTAGGCGAAGTCATTGCATCAATGTGCTTTGATTACGAAGATTGAGCAATCAATCATGATTGTAGTTATGATGTAGTAATGCAGCGAATATTGTGCAGGCAGTAATGTTTAACACTGTGGCGTGTTTCACCCTAATCCACCTTCATCTTCCTTAATTCACCCTAATCCACCTTCATTGACCTTAAAACACCTTGATCCTCCTTAATACACCTTAATTCATCTTAATACAATCCCTAATCAATCATTAAGTAACTTTGCTAATCAGTAATCATCTCTTATACACGACTGGACATGTTTTGGTCCGCTTCCGACCTTCCTTAGGTGACGTCACATTTTCTATACCTCACAACGCTACATTGAAACAGAAATCTAAGGCTTTCACTTAATAAGCCACACACAGAGGGATGTGCCGCAAGCAATACTAGATCAGAAGCACAAAGTAAAGCATTTCATCATGCGGCAGAAAAATTGTCTTGAGTACAGAACTCGCCTCGAAGCTACTTTTCCATCAGTATACTACGTTCATACGGCTTTAAGAAAAAAAAACAGCCTCATCGTAAACGTTGCCTTCAGCATTATCGACGCTGTTATCCGCATTTCTCAAAATTTTCAGCAACTCTGGGGCGTGCAACTGGCCCAAAATAACGCGCCTCCATAAAATGCTGCGGCCCGTCCACGGGAGCCCAGGAGAAAATGCGTGCCGTGCGCAGCGCGCGCGGCTGGCGGGCAAGGAGAATTGAGGAGGAAAGCACCGCGGGGAGGAGAGGGTCGCTACTTTCAAATTATCAAGGGGTTGAAACTCTATGGTGCCATAAAGCTGCGCCGCGGCGCGCCCTATTCCTTGCAAACACCTCCAGATGGCGCTCGCCTCCGACGCATCGCGGCCCAAGCTTGAGGCCGCGTTTCAAGTAGGAAGCTCGCCTTCGTGCATAGCGTTCGCCGCCAGCGTTTCCCAGTAAACATTACGGTTACGTGAAAGCTGCAGTTGCCCGGAAGTGTAAGAATTAATCAGTGATCTTTGAAAGCTATCGCACTCCATACTTAAATGCGAAGCTTATATCGTCCTCGATCACCGCACCGGGGCGCCTTGGTGCGCACTTTCTTCCTCGATCAACCGCACCGGTGCGCACCGACCATCCACGATCACCGGAAGCGCACCCTGTTGGAGCGGTTTTCCGTTGCCCCGTGTCGCACCGAGAAAATCGGCGGTGCGCCGGGGTGCAATCCCAGCAAGCACTGCGGGACGCGCGACGCTCGCGCGCACTGCCGACTTCAGTAGCGCGGACGCAATGGCCCGATAGCTGCGGTTGCAACGGAGTTGACGGAGTTAGCTAGTGGAGATGTCGGCAATGAGAAAGGAAGCGCTGCTAGCTGCCGCAATCGATGAGCTTTTGTCAAGTTGTCTGACAACGAACACGATATGCTGATCGAACTCGTCAATGTGGGGAAGAGCGGCCGAAAGTGGACAGGTTTGTTGAACGGGTCGTCAGGATTAATTATAAAATCCATTGGTGTTTGCTTGCAACCATGTATATATGTCAGAGCACGCAGTTCGACAAGGTTCGAGCGCTTGCCGCGGATGATCAGCACCTACAAACAATAAAATGTGCGTGCTCGCGTGTACGCGCACGTTTTGCGCGCCAGGGGCAAAGTATAGCGCTGCCTGCAAGCGCCCTGCACGGGGTGCAGTTTTGTCCTCGATGTTGACCCTCCACAGTGCGCCACCACCGCGGTGCAAAGCGCACCATTCTGGTTTTGGGGCAACACCGGGGCAAGGTGATCGAGCGTCCTCCAAATTAAAGTGGCTTGCACCAACCAGCATTGGAAGCAGTAGAAGAAGACAGAGTTCCATCAATCGTATACTGACAACCAATTTACGTGTATTCAAAGTGTATTCGAGATCTATTTGCCGAAACGACATCTGACACTGGACGCCGACACCAGATTTTCTGCGACACGGGTATGGTGGCTAGAACCCCTATAGCCATAGAGTTTCCTACAAGAATTTTTGTAGGAAACTCTATGCCTATAGCCACCATAACAAGGGGCCCACCCAATCTGTAGCCATGCTTGAACAATAACCTAGTGCCGGTGCCGCGCGCGCCAAATTTTAAGAGCATTGCACTGCGCCACCAGGAGCCGACACTTCCTAATGTTAGATTATCGTTTAGTTTAGTACGCGCCGTAGTTTCGAAGCCACATTGATGGCGTACATTGTTTCATGAGCGAAGGCTCGAAGCTTTGTTAGGCTTGAAAAAGTGAGAAATTATTTCTTACAATTCCACTTTCTACTGATTTTCTTCAGCACTGACTGGCTACGGAAGAGAGCCGCGATTTCTATCACCGATTTCATCGCTCAAAATATTCGGCCATGTTGTTTAGCGAAGCGGTCTACACTTGATCGCGCTAAACACGTTTCGCGATTTTAATGTGACTTCTTGCTCTCTTTCCCTGACGTTTTGCGTTACAGCCGACTAAGATGGATAAAGTGGACCTTCTGTACAAAAAATACGACGTCCTCGCGTCAGCAGGGGACAAAGTTTCCGAGGTGAGACCGTCTCGGTATGAATGGTAGATCCTATGCTCGCCTGCATCTCCTAGGCCTACTCAAACGAAAACGCCGGCATTGCGAGCATCTGCTGTCAGCTCCTGCTGAAATTTCCTGCTTGACACCGAATAGAAGAGTCGCGCTCATTTCGAAAAGTAAATTTTAGGTGTACGCATGTCTCTTTCACTGGTATTCTGAGGTGACGTGCGCCGATGTGTGTTAGCCCGTCTCGTTATTGCCATCGAGAAGTTGTCAATCTTTCCAACTTTCTCACCCTGCTGGCTTTCTTGTTTATTTTCCTTTTTTTTTTTCCAGCATGAGAGCGACTACTTAGTCATTTTGGAATCCGTCAAAGGTACGCCGAGCGAGAAACGCCTGGCATCGCAGTTCATCGCCCGCTTCTTCAAAAGCTTCCCGCATTTGTCTGAGAAGGCTATTGACGCCCAGTTGGATTTATGCGAAGATGCTGATGTTGCCGTGAGTGGTTTCTTCGTTCGTTGCTTGCCGGACTTATATGCGATCTGCGTAAAACCATGCGTGAAAGCGTCACCGTCGTACGTTTCTCGATCTGTAGTGTTTCTAATAATAAGCGTTTCGATAAAC
Organism: Dermacentor variabilis; assembly: GCF_050947875.1. Taxonomy (NCBI): domain Eukaryota; kingdom Metazoa; phylum Arthropoda; class Arachnida; order Ixodida; family Ixodidae; genus Dermacentor; species Dermacentor variabilis. The sequence goes on from NC_134571.1 coordinate 128,253,159, forward strand.
ATCATATAAGGCAGTGGACCGAACGTGCACCTCTAATTTAGTGTGATCACTGCCGACTCGTGAAATGATGTATTCAGTATTGCGTGACGTATGCATCTGTAGTTCCGATTGCAAAGGTTAGAAATAGATTCAGAGAAAACAATAATAACAACAAAATAAAACGGCTACAATAAGGCGATCATATCCACATGTGGCGCAGTCGCTTTTGGTTTTGTTGCAGAAACAGATGTAACAGAAAAACTTGTATAAGTATTACATGATTGGTCTTGTGCAAGGTTGTCAACCTCTGACATTTTACAGCTGTGATAAAGGACATGCAAAGCAGATGCACAACTTATGTGTCTGCCAAGTGGAAAGGGGTTCAGGGTCGATCAAGCGAGTGTGCCTAGATGTTATTGCCACTTGCACAGACTGAGATAGACTTCTAATGACACTCACAGCAATGTGTACTCATCACAGTATGTACTTGTCCAAGTCTCTAGGCTTTGACAAAATGACAGAGATTAGCTGGAAAAGTTAATCCTATATAGAGAAGGGGCACACAAGATAGGGGAACATGAAATATGCACTGATGATACTAACAGTTCATTATTATGATGCCCCATTGCCTTTCTTTTTATGTGAAAATTCTTTAAAATCAGTTAAAGGGGGTCGCTTGCTAAAACCATGTGTAACGAGAACCTGTCATCCTATTGTCACTTATATCTTTGCCACTGTGCTACCCACAGGCCTTACTTTGGTATTGTTACATTGAGAAAAGCCATTGCTTGCTCATACATGGCTCACATGCACAGGTAGCACCGTTGTCGCATCACACATGACACAATCTGAGTTAAATTTAGCCTCTGGCTCGCCATTCAGAGGCGCACAGCTTGGCAATACATTTGTCAATCCAAGCAGGAGTTGTCTCATTAGAAAGATCTCACTCAGCTATCATATGTGTAATCCATCAAAGTCAAACCTGTGCTCATAAGTAGTTATAGGCCTACAAGTGTGTACTTTTATGCAGAAATGTCACACTTTCTCGGTTATGGATCCCCCGCGTTCTACACACAGGGTTCAGAAATGAGTCTCTGGCAGCAAGACAGAGGGATGCCAATCGGCACCCACCATCTTTGATTACACCGGGCACACTACAAATAAGGAGCAAGCACAATTGCAAGCTTAGACTGTTGGAACACCCCTATCTGTATCGTGAGTTAAAAGACGTAAGCTTTCTCTTGCGTGAATAAAGGTCTCTCACTTTGCTTCCAGGTTTTGTGTGAAGGAAACTAGCCATTACTTGATCATGCATGTGTCACGTACACAGATAGTGTCATTGTTGTGCAACACAGGATGCAATCGGAGCTCATTTTAGCCTTGCGCTTATCGTTCAGGGAGGCATAGCTCATCTCACCACTGTGTTAGTACAACCTAGCATGAATGGTCATGTTTGAGAGAGCTCACTAGGCCATAGTAGATGTGATTTATCAAATTCAAGCTGGTGCTGATCAGGAGCAAATGGGTTACATCCTGGCTGTTTTGCTATGTCTTCAAAAAATACCACATTTTTACATCTGTCTTAGCAGTTGTTCCACGTGTTGTTATAGCTGTAAGTGCACTTAACATTTTTGGACTTGCAATCTTCAAAACATGCCTCTTTACCGTACATCTTAACAGCAGTTTGTAACTGACAAAAAAAAAAAATCATCACGCATGCCACCACAGGACCACTGTTGTTCCGTTGTTCCACTCATTTGTGCAGAGGGAGCGCTGCTTTTCACCATGAGAATTCTTTAAAAAAGTTAATAAGGTATACCAGACACCTTCTTGAAAAAGTGGGTTTAATTTTTATTTGTAGCCTTGATGAAGGTCAGTGCAAACAGAGCAGATAATGAAGAAGAAGCTACTAGCATCTGCTATCTGCCATAAACATTACCGACTTATTTGGTCTTGTGCACAGCTAATCTCTGACTACATGGCAGACAGCAGTGTTAGCATACCCGTAAGTTTCACTGCATCATGTTTCTAGTGTCATTTTCAATGCTGTATCAGCTTTAAGTTTCTGCATTGCCTTTAAAAGTCTACTGCTGCAAAATTTTGAACTGTCTCTATGCAAAATTTTGTGGCACGAAAGGGTTGTAAAGGTAATTTTCTACCAAAACTATTACTGTGCATTGAAAATGACAACATAATACGGAGTGTTCAGAAGCTCCACGCCTCAACCTTTGAGATCAAGACAGTGCTCACAGCATAGAAATTTTTGGAAATTTTTGCAAATAAGTCAAGCAGAGATGGTAGATTATTGCTTGAAAATGTTTAAGGGGTCACTATTACCGAAAACAGAGCGCTTAGAATTCAGTAAGCGAGAAAATTGGGTAAGTGTAGACTCTATAAGGATTCAAGTACTAGCCTGATGTCACACTGCCTCATATTATAATGAGTCAACCACACACACACACAAAAAAAATGATTACGTCTCATTTTATCATGGCAGCAAATGCTGCTTGTCCACTTCCATTTGATCCTCGCAAAGAATTTGTTGACATTGACCTTTGCGATGCTGTGGGTCGCCGAAAAGTTTTGCTTTCTCTCAGCCCCGTATGTCCCATGCTCTCACGTTTTGTTAGTTTTGATAGCTTGTAGTTCTGTACTCATTTTGCTTGTGAAGCTCATGCTGACTGCAACCAGCAGGAGAGCGCCATGTCCTAATTATGTCATGACCTTGCACCACTGGAATGGAGGCAAGCATCACAAGCCAAAATATTATCGATGGCGTCAACAAACAAAGTCTATGTCAACGGGCCTTCGCAATTGTCAGCAGGTCCTGCTCCTGATAGGCGCACACTTCATTTTGACTTGTTAAAGGGTCCCTGAAAAGTCCGTACATATTTTGTAGATGCGTAGGGTACAGCTACAGTAAATCATTCGTGCTACAATTTGTGTGAAGTGTCTCATATTAAAGGGACCCTGAAACGCTTTTGACGATTTTCTACAAACGTACTGAGTCGTTAGAGTAGGTCCTTCTGATCATTAATTGACACATGTAAGTGCCCCTCGTAAAGCGTGTAATCTATTATAAGGTTTTAAAAATGCACATCGCTGCCGATCGCAGCACACTGCTTGGCGGAATTTTAAGTCACCCCTGCCCATATGACCGAAATCACCCATACGACGTCAGTGGGGCGAGCTATCCGATCGGCTGACAAGGGCGCGTGATCGATAATTTTTCCAACTTTATGGTAAACAAATGATCTTCGTAATAGTTGGAATGTTAGTTAATTTGTTTTTATGAATAGAAAGTAACATAAAGAGAATGCACAAGAACATTTTTTCAGTACACTTAAGCACTTCCGTCACACAGCAAGTGTCGTCTGCTTGTGTTACAACGTACTCCGTTTTGACGAGAGCTTCGCGGTCAGAGTCGGTCTCAGTCTTTTCACGAGCACTATGATTCGACTTTGTTGCCTTGTGCACTGCAAACGTAGCGACTGGCAATATGTCAAGCTGCGACATCGTGTCCCTCTGCAAGGCAGCGTACGAGCGAACTGGCTGCTGCGCATCGGACTGCCGCTATCCGATCGGTGCCAGGATTTGCGCGTTTGTGGCCGTCACTTTACACCGGAAGATTACTAACGCAATAGCGTTTCGCGAGTCCGATATTAGGGCAAACGCAAGCGCAAGGGGACAGAGTCTGGCCGCTTGACTGTGCCGTAACGGGATGAGCCATGAGATGAGCAGAAGGGCAAATGTGAATGGTCTGCACAGTGCAGCCACCTGGTGGCACAGAGCTCAACCATACACAGTAGCAGCGAAGTGTATTCTTCTTTGCTGCTGGTGTGTATTTTTTGCAGGAGTGGAATCATCAACACATTGTTTTTATAAATGTTTAAAATGTTTTACACTTGGCTAGAGCAATATTAGTGCTTTGTTTGGATGGTTAAGCACTGCGCCAACAAGTGTATGGACCGCATAGACCAATCAGGCCGCTCACGTACGTCTACGCTAAAGTTCCTTCGTCAGCTTGAGTTTATGCCTCCAGTCATTTGCCGAAATGACCAGCTTGCCTGTGGTTACCGGAATACAAGACACGTTCGGCGCTACGACAGAATGCTCACAACGGAGAGGTCCGCGGGGGCGGGCTCCAAAACAAACGGAAGTGGACGATGTGACGTCGCATCGTGACACAGAACCAGGGAAGGCTGAGCTTAGCCCCGCTCGTTCGGCGAACGAGTTGAGGAGGAAAAGCATGGCTAGAGAGGAGGGTAACTTCTAATCGCTTGTAGCTCCATTAATACGTAACGCCTCACTTAAATTGTGGTGCAAATGTTCTACTTAAGCTGTACCCTACGCGTCTACAAAATTTGTCCGAACCGTTTCAGGGGCCCTTTAAGAGAGCTACGGATGATTACAAGTTACCCTCCTCTATAGCCATGCATTTTCTCCTCAACTCCTCAAGCTCTGCCTTCACTGGCTCTGCATCATGATGGGATGTCGTGCTGCTACTTCCGGTTGTCTTGGAGCCAGTGTGCGAAACCTCTCCAACTTAGCCGCCTGGCAGTCGATCCCAAGCAAGAGCTATCGAAGCAGCATGCGTTGTGAGCACACTGTCATAGCACCGAGCGTGTCAGGTATTCCGGTAACCACAGGCGAGTTGGGCGTTTCGACGGATGAGTGGAGGCATAAACTAAAGCCCCTCCATACCACTATCACTGTAATGAAGGAGCTTTAGTGTAGACGTACGTGAGCGGCGTGATCGGTCTGCATGGTCCAGCCTTTTGGTGGCACAGAGCATAACCAGCCAAATAAAAAGCTAATATTGCTCGAGCCAAGTGTAAAATATTTTAATTATTTAGAAAAACATGTCCACGATTACGCTCGTGCCAACAATTTACACCAGCAGCAAAGTAAAATACATTTCGTTACTGCCATGTTAGTTCTGTGTTTGGTTGAGCTCTGTGCCACCAGGGGGCTAACATACAGACCTTTCATGCCTGTGCCTCCGCTCATCCCGTGAAACGCCGGGGCCCAGTCTGCGCTTGCCTTTATCCGAATACCGGAAACGCGAAACACTATTGTAGTAGTAATCCTCTGTCATAAAGGTACGGCTCATCTGCTGCCTTGCAAAGGGACATGATGTCACAGGTTGACGTATTGCGAGTCGGTAAGTTTTCAGCCCACAACGTAACAAGGATGAACCATGGTGCTCGCGAAAAGAAAAATCAAGACCAACACTGACCGCAGAGCTCTTGTCAACGTGGAACACTTAACACAAGCAGACAACACAGACAACACAAACAACACTTGCTGTGTGCCGGAATAATAATAATATTTGGGGTTTTACGTGCCAAAACCACTTTCTGATTATGAGGCACGCCGTAGTGGAGGACTCCGGAAATTTTGACCACCTGGGGTTCTTTAACGTGCACCTAAATCTAAGCACACGGGTGTTTTCGCATTTCGCCCCCATCGAAATGCGGCCGCCGTGGCCGGGATTCGATCCCGCGACCTCGTGCTCAGCAGCCCAACACCATAGCCACTGAGCAACCACGGCGGGTTGTGTGCCGGAAGTCTGGAGTGTGGTGATAAATTGCCCTTGTGTATTCTCTTTTTGCTACTTTTTTATATAGAAGCAAATTAACTAACATTCCAACTATTATGAACCACATTTGTTCACCATTAAGTTGGAAAAATTATCAATGGTGCACCCTGGGCATCCAGTCGGATAGCTCGCCCTACTGGCACCGTAGGGTTACCTCACTTCACCTGGTCAGGGGCAGCTGAAAACTGAGCCAAGTGGCGTGCTGCGATCGGTACCTATGTACATTTTTGATACCTTATAATAAATTACACACTTTACGTGAAGCACTTAGATGTGTTAATTAATGATCAGAAGGACCTACCCTAACGACTCAGGTCGTTTGTACAAAATCGTCAAAATCGTTTCAAGGTCTTTGAATGCAGCTAACCACACTGCATTGGCCGAGTTTCCGGCCGCCCTTTCATATGTGACGCAATAAACCTTAATTCTGTCTCTCGACCGCTGTTTAACATACAGGCGGCAAGGGATGATGGCATATGCTGCATCACACTGCCTCGCTGATTGTGGACAATTTGAGTTCCGGTAGCGGAGTGAAACCCCTTCAGTCTGAGTTGTTTCTTGCCACAAAACAAACACTGCAAGGTTTCTGAGAGAGTAAAGTCACAATGCACAAGTGCTTTCGCATTCAACTTCCATTTTAATGAAGCTAATGTAGTCTGAAATGGAAACTGCTACCCTCATGCTTAGCAGCAGTATGCCTAATCAAGTATGCCCAATCAGCAGTATGCCTAATCATGCCTGATGGTTCTCAAGAATCTGCTGATACTTTTGAAACTAGTGCAGAATTGATAAGTGTTTTTGGTCTGTCCCCATTTGAGATAACTTGCTCGATGCACTACAGGGCTTATTTGTGCTTGCTTCGAGAAAACTTGTTATCAAGACCAATTTTGCCACTTTTCCCGCGCAAGTAATTCTATAAAGAACTTTCGAACCTGCAGATTCGGAAGCAGGCCATCAAGGACTTGCCAAGCTTTTGCAAGGACAGCAAGGAGTATGTGCCAAAGATAGCCGATGTGCTGGCCCAGCTGTTGCTGACAGAAGACCACACGGAGTTGGTGGTGATTCAGCACTCGCTGGTGACTCTCGTCAAGCTGGATGCTCGGGGCACCCTCGGCGGAGTGTTCTCCCAAGTGGTGGCTGGGGAGGACTTGGTGCGGGAGCGGGCAATCAAATTCCTCTGCACCAAGCTGCCTTCCATGGGTGTCGATGTGCTCACCAAGGAGGTTGAGGAATTCCTCTTTCAGGAGTGCTGCAAGGTAAACTGAGACATTACTTTGCATTCACCCCCCCCCCCCCTCTCTGCCCTGCTCACTTGTCGTTGTTACACTTATCCCTTGCTGGTTTTCTTTCTGTCAAATTTTAAGCAGTCTTGTGTTTTAGTTTTCGCTGGAAATTCTGTCTTTCAATAAAGCATTAGCCACACTCCCGGATTCAATATTAGACCGCAAAAATGTACTTGGGCTCGTGTGATCCTTCAACCTCGGCACACACCCTGGCTCTACAGAATAGCTGTGGATTAATAGCATCTGTAGGTTTTATTAAGTAGACCCAGTCAGACACTACCGTCTATAATGTTGTGAGTTCCTGTGTGACAGTTTCAAGGGATTACCATCGCAAATATTTTTTCTTATACATAGTTTTCTCCCATGCCTAATGTCCATTGTCAGTAAATACCACATATTTGCTGCTCCACTAGTTTAGCTTGCCAGTCTAACTGAACTTTATATCTTTCTATTCAGTGCATAGCAGGCCTGTTTGTTTCACCCTGCCCTCTCGAAAAGTGTACATGTCTTTGTTGCACGCTCAGGTGATGCAGGATGTGACAGGCCAGGAGTTCACAAGCCTGATGCAGCTGCTGTCAGGGCTGAAACTGGCCAAAACCATTCCGGGTCAACAGGCACTTGTGGACTTGGCTGCAGAGCAGGCCGACCTGGGCAAGCCGCTTGGGGAAACTGCGGGGGCAGGCGATACAGCCTCCCGGGCTGAGGCCCTTGCAAAGCTTGTCCAGTGCATACGGCAGGCTTTGCCCTACTTCTCGGTGAGCAGGGTTTCTGTGCTGTCAGGTTCAATGTCCAGGGCGCTGTCCTGCTTTTGATCCCTCCGAGGGCAGACCCTCTCGCTCCCAACATGCTTTGATGTGTCAAAGCAGCAGCAGTAGACAAGCCAGTCACATTGCACAAAGTGTTTATACGTTACAAAGCGTCCAACATATAGGAACAGGTATTGGTTTTAGGCACCATGCCTCTGCTCCTGAATGCCATCCCAGTGGGAAAAATGCACTGTGGTTGTGTTGTAACATAAGCCATAAAAAGTTAATGCATTTAAACCTTGCTATAACATAATGACTATAATAGACTTCCCAACCGACTAGCATAAATCATTTATCCTTGAATCAATGAGTTACTGGTCATTTTGCATGATGTATTCATTTCAAAACAATTTTGAATGCCGCCTTTCATAGCATTTTAAAGGCCCTTTGTATCATGTGTCAAACATCATCCTTCTAGATATTGCTCATGCACTCAGGACTTCCACAAGGCAGAGTACACGCGTCGCTTTGCCTGTGCTTGTTGTTGGCACATATTTTGATCTGTTTCCTTTCAAGGTTCGGCCAGAACCTCATTGGTTCTATCAAAAGATCGGCAACCAAGTTGAGTTCTTTACTGCGACTCTTCAGTCGGGACACTACAAGCGTCATATCGTAAGGAACTGACATTTGAGTGTGAGATGTGCATTGAAAAGAACAAGCTCAGTCGGTCATCTGAAACACTGAAATGACATTACCAAAACTTACCCCCCCTCTCTCTTTTTCCTCTGTAGAGTTCTGCATTTTACTGTGGAAGGATTTTTGACAATTTTGTACAAACACACTGACTTGTTAGGGTCTGATCGTTAAGTGGCACATTTAAGCGCTCCATGTAAACTGTATAATTTATTATAAGGTTTTACAATTGTGCCTCGCTACCGATCGCAGCAGCTCCGCTCCCCTGAGTTTTCAGCCATCTTGTCGGGGGCATGTGACATCATTTAGGTGAGCTATCGATTAGCTGCTGATGGATTTCCGAGGTTGAAATTTTCCTCTAGGGCGCCCCATAGCTCTCGCTGCCAAGTAGCAGGGAGAGCATCTTTGTATATTGGAAGTGGCTGCTGCTTTTGTTCGACGTAACCATATTTTCTGTTATACAATCTCATTGAAACATTACTGTGTTTAGAAATTCCCTGATATATGCGATAATTGAATGTAAAAGAATTAATATAGTCGGGTTCAACTGCAATAAGTTTAGCTCTATTGGTAGACATGTTTGAACAAGAGCAGTGCATGAACTCTTGCCATAGCATCAGTCTTGGTAAGCTAGAGAAGACACAAAGATGAAAGACAGGGGACGATGGTGCTCAACTTTCCTCATCAGTGCACTTTGACATGATCAAATTTCACAGAATCGACTCGGGTCTAGTTCAGTGTTTATGATTAACGCTTTCAGGGTCGATTTTTTCCACATATGCGACCGCCCAGGGTCGATTTCTTTTATTGCAGATTTCAATTCTTCTGGGGGACTTACTTCGAAAGAAATTTACCGTAATTTTTCTAGGGTGGCTGTAAAGTGGGAAAAAAATATTTTGCGCTGGTATATATGTTCTCTTTAGTCATGAATAACAACAATAAAAAAAGCAAATGAACTTATAAACATTAAAATTTTGATGTATTGTTATACACATAGTTCAAGGCTTGGAACGTACACACGTAAGAATATTTCGCAAGTCTCAAATGTTCCTGCTCTTACACTAATATTTACGTCCATAGCGTAATCGGACTGCGTAGGTAAGCGCACTCAAGAAAACTGGTTGCGTGCCTGCCGAAAAAGCAAAACTTGTGACAAACTTCCGCTAATCATCATATCGCCAACCAGAGGCAATTAGTTTTTGCGAGTCTCCAAAAAAAAAGAAAAGAAAAGGAGACGCATGCACGGTGGCATCCTTTCTATACGCAACCCTGTGAGCACTAAACGAGCGACAAACAGGTGGTCGCCCTTTGAGCGATTAGTAACGAGGTAGCTGTCAGTTTTGCGAGCGCAAGAAACAAACCGCCTGCGGAACAAAACCCAAACCTCCACCCGCCCGCCAACACAAGGGCAGAGGTGCCTGCTGTCACCAAAAGGTGATTTTGAGTCTGCTGTTGGCAGCGCCTCACCTAGGAAGCCTCATCAGTAGTCAGTGTGGTAGAAGTCCACAGTGGACCCACAAGCAAAAATGTTATGCACACCTTTGCAGCAGCACATGTAATCGACATTAGTTACAATGAAAACTCTGAGATTTCTGTCAAAGTATAAAGGCTTTTAAGCTTCGCAACCATGGCAGTTCTTTTCACTTTTGGGTAATTACGCAATCAGTGCTTTGTTGCAACACAACTGCAGCAGCATTTCAGCTAGCATTGCTAGCTGTACAATTTTTTAACATGATGTCATATATGCACAAGACAGATGAGTAAAGTCGGAGTCCCTTAAACTAATGTGCCAAGTTCTACAGGTGGGAAAATCGGAACTTGCTTTTGGACATTTCAGTCTGCATTCTGTGTACCCGGAAAGAGAATCTTGAATTGCCGTTCGCACTAATGTCAAAGAACAATCAATCTAAACCGTCCACTCTGTGCAGCCATACGTGTCATCATCAAAGTTTGTCACCCACCTGTGTCAACAAGTGCTTCCTGGCCAGCCCTTGTTGGATGCCGAGACCTTGGAACTCCTCAAACTATTGGCTGAAATGGTGCCCTTTGCCACGAACCTCTCAGCTGAAGATCTGCAGGCATGTCTCAAGCTGGTCTTTGAGAAGCTTCTGGTGAGTACAACCAGAACATTGAGCTCCCTACTGAACTCCCATGTTTTCTGAATGGTACTCCCAAACAATGTGAGCCTGGTGCCCTTAGCGTACAGCACCGTTAGGCGCTAAGTGCAATGGCATACCTTCTGTCATACAAATATGCTTCCAACATGTCTACCAAAATTTAATTAAAGGGTCCCTGGAAATGGAAATGAAAAGAAACTAATGGAAATCCTCGTTAATTAGCCAAATTGGGTGGTTCGGACTCATCCTCTGGTCCCGGCAGGCGTATGCATTATTTAACATAATCAAACTCTTGTTAATTCGGACGTGCTTGACCACACATTGTTTAAATTGGACAACTCTCAGAGCTCGGTGAGCGCAGAGTGCTGCAAATGTGCGACACAGGAGAGCAAAGACTGCGCTAGTGTCCAACCAAAATGAGGTGGTGGAATCTGCATTGCCATATTAATCAGCGATAATCATACATGAATGACAGCAATGCTGGAACGCTTCGTGCCTATTTGTGTCTTTAAAGCCTTAATTCTTGCATTTATTGTCACGCATAACACCGCATTGACCAGCATGCCTTCCAGACTGCATAGTTGCCGTCCATGGTCACATTGATAGCCACCACAGTTTCGTCCACAGCAGTTCTGGCAAACAGCAGTTTCGTACTGCTCGGCACGCGCGTTGGTCGCGTGCCTTCATAACTGCTTATTAGTCACCATCTATGATCTCGTCGATTTCATCCATTGCAGTTTCATCTGCAGCAGTTGCAGCAAACAGTACCATACTTACACGATTGTAAGTCGACTCGAATGTAAGTCGGCCCCCCCATATCGGGTGACAGGAAAAAAAAAGAGAGAGAGAGAGCATACCCGCGGGCGCATTCGATAACGAAAATTTATTAGTAGCTGACATGGTCACCGGACTACTCGTCTTCACTAGCGCTGCCATCGTCATCGTTGCTGCGGTCCCACAGCGCGTCGTGGTCCAGCAAAATTTCACATTTGGCAAACGACCGCACCAGAACATCTTGTGGCACAGCAGCCCACGCAGAATGCACCCAACCACACGAAGCCGTCAGGGACGCTCTTTTGACAGCTCCAGTTGGCGTAATTTCGCAGTTTTCTGCCGCCAGCCACTCGTACTCACGGTGGAGCAGGGCCTTAAAATTAAGGCGAAGGTCCCGGCTTGTTTCATGACCATGTCGCACTTCACTGGTAGGGACCGATCACGCATTTCACCGACGTACGCCGCAAGCTAGCCTACAGCTCCGGAAAGCGTCCAGACTTCGGCATGTGAGAAATTTCTCACTTGCCGTCACAGGTGAAAATTTCGCTTCGCTGCAGTCACCACTCTCGCACCACACGTTCAGAAACATCGAAATTGCGGCCCGCTGCGCAGTGATTTGTTTCTTCGGCGTAAAGGATGGCAGCCCTCTTGAACGCTGCTGTGAACGAGTGCCGAACGATTAGTGGGCCTGGAGCACTCATGACGACTGGGGAAGCATAGAAGTAGCACGTAGCCAGCAGTCAAGTGGAAAGCGTCAAACCAATGCCAATGCCTTTCAACAGAGAAAGAGAAACCTGCGAGCGGTGTCTGCTTTTCTATGAACTTCCGATACTCCCCACAAGCGCCGCCGTTCTGAGGGTGCCGCCGCAAATAGGAACAGCGGCGCTTCCATCAACTATTGACCCCCCCCCCCCCCCCCCATGAGTGTTGCATGCACTGTAAAACTCTCAAAAATGTTGAAAAACCCTTCCAAAAGTGAGCAAACACGCGGGATAGCCAAAAGATACAGGTAGGGCCACAGAGCAAACATAAAATTGTAATTACGTTGTAGCTCCCGTGGGTCTCGCTTTTTTGGCGGGGCCATGTTTTGGTTTCGATTGTAAGTCGACCCCCCAACTTCAGACTTTCAAATTTAAAAAAGTGGCCGACTTACAATCGTGTAAATACGGTAGTTTCATTTCGATTCGATGTGCGCATCGGTCTCATGCCTTCAAAACAGCTAGCCGCCATTCTTGATCGTATCAGTGGTGACCGCAGTTTCGTCCCCAGTTGTTACAGTAAACGATAGTTTAATTTTGACTTGTTGTATGTGTTGGCCACATGCCTCCAAAATGGCCAACCGCCATCCATAATCACATCAATGGCGACCGCGGTTTCGTCCTCAGTTGTTGCAGTAAACCGTAGTTTCATTTTGACTTGTTGCGTGCATCGGCTGCAGGCCTTCAGAACCACAACATTGCTATCTGATTGCGTCAGTGGCGGCCTCGGTTTTGTTAGCAGTCGTTGCATCAAATAATAGTTTTTGACTCAGTGCAAAGCTGTTGAGGATGAAGAGCATCGGCTACATCACGATGGACAGACGATTGGTCGAGGAGCACCCACTGGCAAAAAAAATAATCGAGATGTGCGTGCGGTAGTCAAAAGCTTGTCTCAGGTGAAAATGTGCGCTGCGGCTGTGCTGCGAAGTTGCAGGGCCTTCACCGCTGCAAGCGCTAATCAAACACTAGACGACAAAAACTGCAGCTTCCACACTGCTTTTATGCAATACGGAAACATTATTTGCTGATTCATTCAGGAAATAAAAGCCTGTTGACATAGTCAGCATTTGTTTGTTATTGTTTTCTTGATACCCTCGGTAATTCAACGTTTAGGTAATTCTGACATTTTTTTTTAGTCCCGTAAAATTCTAATTAATAAGGTTTCATTGTAATACCAAGTCCCCCGTCACAACTTCATTCCTCTTGACTGACATGCAAAAGCAAGAGCTGTGAAGATGTTAAATGCCAAGAAACCACTGCAGTGAATGGCAGCTGTATGTAGCTTCCACATGAGAATGCAGTCTATTTCCAATAGTTCAACCTTGGTGGGAGCAACACAATCAATTTAATTCTCTGGCACGTCGTATTTTAGAGTCTAGGGGGAAAAACATCCAAACACCCCACTGCTTCATTCTCATGTGCAGTCAATTTTATAATGGAAAAAAAGAAAGGATAATGTAGCCTGTCCTATTCTTGCAGTCAGAAATGAGATGAATTCTGAGGGCTTACCCTCGTAGAATGAAAATTTCCTTACACTTCGTATCCATTGTCGTCACTCACTAACAATTTCTTGTATATAAATGACAACACATCACCCTTCTTGAAATTTCTTTACATTTGAAATTTTGCATTTCTCAAACCACTGATACAATTGCCGATTAGATGGCGGCCCACACCTAGACTAACCACTTCGCCATATCATGCTGCGACACGTGCAAGTCTCTGGAGTGCTAAAAGCATTTGATATGACTGTTACTGCTAGCTTAGCACATAACTTCTCTTTTGAATGAGCTTTTGTAATTCATGCCTGAATATGACTCGTTGCCACTATCCTACACGTAAAGATGTTCTGCCACCATCTTTTCAAGGCGGTGGCAGTGATGCTGGCTCTCGTGGTAAATTGTTGCGAACACCCATAAACATGGTCTTGGTTTCATATCCGATTGTAAAACACGGGCAATTTTCAGACCAATATTCTTAATAATATGCGTGCTAGAGCCAGCTTAAAACTAATCCTTAATTATAAGCTTACCTTTGTTGTTGTTGTTGAAATTCATTGGGAAATTCACTGATGAAATTCATACATTGCCCACATTTTTAACGGCCTCTTCTGTGTAAAAACTGTGTTTTCAAATCGATGACCAACTGCTCCTTACATGAAAGGTTGAATTTCTATACAGTCGACATCCGTTAATACAAAGTTCACGGGGACCGCAAAAAACTTCGAATTAAACGAACTTCCAATTAAGCACAAAACACAAAAACAGCTCCTTATTAGTAGCGAAATCTAGTATTTCCTCTAAAAAAAATTATCGGTCATCTTGCTCTGCATCTTCCGAATCACGTTGCTGAAAGCAAGTTCTGCAGGCTGCAGATGTGGCGGAACACTTCTTTCGCATTACCTTCAGCTGCAAAGAAGTGCTCCGCGAGAGCAAGGCCTGCAGCTGCATCGGCAGCCTTAGGTTGCAGCTCGTCTTCAACGTCATTGTCGCTTTTTTGGGTCGCTTCCTCGGGCCGAATAATCTCCACAATCTCATTATCCGTCAGTGCACTGCACGTTTCGACCGCCTTGTCTATGGCGACATAATCTTCAAAATTGACGTCCCCGAGAGCATCACCAAAATCAGTGCCGTCAAGCTCACTTGTTGATGCTTCCTCCGATGAAATTGCAGAGGCACCCTCCGAAGAAACTGCCGCAAAACCGCAAGCCCTGAAGCAGTTTGCAATTGTTTCTTGCTTCACACGATCCCATGATCATGCTAACATGTGGATGGCACTGAGCAGGTTCACCTCGTATTTTGCAGAGTTATCCATACACAAAATCATGCGCTTGAGGAGCTGCCGCCTCTACAGGATTTTACCAATCTTGATGATGCTTTGGTCCATTGGCTGCAAAACAGCTGTTGTGTTTGCAGGCAAAAATGCGTGGCGTATTGCACTCAAGGTTGGCACATTCACGTTAGCACTGCAGTGATCCACAAAGAACAACAAGGTTGGCACATTCACGTTAGCACTGCAGTGATCCACAAAGAACAACACCTTGCGGTACGAAGAAACAAACTTGCGGTCCAATTTGGTTATCCAGCTCCTGAAGATTTCGGCGGTCATCCAGGCTTTTTTTGCTCGACCCATAGTCCTCAGGCAGTGTCTTAACCCTTTAGAACATCTCGGCTTGGCAGCTTTCCCGATCACAAGTAAGCGATATCGTTCCGTGCCAGTCATGTTTGCCGTGATCAGCACAGACACCCTCTCCTTGCTGCATTTTCCCCCGGCACAGTCGTCGTCCTTGAATGTCAGGGTCTTCTCTGGTAGAAGACGATAGAAGAGTGCAGTCTCATCTGCATTGAAGATGTCTTCTGGTTTGTATTCGCTGAGATATTCACACAGCTTTTCGTCCTTCCACGTGGCGCATGTTTCCTGGTTAACGGACGCTTTTTCACCACACATGCTCTTAAAAACCAGGACATGGCGATCTTTGAAGCACGTCAGCCATCCATCTGACGAAACTAAATCATCGATCTCTAACATTGCTGCAAACGTTCGGGCTTTCATAGCAACGATGTCTCTGCTGAAAGGAAGTTTGTTGCTCTGGGCCTCCCTATTCCAAACCAGCAGAGCCTTCTCCAACTCTGGGTAAGCGCTGGTGCGCATTCGCTTCCGAAACGTCTTGAACTTGTCGTTCTCAAATGCATCCATTATTGTGCGCTTGTTCTTGGTGTAGTTTGAGAGCGTGTTTGGCTTGATCCCGTACTTTCGCGCTATGTCTTGTTTCGTGGCACCTCCCTTCTCAACTTCCTTCAAAACCTCGACTTTCGTTGCCAGGTCGAGCATGCAATAAAAGCCACGGTTTGCCATGGCTATCAACTGTGCGACTACGTACAGTCAATTCCGAAGCGTAGGATCACCCACGGAATAACCTAGCCAACGAGCTACCCACACAAAGGCACTCGACCAACACACGCCTCGACATACGCTGCGCACGCTGCAAGCCTAATCTCGCACAATCTCAACACTGCCAGTATGCAGTGATGCGTGCACCTATGGCACCCGCGTGGCCGGAGCTGATCACGGAGGCCACGACAGCCATAGCAATGAATAATCGCGCCGCTCCCAGAAGGGCGGCGTTGCGGACGGCTGTGGTGGCGATGACACTAACGCAGAGCATGGAGCTGTTGCAGCACTTGAAAAATTGCACATTCTACCAAAGAATGACGCTCACCTCGAGGATCCCGGCTGAAAATTAACTTCCAATTAAACAATATTACTGGATGAGGTCTTCGAATTATCGAGCGATTTCTTCCATAGTATTACATGCAAAACTGACGGGACCAGCACTTCACTTCTAATTAACTGAGAATTCCAATCAAACGGCTTCTAATTATTGGGAGTCGATGTATAAGGAAGTAAAGTGCCAATTTTACTGTCTTTGTTATATCAAGTTATAGGTGTAGTGCTGCAGTACCACTTACAGTGCAAGTATTTGTTATTCTGACAACTTATAAACGGTCTACACTGTATACCATGTCCTGCCTTGGCGTTAACAGGAGCTCATGCCACTACCTCCGGCCGGGGAGGAGACTGAGAATACGTCAGACCAGCAGGCTGAGCCCGAGCTGCAGCTCAGCCACGTGGAGTGCCTCATGTACGGCTTCCACCAGCTGGCAAAACGAAACCCGCAGTTCCTCACCGCCGACGAATCGGCTGAACGGCTCCGGGACTTCAAACTCAGGTAGGTCACGCAGACTTGGCCTTAAAGGCCAACTGCAGTGCAATTTAGGACCTCGAGCAAACCCTAGTTTCACATAGTGTTGATGTAGAGCAGCTTCTGTGCAAAATTTCACGTTTCGCTCGTTTGCGCACATTCTGTGAGTCACTGGAAATAGTTGTGTACAGTGCATTGCCACGCATTGCCGCAGAATGAGGTGTGCGGTACTGTGAAACGGGTGCACATTACAATCGAGGGCGCGTTTGAATCTAGTAAATACTGTACACCAACCTGTCCGCTGTACTCACTAGTTTGAGCCTTTATAGCCCAACCCCCCTTCTGGTATGGTAGAAGAAAGCATTCTACGGATAGCATTCGCTGCTGTGAGCCTCTCATCAAAATTATGCACTCGTGTGCAACACATGGGGCACACAAGCAAAGCGCACAGCGGCTGCTGCTGCTGCTTTTTCTTTTCTGATCTTTTTTTTTTTAAGCATGCGCTTTTCAACAGAAGCCTCCTCATCCATTGCGGGGCTGCCAGCAGCAGTCTTGATGTCGGCAGGGGCAGATTTCCATAGAACACTGCGTTTGGCCTTGTGGCTGACATCAGTCAAGAAGCGTGTTTGGATCAGTGCGATTCTTCCTGCTGTTAGTGTGTATATTTTTTGACACAGCTTACTAAACAGTCTGAAGTTGGCAAAAGTCTGCGCTTCAAATTTCGACAACAATTACGTACTTCCGGAAGATTGTCGGCTCACGCTCGGCCGTGCCCGCTCATGCAGGAAGGAAACTTGGCACATGCTGCTTATCAATGTCGTAGCTGTCGGGACTCGCTAATTTCAGTGATAGCCTCGAATCACGCGAAACTTAAGGTCAGACCACACTATGCTTGCCAGTGTGCACTCACCCCTGGCAGCTGCTGGCTAGACGCCTTGGCAGACATCACTTCGCATTGAGCTGTTGACAACGCTTTAAAACATGCAGTTTGAATGTGGATACTATGCCTTGGCCAAGCTGATGCAGCGCAAAGCTGGTCCGCACCATGTAGCACAGCCAGACTGAAGCACATGAGCGCAAGCACACACTCCAGCCCTTGTCGTGCACATAGCAAACGCACTGCAGTTACGTGTAGCTGCTTTCGCTACGTAGCGTAGATACCGTGGCCGCAGCAGGGTGCCGTGGCAAGTCTGCTCGCTGTGGCTCCAGACACATGGCAGAAAAAGAAAATTGCAGAGAAAAAAAAATATTATGAAACCTAAAATTTGCCCAAGTTGGAAATCTCCTGATTTCTTTATACTTTTGGTTGATAAGAACTTCGAGTAATATGAATTTTTCGTGCCGTCCCAAGAGATTCGTATCACCAAGATTCGGCTGCTGTATGAAGAACATGGATTTTGTTAATATGTGCAGCATAGATTCCTATACTGAGCAATCTTGCTAAGTGAAAATACAAACAAAGAACAGGAGAGTTCATCCATTATTCTTTCAGTCACAGAAGGCAAATGTTAGCCACATCATCATGTGGCTAACAATGAAGAATTGAATATAATGAGAGAGCGTACCTAATGAATGTACTTCGTTTCTCTGTTTTGTCTCACATTTTCCTGTACTTTTTTTCCATTTGTTTCAGGTTGCAGTACCTTGCACGTGGTGTCCAGGGCTACATAAAAAAACTTCGCTTGGCGCTTCAAGGGAAAAAACCCTCCGAGCTGAAGTCAGACGAGGTATGTGGCCACATTTCAGATGTACAGTACATATAAGGATGAGCCACTTTTTTGAGTCTGGAAGGTGGTGCTCTTTTTTTTCTTGTCTTTTTTTTTTAAGCTGATGACCAGCATTTTTGCTTTTGTGTGGAAACAATGCCAAACACATACCTGCCAACCCTCCTGATTCTCCCGGGAGACTCCCGATTTTTTATTGAACTTTCCGATCGTACGATCACTGTCTTATATCTCCTGAAAAGTGGTCTCTGTTCGCGCAATAATGGTTCTTGCGATACCGGCACTGCGAAATCTAAAGCCACATCGTAATCGTCAGCATTGCCAACAACGGCTGCACTATCACCATTGGTATTATCGACTAAACAGCCGACTACGGTGCCTAGTAGGCCGACAAAAGCCAGAGCCAATGTAGCTCTTGCATTACATGCAGGCCTTCCTCGATGGTGCATCTTGTTGCTGCTGCTTGCAAGGCGTTGCTGCTTGTGTGTATAATTAGTGTTGGCTAGGCCGTGGGCACGCGGTGCACCGTGTAAAGTTACAATCCTCCTGTGCTTGATGCCATGGCGCTATCAAAGCCCAAGAAAAGGTATTTGCAGAAGTTTTTGCGATCTTATAATTCTGAATTTCCGTGCTTCTAAAGTGACATCAAGAAAATGAGAACCTTATGCATTTTGTATGTGTGGATGCGACGTCAGCACACGGTGGCAAAAACGACTTGAAACTGCATGTTTCCACGGTGCACTGCTGCGCAGCAAGACAACATATTGAACTTTCTTCGGAACAACTGTGACGACAGTGTCATGCGTGTGGAGTGCCTGTTTATGAGATTCCTCGTCGAACACAACCTAGCCCTTAGTGTCAGCGACCACGTTGGGCCTCTTCTACGGAAAATGTTTCCGAAATGCGACGAGGCAGAGCTGTATGGATGTCAATGCAACTTAGAAGAATGCGGAGGTGGCCAACCTGAAATTTATTTCACAGGCATCGTTCTCGAGTCTTCGTTTTTTTATTCAGAGTTTCCGTCAGCTGCTGCCCCGAGATTCCAATGAATCTACTGAAGACGCGTTAGATGCTCTCGAAGCTGAGTTTGCCACACTACAGGCGTACAGTCTTCAAGAGCACATTCTGAATGAAAAAAGGTGGGACGTGCTGTGGTCTATGGTTGGAAAAATGAAAAACACTGATGGAAAACATGTTTCACCGAGTTGCTAAGGTGGTGCTCGATTTACTGGTGATACCGCATAGCAAGGCAGAGTGTGAGAGGATTTTAGCACGGCGCGAAAAACTAGGACTAAATTCCGCTCATCAGTGTGCAACACAACCCTCCAACACCTGCTGCTAGTGAAGGGCTGTCAGTCTGGACCATGTTTTGAGCAAAGCTACTCGAACAAATTTTTGAAGTGAGCAAAGCGTACTACTGCAAGGTCCCTGCAAAAGGAGTCATCGAACACTGTCTGAAAGTTTGAACCCCCTCCCCGTTGGCACGAATAAAAGGTCTCCCGATTTTTCATCTCGCCAGGTTGGCAGGTATACAAACATATAAACAAGAATACAAAAGAGAGGCTTTATTGTAATATTATCTCTCATTCTAGAGCTCTTGGTTTTCAGAACATGGTTGGTTCTTACTATATTTCACCTGGCATCTTACAGACTTCCTCCACAAAGCCTGAACGAGAAGAGGGAAGACTGGTCTACAGTGGCCGATCAATGATTTGTACTTGATGGGAACAGTCTAAAAGTTTGAATAATTGGAAACTCAGATATCGGATTTTATAAAAATTAAGTATTTCACGAGTGGCCAAAAACCTTGTCAATGCATTTCTGCGTGCACATACACTTGCCTGAGATCTCGTGCACCGAACCCCTGTTAACATGACAGAGTCATCTGGGTCGCTATAGCCAAATGATTGCAGGTTTGACAGTCGTTTCTCGGCACTTCCCTCGCTTATTACCATTCTCGTCGGTGCATACATCGCAAATGGAGCAAGTGTCATCAAGCCGCTGCTTGATGGCACTTGCTGACAAAAATTCACAATAGCAGTCGGAGAAGTCGCGCAGGACCGTGTCACTGACGTAATAAGCAAATGCTGGACGCGTGGAACTTGCACGACAAATCGCAGATGCAGTCTTTAGAGCACAGCTGCTTGGTTTGGCTTGTTCTGTGCGGCGGATGGCTTACTAGATGGACTAGGTCTTGCTAGTTTCTGTTTTGAGAAGGCACCAGCAACATGGCTGGCAACCATGCTGCAACGTACACCGTAGGCAATGTATCAAAACAAAAATATCACTCTTTCTGATCGACTCTGTGGCCAAATTAGCAGCCAGTTGTGCAGGCGCAGTTTTAATTACTGAACTGGCGCAGTCCGAAGTTTCGGTTCTCCTTATGCATTAAGTGTATATCACCAGTAGCACTGTCGCGAGGCTGTCGAACTTTTCCATGTCCCTTGTTATCGGTCGGTGGTTGTAGCATGTGAGCCAGCTACTGATGGAGGTTGGATGCAGAACAGGATGGAGTGTGTCAAGTGTACTAGTACTTGATTCCTGTACTGGTGGTGGCCTCCCTTAGAGTGTGTGTAAGAGGCAAGAAGTTGAGAATACGGCAAGCTTAGCACTGCCTCTGTTGTCTGAAACTGTTCTTTGCAGAGCTCTCTTTTTGTGTGACCCACCACGATTGTTCAGTAGCTGTGATACTCTGCTTCTGAGCACGAAGTCACAGATCCAGTACCCAGCCTCCACGGCTGCATTCCAATAGGGACGAAAGGAAAAGGTGCTCCTGTGCCTAGATTTAGGTACAGTAAAAGCTCCTTAATTCGAATTCCGCGGGGATGCTACGAAAATTCAGATTACAGTGAAACCTCGTTAAACCGTAGTTGGCCGGAGCTCGGAAAAAGTACGTACTAAACGGTGGTACTGTTTAAACGAAATAGTATGATATCGCCCACTTACCTGTCGAAAACGGAACTCAGAGAGAGTGCTATGAAAGGTGGAAAAAAACATGCAGTATTTATTCGCTTCGCGCGACAAAAGTGTTATTTTCGTTTGATGCCGCAGTGGCCTAGCACGACGACAGCAGCCTCAAACTTACTGAAGCCGCGTGCCAGCTTTTCAGCCAGCCCCATCTTCTCGGCAAACACTCGCATGGCAGATTCCTCGTTGGCGTTACGTATTCTCCGTGCACGCGCGCAGTAGTGCTGCAGAAGTCCCGGGGTGCCTTTTTCATTGCTGGGTGCCAGAGTTTGGAATACTTTTCATTTGGCATAGAGTTACGTTATCGCGCCCCTGTTCTCGTCGCGACGATTGCATTCATGAGGCTGACGTAACGCGCAGCTTATGCCACTGTCGGGCCTGAATCGCCCGTGCTGTCACTTTCCATGTCATCCTTATCACTGTCGCTAGGCGACACTTTGGCAACAACAGAGGCAACGATGGTAAAAAGTCAAGCCTCGTAGCCGATATGTCTTCGGAGTCGCAGCAGCGCTGCCGAGCAACTGTTTCGCATTCCAAATGCCACACACCGTAGTCAACAGCAAATCCCTGTTGCGTGCCAGCGCCGACTTCTTTGTGTCATGTTCGATAGCACGACGATGACCAATTTTTTTTTCTATGCTGAGCATCCGGCATCTTCGGCATGACGCGAGTCCTCGCTTGCATGACGCCATAACGCTCTCTGGTACAGCGTCAAAATGATGTTGATGTGGCTTCACGCACAAATGCACAGGGCGCTTGGAGGTCATTGTTCCTATCTCTGAGGCTTGTTGTTCTGCCGGGCTGCTCAATGAAGACGACGCACCGCCGTGTTTGCGCAATGAAAAGTTGAAACGCTACGTTTTAACCAATGCGTACGCAATAAGCTGGTATGGTTTATGCGGATACAAAACACATTATGTTCAATGGCCGCTGAGTCGGGGATTTGACTTTACTACTTTTAAAACGAAACTACTGTTTAATCGGACACGGTTTAACGAGGTTTTATGTATACGAAATTCAAACAAATGAAAGTAGGAGAAAAAAAATTACGTATATAGTCCCAACGTGGCGTGAGCACATGTGCACACACGCTACATCATGTTGGCGTGAACAACAACATCAATACTTCGAAGCACTGGCACAGCCAACATAACCGGACGCGGCCAATGCGGTCCGATGTGGCCGACATCAGGATTGCTCTTGCTCCATCCACGTGTTCGTCGAGCTGACTAGCGTGGAGAAAAAAATATTACGCAGCAAATTAGTGGTTAGCTTCACGAAGTAAGAATAGTAGTTTTATCGGCTGTATAAACTGGTAAACATTCGCTTACTAACTAAATTAACAAGCACGGTGTTACGTGCACACAGGTAAGCATGTGCAGATCTCGCTCGATGACCGTGGAAACTTGCTGAAAAACGCAGGAGTGAGGAAACGCGGCAGTAGCAGCGAGCGAAGTGACCTTTGTACAGCTCTCACTTCAATGCGAACGAAACGTAGATCGCATACGAAGCTACCGGCACTGTGCGTTGCAGATCGCTTGAAGATGAGAGCCACAGGGACGTTCACTTTGGCCACGTTGCAGATTGCTTTCAAGATGCAGCGCCCGCATGGCCACGCTGTAAGCAGCAGCCACCGGAAAAGAAAATCCCCCCTCCCTCCCTCGCCTCACCCTGTGCCTCGTGCACGACAGGAGAGATTTGCCAGGTCACCCTCGCAGGCTTTCACTCGTACACAAAGAACACAACGCGCGGCGACAGTGTTATCGTCCTTGCCGCTGATAGAAAAAGCAAAGCTGTGCGGCCCGTGTGGCGGTGCCAGCGTCGCCAACGTGCTCCCATGCACTAGCACTCTCCCTATCCACGATAGTGTGGAGTTCGAATTATTGTTGGCGGTGCAGATTTCAATGCGAATTAGCAGGATGTGTTGCATATTGCCTTCAATATATTGTAGGACAGACCACGCTGGCTACTTTGAATTAACGAGTTGTGAATTAACGAGCTTTTGCTGTACACGTTCAAAGAACCTCCGGTGGTCAAAATCAATCCAGAGAGCTTAAGGTTTTTCTCACAGCCTACATGTTGCTTTGGGATGCAAAACTTCGTAATTTGATGTTGTTTTGACATGATGTGACGCAAACTTCTCTCCTCATTTCTTCAAGCATGAACGAGCCACTGGGCAGGAGGAGGGCACACATATTGCGCAACGCTGTTGTTCAGCAAATGGAGCAACGGAAAAGCTACCTAGGGGGAGGGGGGCTTCTTGGCACAGCAGCAGTATGGCTTTTGTCAAACATCTGCAGTTAGTTTTCCTTTCTGAGTTGCTGCTTATTGCAGCACCGCTTCTCGGACTTGCCGGGTGTTCCTTCATTCTAGATTTAAATCTCCAAGTAAACACAGCTTTCATTATGCAGTAAGTATAGGTGGGGCTTAAAAAGTTAACAGTATTGCATGGTGCCAAGAATTTCAACTCACTACACGCATTGACTCTGTCGAGGCCACGTGGATGGGGAGGAAAAGTCCTGATTAGCCCTTTGAGTGGTCGCATTTTTAAAATCAAAAACCATGCTGTGTGGCCAATTTTTTGTATTGCAGTTTCCAATAGCAGGAAATTTTTAAGAAGTCGTGAGTAGAGCAAAAAGTTCTTGCAGGCAATATTTTGTCTCAAAAATGCTTTACTTTCATCGACAGTGCACACTCAAATACACTTACAATAAGAAATGGAGAAAAATGTCAAGCAAAATGTATGGCTATTGATTCATTGTCCCAAAAACTTGTTTCGTCAGGAGGACAGACGCGTCGGAAAAAAGTACAAAGAAACACTAGCGCAGTCACCACAGAGGTACCGAAATTACAACTGTGTACGGGATATGCGAACTGCAACCAAAGGCAACGAAAAAGAAAACTGATTAGTATCTGAACATTGGCTGCACTGGGCCACCAGGAATGCGATAGCAGCGGCCGTAAAAAATTTATAGCATCTCCTCTACGCACACACCTTGAAAAAGATAAGTCCACTTGTCGAAACATTGGCTCCTGCTTTTACCTTGTTCTTATCTTGCTCAACACCTTAGAAGTAGCAGACAACATGCGTGCGACCACATGATGTGATCAAGCGCTGGTAGGTAAACAAGTCTTGTCGGGCACACCGGTGAGTGGAAACGCAATATCACATCACATTAGGCGACTCAATAGAGATGGGAGCACCTCTCGGGAAGCACTGGTGTCAAATGCATGAAGTATCAAACATAAGACTGGTGCCGTACATGTGCAGCAAAAAGCCTCAAAGGGTCAACAATTGTCGCGTTTGTTTAAAGCATGAGTTACAGAATGTTGCACATCTCTGCCCTGAGGTTCATCTGATTCCTTTGCTTGTTCTGTTTTGTTTCCCCCTTGCTGCAGAACAAGTTGAAGGTTGCTGCCTTGAAGACCACGTCCAACATTAATGCTCTCATCCGGGACCTGTTTCACGTTCCCCCCTCTTTCAAGTCGACAATCACCCTTTCGTGGAAGCCTCCCACCACAAATGTATGTCTCCAGTTTCTCTCTGTTTAAGCAGCACTTTTTGTTGGGCTAGTTAGTCTCTCTGTTTGCTAGGAGTGGGAGGGCTGCTCTATGACATTGCTGGGGCAGTATTCTCAGTCGACCCCCTTTGAAGATATGAGTCACTTCTGGGAGATTTCACATTACTGGCACCAGACACCCCATACCTACCATAGGTATTTATTCAAATCTAGACCGATAGTTTTCTTTTTTTTTTTTTTTTCAAATAATCATATGCCAAACTTTAGGGTCGGCTTAGATTCGAGGATATTAAAGAACGTGCCAGGTTGTAATTTAATATGATAGATATGGTGCATAGCCAGTGCCATCTCGAAAAGTCAGTATCGCAGCCGCTATTAACCGCGCCAGTAGCCAACTGAAGTACACTAGCAATGTCGCTATTTCAACCTGTGTCATATCGGCGTGTGGTGTGGCCCATAACGTGGCGTTATCGTAATGGCATTAAACAGGCAATGCCACTATAGTGCCGCTTTCAAATGAAAAATTGTACATTCAAACCGGGGGTGGACTTCAGCGTCGATGAGAAAAATGTCCATCATTGGAGGGGGCCACAGGAGACACTTTCTGCGTGTCCCGCAACGAGGAGATGACAGCGAAAAGGAAAACATGCGCGCGATAACAGAGAGGAGCGGTTCACCGAGATTGTGCCGCGTTTCAACACGTGTGAGCCATGCCGCGCTGTCTGCGCATGCATGGGCGCGCGGACGCGAGCTTGCGCGCGCGTGTGGTCGGGGCTATAGCGACGAGGCTACAGCAATGATAACATAGAGTGAGCTCGGCATGTTCATATTAAATACCGTATTTACTCGAATCTAACACTCACCTTTTTTCCGATAAAACAGGTCCAAAAATTGCATGCGCGTGAGAGTCGAGTACGACGCTAAATCCGCGTTACCATACTGCCATTGGCATTCGGAAAAGGGCCGCCTCGTACACGCTTTTATCCTAGCGGCCGTAGCTTCCTCCATATGCATACCTTCATGTTGTATGTGTAACCAGGCGCTGGTGTAACCTAGTCTACCGCCTGTCTTCCTGTTTTCTTCGGTTATTCAATCAGCATGGAAGCGCCGACTGCAAAGACACACCGAGTCCACCATGATGCCGCATTTAAAAGGAGACTTATCATGTGCGTGGAGATGGACGGAAATCAGGCCTCATTACAGGCGTTCAAAGTTGCCGAAACTTCCGTGCGGGACTGGCGCAAACAGAAGGAGAATATTTTTGCCAGCAAAGCAACAAAAAAGGGTTTCAGTGGACCGAAGCAGGGCCGCTTCGCCGAAATAGAAGAGCTGCTTGCAGAATACGTGCACGAGCAGCGATCGGCACAGCAGCCTGTCACAACTGATCTGCTCAAAGTACGAGCGATACAGCTTGCCCTACAGAAAGGGCTAATGCAGAGTGACTTCGAAACGAGCAGGTGCTGGTTATCAAATTTTATGACAAGAAAAGGCTTTTCATAAAAAGATATTGGGATTACCCATGCACACCATCCCACTCCCATTCCGCCACACTGCATATGGCTCGCTTTGCCGAGGCCACATCCTCGCAAACAGCCTTCATTTGCAAGCCTGATGAAGAGCCCATTTAGAAAGAAAGCTTTTATAAGCAAGTACAGTCCTTTTTAAGCCTCATGCAAGCCATAACTTCTCTAATAATTAATGCTCAACAGTTAGATACAGTAAAGCCTCGTTAATTCAAAGTCATCGGGACCACAAAATAATCTATTGAATTAAGCGGGTTTTCGAATTAACTAAACTCCAAAAAAAATGCAACCCAGGGAAAAATTTTCGCTGCAGGAATGCGTTGCCTTTATTCGGCGATCTTTGGATTACTTAAAGTAATCAGGAATGTTGGTTTGCCGGATCTTGTAGTTCGGGGCTCCAAGGGTCATGTTTTCTAGTTGGCCGACTACGTGCCGCATTTGAGAATCTTCTCCGTGGCACTCAACAAAACTGTGGATAACGTTCAGCGATCCGATAACTTCCCCGAGAGCTGGTGTTCGGGAGGGCTCGTTAGCGTCGTCGTCGTCGCGGTCATCGCACATGGTCACACCAGCAGTAGCTTCACTCTCCAAGTCTGAGTAACACGTTTGTTGATCATTTTCAAAGTTCGGATTCTCGGCGAAGCGGACTGCACCGGATTCGCTATCCTCTGTGCAGACCGCATTGATGCGGTCGCAATATTCGGCTCCTTCTTCATCAAGTGCACACGAATAGTCAGCACCAGCTTCGACGGTGCTTTCCTTCAAGAAGCCAGCATGTTCAAAACGCTGCATGATCAAAGTGGGTTCCACTTGCTTCCATGCATACACAATAAGACATATGGCCCCGAGGAGGTCAATGGTGTACTCCTTGCCATTTTCATAGCAAAGGAGCATGCGCTTGAGCAGGTGGTGGCGATAAATCTTCCTCGTGTGGTGAATGGCACCTTGGTCCATTGGCTGTGAGATCGACGTGGTTTTCGAAGAAAGAAATACCATCCTGATAGCTTTCAGGTGTGGGATGTCATCATGCGCCGGGCAATTATCAACAACGAATAGTACATTCCTGCCTGTGGCAGCAAACTTGCGGTCAAGCTGCTGAACGTAATCTTCAGATATTGCACCTGTGACCTAGGCTTTCTTGTTGTGCCTGTAAATAGGCTCATCCCTTGGCGGCAGCCATGCATATTTAAAGCAGCGAGGCTTCCCACTTTTTCCAACTACGAGTAGCGGCAGCTTGTGTTTGCCACACATTTTCGCGCCGAACAGAACGGTAATTCTTTCCTTGCCCAGCTTTCAACCCTTGACTGCAGTGTCCTTCGCTGCGAACGTTTTTATGAGCAGCACATTGTAAAAAAGGGCTGCCTCGTCAAGGTTGTACACATCGTCTGCACCGTACTCGTTCAGCAACGGAGCCAATGTGTGTTTCTTCCAGTTGTCGACGACACTCTCGTTTGTGCTGCCGCTCTCACCACAGACAGCTACGAAGGTCAAATTATTGCACTCTTTAAAATGGCTGAGCCATCCATTGCTACACTTGAACTCTTCGTGCCCATTTTGCAGAGCCAAGTCGTTGCCCTTCTTCCGCAGTATTTCATTGACGGGGAGATGGGCTGTGTTTGTTTTCTGCAGCCAGCGAAGTAAAACTGATTCCACATCTTGGTATGTGGGAGCCCGTACTCGCGACTGCTTCGAAGAATATGTCTTGCTGTAGACCTCCAGCACCTTCGACTTGTTCTTCAATATTGTGGACAACGTCGAGAGGGGCACGCTGCACCTTTCAGCCAACTCGGTCTTGGAATGCATGATCTTACCCACTTCTTGGATCAAGCAGAACTTCTGCTGCAGCGTTAAAGTCTTACGCTTTGGCATGTTCGCTCACTGGCACTTCTGCACAGTTCAGAAAAAAAAAAAAAAAGAACACCGTGCTAACTGCAGCACCCCTAACCACCGTACACAAAGAAACGGCGCAGACCGGCGTCGCAGGCGCAGAGAGAGAATGGGTGAACGGCAGCCAGTGGCAGCGGCACGGAACATGCGCTGACGCTGCAACCGCTGCGACTGCGAGGAGCGTGCGGAGTGGTGTACGAGAGCATGGTGACAAAAACCCGGTATGCCCACTGCGTGGCAGTGAAGCACGTCTTCTCTTCTGCAGGCGCGCGTTTTGGTGATGCACAGGGCATACCGTGGACTGATTTTTGGGCTAGCAGTACTATGGGTCCGGCTCTTTGTCTATAAATAACTGGATTGCTATGTGGCATGGCCTCGCGGCTCCGAACGGCCGTCGTTTTGTCGGGTTTGCGGTGAAATGGGGATCGGGAATGGCCACGTAGCACTCAAATCTTCGAATTAACCAGGTTGGCCTAGGATGCCGGTTCGAATTATGCGGTATTGGAAAATACTGGACCGCAGAAAACCTTTGAATTACCCAGGATTTCGAATTAACCGAGTTCGAATTAACGAGGTTTTACTGTACCTTCTAAAGGCTCTCTAGTGGCACCTCTAGTGGGCGCTCGTACTGATTGCTGAAAAGGATGAATGGCTGGGTGCTAGCTAGAGCTCATAACAGCCTCCAATTAGCAACCCTTTGAATTTCATTCAAATCTAGCATACGCTTCAAAAGTTTACCTTCTTGACCGGTGTCCTGCGCTAATGAAATCTACACCTTTAGTATGTCCAGCCGAAAGTACAGCTTTGTTATCTGACTGCTGAACATCGCTGCATTTGATGATGGACTGGGATGAAAAGGAAGTGCGCAAGAGCACTTGCACAGTTTAAGTAACATGAATTTGTAACATAAATTTACTAAAACAGCTTATTTATTTGTTTGTATTGTAGGAGAAGACAGTTTCTGACAACGCTCAGATGCTTCCGACAGCAGGGTAAGCAGAATTTCTTTGCATTTATAACCTTGCATGTATCGTCGAGGTTTTCCATTCGATGATTGTTTCATTTAATGGCCTTTTTATATTTTTAAAATCTTTCAGCAAGGACTTCTTGTTTTTATTGCTTGCATTCTTTGTTTTGCTTCTATGTATCATAACTGAGGCTCAGGCTATGTGTCTGCACAGCCTGGCTGCTTGCAGAAGGGGTGTAGTGTGGAATTGTGTTTACTGCATGCCAGACTCACATGAGCCGCACTAGCTTGGCCGTCTGCACAACAGGAGGCCACTTCTTGCTTGAAGTAGTCTGTCAGCTGTGTTGGTGCCTCGCACTAATGGAAGGATGCATGCAGGGGCGGTTGTTGGGTGCGCATTTAATTAAACACTGTCTACATGCTTTGGGAGAACATTTTTGTCCCATAATAATCATCATCTGTCTTGCATGTCTTTCCTTTTTTTTTTTTTATTGAGGTCACAAACAGCATGCGCCTTATCAGCATGACATAGCATTCTTGACAGGAAAGTAGCGAATGCAGAGTTTTTCAAGAAAACGCAAGCAGGATAGGTGACGATTATTGTAGTGGGGCAAAGATGCACCCAAAAGGGTGTGAAGTGTTTTTTTAGAGCTTAGGTGTGCTGCTGGGTCCTGTAGCTGATACAGCTGCCACATGTCTTGTTCACTGCTCAGGGCAAAAGGAGAGAAACGGCGCATCAGCTTCCCCGAGGACACGAACAAAGGCACAAAGAGGACACTCCCCACGTCCAAGAACGAGCGTGAGCTCTACAGTCCTCCTGGTGGGAAGTACAGTACCAAAGTTCAGGGTTTCCAGAGTGAGCAGGTCTCTTGTTCCGTACAGCCACAACAGTAGGGGGGACTGGGGACACTGTCACCTAGGTCTCTTTAATTTGGCTACACTTTCTGCACCAGTTCGGGGAGTGCAGCACTTTTGTCCCTCGCTTGACTTCATGCTGGGCCAGTTCAGCACGCGTTTGCGGTTCTCCTGCACTCACTACTTTGAAAGTGCAGGTGTTGTGCAATTACTTGCTTGCAGATGTAGGGCATCACTATTTGATTCACAGTATGTGCACGGCACAGGTCTACATACTCGCTGACGAGCAGACCGCCTCACGAGTAGACCGGCTTGCACTGTCGCCACACTGGTTTGATGGGCATGAAATGGGGTGTCAGTGAGAGACAAAGGTTGTGAATAGACATGGGTACGAATGGGACTGAGTGCCAATTAACGCAAGTACAAACGAAAGTCAGTGACAGTGATTTCGAGCAGACACAAGTATGAATGTGAGTGACAGTCAATGAGTTTGTGTGTGAGTGAGTGCCGGTGAGTGGCTGTCGACACAAGTAATATGAGCATGAGCTGGTGTTGGTAAGTGTGAGTGGAAACAATTAGTATGAGCACAAGTTAGTGCTGTTCAGTAGGAATGCAAGTAAATGCCGACAAGTGTAACACGAGTGTGAGCAAGTACATAGCCTACAAAAGTATTGGGGAATGAGTATCCATACTTGTTTCCCCGGGATATGGTGGGCGTAAACTCTCTTGCTTTGGTTACAGCAGTTGCGCTTGCTGGCATAGGGAGGCAAGGTACTAATACAAGTTTGATGCATGAATGCTTGTCAGGACACGTTGGTAAAAGGTTGTAAGAAGCTTTTGTTAAATCAGGTTTTCTTTTGAAACCAATTTTCTAGTGAAAAAATAGCATCCACGGCCGTCGTGTAGTACACTACCATGGTTGTGATTACTGCATTAAAGGGGTGCTGAAATAATGTAGTCTGCGGGTAGCATACGCTACTGTGAACATCTCAGCCAAGTTTTGCTGTCATATGCAACAGAAGCCCTGTCCTCAATCTTTTTAGACTCGCACTGTTTTGTCATTCCCTTAGACGGCTGCTATTGACCAATAGCTAATATCAAGCAGTGGTCGGCTACATGGCGTAGATACTGCAGCCGCCGCAGGGTGCCGCCTCGAGTCCACTGGCTAAGCGTACTGCTGCTCGCTGAGGACAACCGTGTTTGGCTTATGTTTCGCGCGTCGTACCGTATTTACACGATTGTAAGTCGACCCCTTTTTTTAAATTTGAAAGTCTGAAGTTGGGGGGTCGACTTACAGTCGAAACCAAAACATGGCCCCGCCAAAAAAAGCGATACCAACGGGAGCTACAACGTAGTTACAATTTTATGTTTGCTCTATGGCCCTACCCGTATCTTTTCGCTATGCCGGGTGTTTGTTCGCTTTTCGGAAGGGTTTTTTCAACATTTCTGAGAGTCTTACAGTGCATGCAACACTCATGGGGCAGTGTCGATAGTTGATGGAAGCGCCGCTGTTCCCATCTGCGGCGGCACCCTCAGAACGGCGGCGTTTGCGGGGAGTATCTGTAGATCATGGAAGAGCAGACACTGCTCGCGGGTTTCTCTTTCTCTGTTTAAAGGCATTGGTATTGCTTTGACCAACTTTTCGACGCGTTCCACTTGACTGCCGGCTACGTGCTACTTCTATGCTTTCCAGTCGTCATGAGTGCTCCAGGCCCACTAATCGTTCGGCACTCGTTCACAGCAGCGTTCAAGAGGGCTGCCATCCTTTACGCCGAAGAAACAAATCACTGCGCAGCGGGCCGCAATTTCAATGTTTCTAAACGGGTGGTGCGAGAGTGGCGACTTCAGCGAGGCGAAATTTTCACCCTGTGATGGCAAGTGAGAAATTTTCCACGTGCCGAAGTCTGGACGCTTTCCGGAGCTGTAGGCTAAGCTTGCAGCGTACGTCGCTGAAATGCGTGATCGGTCCCTGCCATTGAAGTGCGACGTGGTCATGAAACAAGCCCGGACCTTCGCCTTAATTTTAAGGTTCTGCTCCGCCGTGAGTACAACGAGTGGCTGGCGGCAGAAGACTGCGAAATTACGCCAGCCGGACGTGTCAAAAAAGCCTCCCTGACGGCTGCGTGTGGTTGGGTGCATTTGGCGTGGGCTGCTGTTCTGCAAGATGTCCTGGTGCGGTCGTTTGCCAAATGTGAAATTTCGCTGGACCACGACGCGCTGTGGGACCGCAGCAACGATGACGATGGCAGCACTAGTAAAGACGAGTAGTCCAGTGACCATGTCAGTTACTAATAAATTTTCGTTATTGAATGCGCCCTCGGGTATGCTCTCTTATTTATTTATTTTTCCCGGTCAAGCGATATGGGGGGGTCAACTTACAATCCTGTAAATACGGTAGGCACCAGAGGCGGAAGTCGTGGCATCTACGTTAACATCCAAAATGTAATTTCAACTGTGCGCCGCGGTGACATTTAGAAGCCGGAGCATTGTGGGCATGCAGCCTTCGCAGTGTAAGGCATTGAAGAAGGAACTGGAGCACAGCAGGAGCCTTGTTTGATTGCCAATAACTTCGCTTCTTCTGAACGCACTGAAGTACCTTTTGCGGCAAAGTATTTCTGAAATAGCCTATTTTCACTTCAAATGCCTTTCTCCAGTTCGATAAAAAGTAGTTCAGTTCCCTTTTTAAAAAAAATACCGACCCTATTGCTACGTGCACATTTGAAGAAAAGGCATATTAAGCACCTGTAGCAGATGACAGAGTTCGATTGTTGCTACATTTTTCTCCTAGATTTGCAAGGGTCACAAGGAACACAGGCGTAGAGCTGAATTGGCACATGAACTCGTGTAGCACAGCTTCTAGCCTTCTCAAGAATCTGTTTAGAAAGTGCAGCGAAATCAAAGTACCTTTTGTAACTCCAAGCGCAAGAAGCTTTGCTCTTCTTTTTCTTCCTTCTTTCCTTCCTTTCTTACATCATAGATCACAGTACACGTCGGTTTTAGCCAAGCTTGCATCAATAATGCATTCACAGCTTTACTGCAGCCGTGATTGCGTACATCTTCCTGTTATTTAGCCATTGCTCATAAAGATGCAGCAGGCATTCTAATATTGCTTTCTCATGGCGGCATTTGATGTTTTCTCAGTGGCTCATGAACCTTCGGCAGCTGCTTATTGCTTAGTCTCTAAGAGCCATATTTGGTTGAAATGTGCAAGGAATTTATTTCAAGAATTTTTCTGATAAGGATGCGATCATCCTCATATAGTCCTCGTCATCTCTGCCATCATGCCGTTGCCGTGACTCTGCTGTCAATATATCGTCGCCAACACTTTAGAGAATTGCCATCGCAATGTCGTGATGTTGTCAAAGTCACACTGGCCTTTTTAGCCATGTCACACTAATAAGGTGCAACAGTGGTCATGCGAAGGGTTTTCGGAGTGAACTTGTTCCATTCCCAGGACTGTTGATGCTGTCCTTCGGTCAGCTAGCCTGTGTACAAATGCAATCCTGAACCTAAAAGTTATGCCTCGTTGTGGACGCTTGCTCTGTGTCCACCAACATCACCTTGCAACCAGTGCCTGAGCATTCTTCTCTCATTGCATAGTCAGTGAGATCACATAACTGCACTCAGCGACAACCTTCTTATTCAGTGCAAGTTTCAAGGACAAAGCCACACGGCACCTGTTATGTGTGCCTCTGTGCTCCAAAACTTTGTTGATGAGAGACGCAGATGTTGAAAGTAGAGGTGCGTGATTAATCGAAAAATTGTCATATCATATTTTTAATATTCGTATTCGATTAGAAAAATATATATTTGAAAATGTCTGAATATTCGGTCGGATACAAATTTTCTTATCAAGTTGCATATATTCCTTCCTGTGCGGGAGTAAACATGGTTCTTAGCATTTGTTTCTATCTAATCTAAGGTTATTGAAGTGATTTACTGCTAAATTTTGTGGCGATTTCGTGCTGCTAGCAAAATTTCGCCTGTAAAACACACTTAACCACTAACCGTCGAAACATTGCGGGAAAGCCAGTCTTTCAGTACCAAGGGGCACGGGTTTGCAGACGGCGAGGGTTAACTTTCTCTTTCTCTCTCTCTCTCTCTATATATATATACACACACATACATACATACATACACATATAGATTGCAGCATTATTCTCAATTCTGAGCTTATTACTTGGCAGAAAGTGCGATGAATGACGACTGGCACAAGATCAAATCCCTCCAAGTTTAGGGGCATTTGGTTCGGTATAATAAGGCATAGGTTGGCGAAGCCATCAAGTGGGAATTACTAAATTTTCCAAGTTATCATGAGCTAAATACACAATGTTTAAGTATAACGGGTTACTAGTCTTTTTTTTTTAACATTGACGATGGAATTGCAATGTTCCAACACAACAAATTAACCCAACTGTCTAATACATGCATGTGCATATCATTATTCGATATTCGGAAGCTAGGTATCTGTATTCTATTCATATTTGAACATTTTGATATTCGCACGCCGCTAGTTAAAGGAAGTTTGCATCCATTACAATTCCTCGAAAGTAAGCGAAAGGCTGGTGCAGTTATGCAAATTCTCTTCGAGTTGGACTGCAGTGTATTTGCCTCTGCTTTCTTATGATATCACTGGCCATAGAGTAGCTAAAGGAGGCAAGCACTAAAGCCACACATGAGATGTGATGTGGGCTTTTGCTGGTAATTCGTGTGCTCCCCAATCTGGCAAGATAACATTGGCCACAGGCTGTACTTTTGTTACCATTTTGAATAATGAAACACAACTTATCTAATCTAGCATTAGTTTGCTTGCATTTCATTTGTCCATGATGAGATGCTTGAAATGTAAAGTTGTTGTCAGACTTAACCCAAACGATAAAGCACATCTATAGTTAATTTTAACAAATGTGGAGTGTAAGGACAAAAAAAAGAAGAAAAAGAATGATTTGGAAGGAACACGCATTAAACTAGCACATTCATGGCACCCAGACCAAAAATCTCCTGCACCCTCTGCAGGGGAAAGGAAAAGTAACTCAAGGCTCCGGTTAAGGCTCATGCTCCGGTTAAGCATGATCGCAACTGTACAGCCCTTCAGACTTTCTGTACGTACCCTTGGGAATACCTCGCGTAAGAAAAGTATTGTTTCATAATCCTGCATGACATGCAATTCGAGCCGTTGAGACAGCAGCAAAAGTGCATGCTTTCGTCTCACGGCTGCTTTTTCAAAACTTGCAGTGCCTGTAAACCGTGGCGGTGGCCGGGGCGGCTTCAACAGGTTCCGGGGCAGCAGCAGAGGCTGGCGGGGCCGGATATACTCGTGAGCAGGCCGAGGTGCTGGGGCCACACATCCTCTCACATCTCCTTCTCCCCTCTCTCACTCACCAGCGTCGCACGCTCACATGCGTCGCTGCTGGCATCCACGTCTTCTTCCATTGTCAGCATCTCCCCTGCCCATGTTTTTGTTGTCTGTGCGCTTGCCTACGTTGCGATGCCTCTCCCCCCCTCTCACCTCTCATCCGGTGTCCAGGTGTTAAAAGAAGGGAGGGCCAGACGACAGAAACCAGCCAACGCCACATCTGTACAGCTGGCTCTCTTTTTTTTAATTTCCCATGTGGCGTTGGCTCGTGCCAGATCAATACGGCTGGCTGCAATATGTAGGTGACCTTCCATTGCAGTTGCTCACTGGCTGTGAATGAGTTGTCTGCGGTGGGGTTGAGTATCGGCGGTACCTTTAGAAAGGCAGCGTAGCCTTGTGAACGTGCTGCTCTGAGCCGTAAATCTACCACTGCATGCAGCTAAAAAACTTTTGTAAGCGTGGAGCGTGTGTTCTCTGTTTCAGAATTCGCACAGCTGTCACATGCCGTCATTTGAACGTGTTGTTAAAGCTGTGCTGCATGTTTAATTTTATTATTGTGCAGGCACATAGAAGCTCGTATGTATTCCTTATTTTGGGACTACTTTTTTGGCTTGCTCTTCGTGGTCTCAGAGAGGAACTAATGTGCAGTTTTCACAATTGTGCCACCAGCGACAGCACCAACAGTTTCCGTTACACCGTTGTGCCGCGTGTTTTTTTGATCATGTGAGATCAAGTGTAAATAGAGTAAGTTGTGCAGTGAGATTGCTTAAAAGCCCGCTTTAATACTTGTGTGTACATCCTTTTTCCTTTGTGCCTGCACTTGTATTCATTTAAGGATGTAAAAACAATAAAGAGACTGGTGGCCAAGGCTGTGCAATGCAGCTTTTGTGCAGCTTCGCTAGTTGGCTTGCCATTTATCCACAGCACAGTATCATGTGCCTTGTTAAAAATCCTGTCTGGTGAAATTGTAGTCATGGTGAGGTTGGGATAGGGGTGAGTGGGACGAAAGGGGGGGAGAGGCAAAGCAGGTGAGTGATAGATCAGCCTTCCCTACCACATGGGGCTTGCAAGTGTGAGGCTGGGGTGCCACGATCCATTTGCGGGGACAACCAAGCAGAATACACCAATTGGCTGGTCGCTGGTGCTTGCCAACTTAGGGAACAAGGAAAGCTTCCTTGGTGTAGCAGTCTGCATCAAAACGTGATGCTTCCGAGCTCAAAACGTTGGCTTAATTTGTACGACATCTGAATAAAGTGTTTTTAATGAAGCCCAACACTGCGTGGCCTTGCTGAAAATTAAGCTCTAGATTAACAGTGTGTTTGTGTAAATTGTGTAAGTGGCATTGTACTGTGTTAATGTGTGTACTTTCTCTTTTTTTTTAATCTCCTGACTCAAAAAAGTGCCGGTGGCTTTATGGCACGCACACTCGTGTACAAAAACAACCAACACCCCCCACCCCCCCCAACTTCGACCTCTTTTTCCATCTCGTAGCTAGGAGACATTGTTGTCATTTCTACTTGATATTGTTCAGGTATATTGACTATGCCTTAAGAGTTAACGGTAACTGTTTAGTGTGGTGATGTCCAAACCTGGTTTGTGAAATGTTGGGTTTTGTGCATTATTTGTGCGTGTGCCCTAACTACAGCCTTCTATTGAATGCGCTTTGCAGTATTCTGCAAGATGGGCGCTTAGCAAAGATTAGAACTGGGATTTACACAAAGGTTTTGAGATGTTTCTCAATAAAAATGTTCTTAATTTTGGGGTTATTGTGTCTGTTGATAGAATACATAGTATGTCATAGATGCAAGTGGGCAATGAGCAGGCTTCAAAATTTTTTATATTTTTAATGCAAGGTTTTATTACATTCAGCTACGCACACTTTTTATTCATTTTGGATCGGGTGCATCCTTTGCATATCCAAGTTCAGAAAGTGCTGCCTTGATTGCCTTGTACACCAAAGGGTCCTCAATTGTGACTGGGATCTGCAAGAGGAAAAAAAAAGAAAAAATCATGCAGGATTTTGAACCCTGAAATGGTCTGGAAGTAGGACGTGTTGCTTTTATTTCAGCCACATTTCCTACACAATGTACAGCACATGTTCTAGGATTAAAAGCAAATCTGGAGATGCAAAGGCCTATTTTGGCATTAGCACTTTCGTAATGCAAAAACTTCAACATGCAAGCTGACAAGTATAGCACAGTATGCTTATCAACTTGCAAAGTACAGTAGAACTTCGTCGACGCGATCCAGATGCGTATGATTTCCCTGGAACGCAAAAAGAAAGACCCACTATAATTACGCATATTTCTTGCCGGTTCATACGTACCCGGAAACACTATCTTTCGGCACCGATGCTCACTACATGCCGAACTGCGATCGTACGATACGTTTTCCGGCCGCTACACTCCATGTAAACGAGAAAATGCGCGAGGCACGCGCGATCGAGAACAGCTTCACCACAGTGCCCGACGCCGGTGCGCGCTCAGTTTCTTATTCCGGTAACGGCAAATCTCCCGGCTCGCACCGCATTCACAGCTATCGCCACCAACCCTATTGCGATAAGCATCTTCACGTATCTGTTTTACAACGCGTGGGGCGTAGTGCCGTTGGAAGCGTACTGCACGCTTTTAGTAGGCGATAATCCAAGCGTGCCGCAGGCGGCGCGATGCGAGCATCCGGCGTCGCTGACGAGCTCGATTTCGTTTCGTTTTCCCGTCGCCGTCGTAAAACACTACGCAATGGGACAGCAAAACGCGTCTCGGGCCGCAACGATTCGTGCAATGTTTCGCGTTACGTAGCTGTCGACTACAGTTTGCGTCTGTCAAATATTCTAGTTACTTCGAGCTGTAACTAGAACATGGGTGGAGAAACCGTTAGTATGGTTTTCTCGCGTTTCTCTTTCACTCTCTCTCTCTCTCTTTCAAATACGTATGGACGAGGTTCTATTTTACTTGAAATGCTTTTAAAACTTGTGCACAAGTCTACTGCTTCACTTTCCGACCAAATGTACAAAAAAAAAACGTGTGTCCTGGTTTACATTTTGCATAAGAAAGCTATTCATACCAAGTTGTAGAGGATAGGTCATTCCTGGACTTATTTTATTTGTACGAGTACCTGCAGCGCCACAAGGGCATTGCTGCAGGGTGACATTTGTATCGAAAAGAAAAACAGCTAAACGTGCTTGTTAATTTTCGATCTTATCAGAACGTACGTGATATCAAGGGCTTTGTAAGATAAAGATGTGTCAATAAAATGCGCCCCCTTCTCGTGTGAAGATGTCTCGGCGGTAGCTGAAGGTAGTATTTCTCAGGGTAAACCGCCTAGCCTCGCGCGGAACTCTAATTGTAAATGCTATACAACACGAGTGGTCACGCATGAGCAGGAGTTGCTTGATTGTGTTGCTGTTGGCACTCGAGCCCCGTTACAATTTCGACACGAAAATACATTCGTTATATCCGATGTCTCTTATAAGCGTACAGTATGTCGACGGAAAAAAAATCAAATCTTATGTTGACCATATTCGACAATCTACGTCCGTGTTCATTATATTGAGGTTTCCACGCAACCTTTCATCACGAAAAAAGAAAAGCTTCGGAGAGGTCGCAGCTAAATTCACTACATTGCATCAAGTGTGACGGCGGTCTCGTGTCTATTACAAAACAATACTGGCACCAGAAGGTGAGCAACTGGCCCCGCAAGACTAGACGTCACTCCACCTGAAAATGGAAGGCTTGCGCATTTTGGGCTGTGACGTAACGCCAGGAAGCGAGAGCAATTACGTTTCGATGGGACAAACTTTTTTTTTTTTTTTCAGTTGGCTCCTCGCCTTCGCACTTTAGGTCACTGCTCAAAGCCCGTAGGCCTTCTGTCGAGTTGCGGGTGTCTGCTTCGTGCGAAGATAGCGTGACAAACATTTGTGCGCAACAGAATGACACGACATAGTGCAGTCTGTGCACACCTTGACACTCTTCCCGCGGGCCAGGTCCGAGATGGTCTTCCTGGGTATCTTGCCCGAGCGCGTCTTGGGCAGCGCCGGCACTCGATTGCACAGGCTGAAGGCGGCCACGGGTCCCACGTCGCTGCGCACCAGTTCGATGACCTCTCGGCGGACCTGCTCCAGCGCCTCCGACTTGTCTGCAGCACAGGGTCGAATGGGCACGCACGTGTCAATGGCGCTCGCGGTGTCGCGCCGAAAACGCTGATGACGTTAACGGCGCTATGCATCGCGCATGCTTACATTTTGCTCGTCACGAGTGGCCAGTGATGAACAAATTGAGCATATCGGAGGTAATCACGCCGGTTGTAATTTAACGTTTCGTAATCGTCTGCTTCGAAATTGATTACATGATGCGACCGTTGGAAAAGCTTAATAATATTTGGGGTTTTACGTGCCAAAACCACTTTCTGATTATGAGGCACGCCGTAGTGGAGGACTCCGGAAATTTTGTCCACCTGGGGTTCTTTAACGTGCACCTAAATCTAAGCACACGGGTGTTTTCGCATTTCGCCCCCATCGAAATGCGGCCCCCGTGGCCGAAATTCGATCCCGCGACCTCGTGCTGAGCAGCCCAACACCATAGCCACTGAGCAACCACGGCGGGTGTTGGAAAAGCTTTAAAACACTCGTTCTTTTTAACTTAATACGACGCGTGTCGTTTCGGGCAAGGGTGGACTAATGCCAAGTGAGCCAGCGCACTTCTGGACATAGCCTCCTATCTGCCGAGGCTGAATTAGACGTATGAACATCGTGTCGGAATGAAAAAAAAAAATAACAGCCCTTTATTTTAACTTTAATTTTTGCTTTTCGTGTTATTTCTTCCCCCGTTTTCGTCGAACTAGCCGAACAGCGAACTGTCCTGACGTGCTACTATACAAAATGGAATTTCCATTTTCCGCGGTAACGTCCGCTGGTTTACTCCGGGAAGAGTCCACCTTGCCAAAAACGTAATGCCCCATGGCCTGACGGAGGAGTTTTTTAAGGTTCACGCCATAGAGGAAAAACTAAATCCGTCGTTCGAATCCGTGCACTATACTCAAGTTCAAAGATATATGGCTGACTGGCGGATCCAACGCCATATATTCGGCGTCTGCAGGTTTAGGGCAGTTGTGCCGGCAGCTGACGTCACGCAGATTCTTATTCATAAAGCTTCACATCTTCGTGTGACGAGGTGGCCGAGTGGTTAAGGCGTTGGACTGCTAATCCAATGGGCTCTGCCCGCGTGGGTTCGAATCCCATCCTCGTCGAACCTATATTTCTCCTTTTATTATTTTTTTTTTCAAGTTTCAGTGTTCGTTCGAATAGCACCCATAGTGCAGGCGAATAGCTGTGATACCGTAATCGCTTTGTAAGCGTGTCATTAAAGTATATGCATGTAGGCTTCACCGTTGAGTGTTGATCGATGGAAGCTTCCAATGCAGAAGCTCCCTAATTAAAATTCAGAGGGCCGTACATGCCATATGGCGATTGAACCACCGTTACCCTTATTACGTAACGCGTAGCAGCAACATGTGTCCGAATCCTAGCTGGGCTGGCACTCAACGCAGCTACAGTAGTTCTAGGGAGTACATAGGGATCCTGTTGGGGATCGCACCTAGGTACCTGCTGGGGATCAGAGACTGCCCATCGCCTCAATCGCTCAATGCAGGCAGTTAGCTAGACCGCGCCATGGCCGCTGTTTGATACTATCCCTCGGTTTATGTAGCTGTTGATCAAGCAAACACGACCTAAAGGTGCCGAAGGGCGGCTTTGTTTCCGCAAAATTTGATTAAAATGAAGAGCTTGAGCGCGATGACCTATGTGCGGAAAGCCACGTCGTCCACCCGCAGATATCCCTAGAGATATAGCGACTTCTTGACAGCCTCTGCTGCCTGTGCGTTTGTGTTTGCGAAAACGGTTTATTCTTAATAAACTTCGTTTAAAGAAAGAAGCATGAAGCAGTGGTAAAAGTGTTGCCTTTGTTTGTTTCTTGCAACAACGCTATTCTCGGGCTACAGACATGGAATATTCTGAATATATCTCGCGGACAGCGCCTGCATGCATGCACAACTAAAAAGTAGAGTGCAACAAAAGCTTGGCGAGCGAGACGCGGGCCCATTCTTTTGTTGTCACTGTTTCCGGCATCTGGCCATGCGCGTCCGTCGATCCTCGAACGGGGAAATACATGGACGTCAAGAGCTGTCTGCTACCATACGAGTCCCCCGCTTCTGCTTCCTCTTTTTCGGTCTAGTCTTCCTTTTTATTCTTTTTTGCAGACGTTACTTCGGTGAACTTAAAAAAAAAAAAGACAGCTGTTAGAACAACACTGTATAAGAGGACGCAGCCAGAGATGAATCCGAAGCAGCTGCGACCCAGAACACCTGTCACTGCAGGAGAAACCAACATATGAAGACCGAGCTAAAAAAGAGAAAAGAAAGTTGACGTATGCTGTGTGTGAAGCTTGCGTCGGGCTTCGCTAGGCAAGGACGAAGAAAAAAAAAAACTCGTAAAGATGAAATGTTCGTCCCGACTCCGGTATGCTATCGGTTGAAAACTGTTCCGATTAGCTACGAAACAAACGATGACACTTCAACGTGCTTAGTGTAGATTGGAGGTTGTAACGAAACAAACATGTTATATACGTATTGTGGACGAGCCGATCGTATACCGCTCCTGTTCCTTGCACGTGGCCTCTGTCGTGAACGATTAGTCTATTACATATACCGGGTGTTTCAGCGAACCTTTAAAAATTAAAAAATAAAGAATGTCCCGTGGCCAGATAGCACAGTTCTAGTCCATGAGCTGGTCTACTCGAAGAGGCGGACATTACTTGTGCAAAAAATTTTAAATGCATAACCGACTAATTAAAAAAATTGCTAGTTAAGTTTTTAACTAATTACCTTGGGACATATGGCAAATTACAAATCCTAGCGGTGCAGTTCGCAAGGCGATATCCACTTGGAACGAATTCTCAGGATGACGCCAGTTTCGAGATATTAATTCCCGAATTTCGCGGGGAAATGCCGTTCCAGCTACTTTTGTGCTTCAATGCACAAAACGACGTTGTCGCGGGATCGAATCCCGGCCACGGCGGCCGCATTTCTATGGGGGCGAAATGCGAAAACACCCGTGTGCTTAGATTTAGGTGCACGTTAAAGAACCCCAGATGGTCAAAATTTCCGGAGTCCTCCACTACGGCGTGCCTCATAATCAGAAAGTGGTTTTGGCACGTAAAACCCCAAATATTATTTTTACAAAACGACGTTTTGTTAGGTGAGTAAGTGGAACGGCAGTGCATTTTTACTGCAAGTTTGACGACGCATATCTCGTAAATGGTGTCATCCACACAATTATATTCAAGTAGATATGACTATTTTTAAGTGGATGGATTTGTAAATTGCAGTGTGTACCGTAAGCCAATTACTTAAAAATTTAATTGGTGAATTTTTGTTAATTAGTCGCCTATGCTTTTCAATTTCTTGTGCAAGCAATGTCCACCTCTTCGAGTAGAAAAGCTCATAAACTAGGATTGTGCTATCTGCCCCAAATATTTTTTTTTTTTAATTTTGAAAGTGTTTGCTGAAACACCCTGTATAATTATGCTAAGAAACAGCTGCTACGTAGGTCACAGCTACCGCAGCATACATCAGAAGGAGGGTACTGGAAGGGGGAGGGGGGCAGCCCCGTGCTTTGATTTTTTTACTTGCACGCTTGGCATAAAGGGCAATCGGCACATAAAACTTGAATTCAAGTTCACCGCCGTAGTCACGACACTTTTCTATCAGAAAGGGCAACTGGTACGTGCAACTCGAATCCAAATTTGGCACCATACCTCTAATAAGCTGTTGAAAGAATCGAAGCCCCGTGCTTCGATTCTACCTTTGTAACAGTAATGGTCAAACTCGAATTCAAATTTGCCGCCATACACGAGCCCCATTACCACGGGCGCTTCGTTCCCGCGTGTTCCCGGTCGGAAGGCAGTTTCTTCATTTAGATACTGGATTGCGCATCATTTTGACGGAACCCACGGAAGAGAAACACACAATGGAGTGCTGAGTGTCCCGTCGAAATGTTGCGCTATCCAACACCTAGTACGCTATACCAAAATGCCTAGTTTTAAATCTTAACAAGTGTCTTGATTTAGCAGCTTTATGTTCCCAAATTATCCAGAAATGTATATCGCGGTGAAAAAGACACCAATGCCGAAAAAAAGAAAACGGGGAATTTTACGACGAGGATGGGATTCGAACCCACGCGGGCAGAGCCCATTGGATTAGCAGTCCAACGCCTTAACCACTCGGCCACCTCGTCAGATGAACAGTGGCGTATTGCCAGGCC
The DNA here is from genome assembly GCF_050947875.1 of Dermacentor variabilis. NCBI lineage: Eukaryota > Metazoa > Arthropoda > Arachnida > Ixodida > Ixodidae > Dermacentor > Dermacentor variabilis. The sequence continues at coordinate 128,296,927 of NC_134571.1, forward strand.
TGGCACGAAAGGAGGCCGCAGTGAATAAAAAAGGAAAAGTGTGGGAGGAGGGGGGGAGGGGACTAATCGTGAGGGAAAAAAGAAAGATACCAATGCCGAAAAAAAAAAAAACGAAATGAGAGTTTTACGACGAGGATGGGATTCGAACCCACGCGGGCAGAGCCCATTGGATTAGCAGTCCAACGCCTTAACCACTCGGCCACCTCGTCAGGCACACAATGGCGTCCTGCAAGGCCTGGCACGAAAGGAGGCCGCAGCAAATAATAATAAAGGAGGGGGGGCGGAATAGTTTGAAACACTAAGCATGTGGCTGTGCAAAAAAAAAAAAAGGTGAGGGGGGGGGGGTAATGAAAAACTATATGCAGGGCAGGTTGTGAATGCGACGAGAAACCGGATTACGACCAATGATCGCATGAGAATTTTTTTACAGAATTTTCGTCAAGCTGACCAACTTTTACAATCGTCGCAGAGAGTCCTTTGTTTGTCCTAAAGCTCACTTGGCTCCAACTTCAGCTCTGTAAACGTTGCTTTGCGCCGCTTGGGCATTGAACAAGCAGAACCGGTACCAAATAAATTTTAATTAGGACTACAAAGGAAAGCTAATAATACTGCTATCATGATTAAAGACATCGTTATATCATTTATAAGGAAAGTTTTTCCTTGCTTAGCCGCAAAGCATTTCTACTTGTCCCAATGACAGAGAAATTGACAAATAGGATTCAGCCGATCAAAAGATCGGCGTACTGCGACAGTTTTTCGGCTAAAATCAGTAAGTTAAATCAAACGTGAAACATAAAAACTGGCATTAATCTGAGGACTGCAAGAATCCCAATTTAGCCTTTTTAGGCCACATATCATCACTCTCTGATGCCGCATTACGGCGATCGTACATTCTATTCTCGATTCCATTAAAAATGTACGCATGCGTAGACTGGCTGCGTTGACCCAGTGGCCATGGCGTTAGTTCCACTGCTGAGCACGAGGTTGCTGGTTCGATCCCCGGTCGCACTTCGATGGGGTCGATATACAGAAACACTAGGATAGCTGGCCAAGATTAATCTCGAACCATTCACTACGACGTCTGTACCCCATTGATAATTTAGCTCGCTAAAGGACACAAATCAATCCTACTGTACGCATTATACAAGGTCGCCATACGTTGCTTTACGTTTAGTAATTAGGCAACGTTTACCTTTTTAATAATCCGATATTTATGACTTTAAAGGGGCACTAAAGGTGACCAGACGTCCCGATCTAGGAGGGACATGTCCCGTTCTTACCGCCGTGGTCCCGATGTCCCGCGGCTTACCTGCGGGACGACGTTTTGTCCCACTTTTTGCCTATCCGGACCTCGAGAGTTGTCCCGAAATACCTGCCCTGTGGTGCCGAATCGCCTATTCGCTTTTGAGTGTGGTGGCGCTACCTTAAAAAAAGGATTTTAGAGGCGGGCGACATGGCGAAACATGGCCAGAATTGAGGCAACAGCGCCTGTTATCTCATAACGGTTCGGAAAGCGAACCGTTCGCTTGCCTTCGGGTGACTGGCAACGATGGCCATATTGCTTAACGAGAGCGCGACTCTTGTCAATCACGCGAGGACGTGGGAAAGGCTCGCTTTCCGAACGGTTATCAGATTGCACCCGTCCAAGAACGCACAACCACTATTACGGCTCGTACATTTTCTCGATCCAGCCACAACGGACTTATCAATGCGTTGACTTACGGGCCGTAGCCAAACCAAAGTGCACTAGCGACGGCGTCTCTACGACGTCTTGCTTGCGACGAATGTGGTGTTGGAAGCACGTGGAACAATGCCGAAAAGCGAGTGCAAATTTACTCAAGAGCTTGGAAAAGATTTTTCCCTTCACATAAACCAAACGTGGAATAAATGTTGAGTGTAATTAATGTTATATCTCCGACATCCCCCCCCCCCTCTTGTCCCGCTTTGGCGTTTGATGAATCCGGTCCCATCAACTAAAGAGGAACAATCAATTCAAACTGATGATGCATTCTTCGAAAACTCTCGTTAATTTCGCGATAATAAGTTGACTATTAAAATAGAAAATAGGTCAGATCTTATTTATTTTTGTTGCTGTTGTTTTATTTCGCTCCGAAACCGCAGCACCGGTACGTCAGTGGGGCGTCAGGGATTTTTGAATACCTTTCTTTCCCTATTTGGGCCGTTGTGGTTCAGTAAAAGTTCTTGAAACATAGTCCAATCTCTGGCGGCTGTTCTAAAAAACAATGTAGTCAATCGTTATCGATAAAAGGAATAACCAGGCTTGAGCAGACGCCGTCAAAATCCGTCACGTCACGGCGAGATGGTGCGCTAACTTCCATGCGGCGTCGCCACCTGTCTTTCGTTTCTTTTTTTTTTTTTTTTTTGCTGCTTAGCTTGTCGCCCCCCCTCTCTCACTCTCTCTTTGAGGCGTGGGTTACTGTAAACGGGTGGTTTACTAACACAGCTCAACCTTCTCTCTCTCTCTCTCTCTCTCTTACACGTCACTTCAAGTTAGCAATCAAAGCCTGCGGCTCAAGCTTTCATTAATAGATATCTTCCTTAGGCGTCTTATCGACCGGGGGAACGTCAAAGTAAAATCTCCGTTTTACCATGTGGTACTATACCGGGGCAATTTCGATAAACGTGAAAGAGCCTGTACAGGATCTGTATGGTCTGTATGATCTTGTAAATTGGACAGGATATGGCGCTCTGGCTTGTCGTGTCATAGTTCGCTTCGGAGCACACAGGTTCAAGGGGTCGGCGTACTCCCGCTTGGAGTTCAATCACAGTTATTGCTATCTGTTATCCAATGCATGCAGAGTCACGACAGATGGCGTAGAAAAAGAAAAAAGCACCGACCCTGTCATTTCATCCGAAAAAAAAAAAATCTGTTCCTTTATATTTGTCGGCATCTATGGGTTATATTACGCTGATGGTTTCAACCAACTTTTGCACATTTTCACGCAACCATATTCACACCGCACTATAAAACCACATTTTTTTAAAGTAAAAATTTAAACTCCGAAAAACGAGTTGCAGTTTTCACGAAGTATAAACGCTACAACACCGGAAGCTTACGCATACGTAGATTTACCGCTTGTATGTCCTCTAGGGTGGTACGTTCCATAGTTTGAAAGTAACCGATAATATAATACCTTTTCTAAAGCAGTGGCGCGATCTCGAAAGAACCAAACGATGCTAATGGTGGTTACGGTGGTTTATAATGGCATCGGCTTTGAGCAGGAGAGGCGAATAATATCGTCAGCCTGTGCGAGCGTACTCGTACTCTATATCGAGCGTAACGAGCGTATAGCGAGCGTAATCGTACTCTATATCCCTGTGCCTATCCCTGCTTTATTTCGCAAAGGTATATCGTTAGCCTGCGACGATCGTTCCCCCATCTCTTCCCTACCTTTGTTTTTCTTCGGCATTCTAAACGCCTCTACAGCACTTCTGGAAGGTGAACCTCCGCTACGGTTCCTACTTGGTGAATAACGTGTCTTACCCCGTTGCGGATAACAGGAGAACAAGAACGCGCGATGAGTTCGACGCCATATTTACCATCTTTGAGAACGAAGAGGGCGAGCGGGACCTCTCCCTTGATCGGATCCGGAACGCCGATGACCGCGCACTCCGCGACGCCGTCGTGCTTCATGATGGCCTTCGTGCCAGGGAAGCATGCGTGGAAAGCGCGGAAGAGCTCAGTGCACATACTCCTTGTGCTCTTGTTCGCGATGTGCAACCGCTCACATAGCGGTCAGTCGGTGCCATTGCTAGCACGTCACAACGGTTCTTGATGTCCGTCCGACTCCCCACGCAGCAATTATATCGTGTATCTTGTGGTGGGTAGCGCAAAGGGGATATGAACGAGGAGAAAACGTACAGGACACAAAGACGCGGTTTGCCAGGTTTTGTTGAACGATACGCGCATATATCGTTTTAAGGAACAGTCGAATGATCTTTCGTACTGAACTGAGGTATTCAAAAACATTTTTCTTTTTCGTGTCGGTTCCCGAATGCAGTAGGCATCTGTTACCCTTCTGCAATGGAATAGGCTTCCACGTTCTCTTGTAGAATGCCCAACGTCAAATTAATCCGCAGACGCCCTCAAAGTGAATTAACGAAGCTGCATTGCCTGTTTGTTGAAATACTAATGTGCTCACCGTGAAGATAACCTTTACTGACAGTTTCTGTTCTCTTCCTAACCGTGTCGCTCTTTCTGAAGCTTCTTGATGATTATTATTTTTTCGTTCTAATTGGTCGCACAAAGTTGCAGTTTTTATTTTGTTATTTCTTATTTTCTTTCCTTATTATTATTATTCTTAATGTTGATGTATCGAGTGTGGGCCCTCTCTTGCTGACAGCCTGAAATGGCCAACGAACAACCTACCTCCTCAATCTGTGACGTTGACAGGCGGTGTCCGGCGACGTTGATAACGTCGTCGCTCCTAGAAAAGATGCTGACGTAGCCGTTCTTATGCAGCATGCCGGTGTCCATGGTGTCGTAGTAGCCCTGTGAGAGACGCGTCCTATAATATAGCCTCGCACTGCTGTGCAGGACGCGCGTATCTGTGAACCTCACCGGATATTTCTCGAAGTACTTGACAATGAAAACGTCGTCTGCTCTGAACAATGTCGACAGGGCTCCTGGCGGCATGGGCAACCTACGGGGAAAAGCGCAAACCACATATTCACGTCAACCACACTAATATACGAGGTGTATTTTTTTAGACTATATATATACACTAAATCGCTCGTGGCAGCTATAGCACAATTCTAGTCGTTGGGCTGGATTCAACGAAGAGGCGGACATTGCATACTTGCCGCACGATAAATCAAACAGTACCTTGAATCGAGCTAATTGGCGCATGCACACCGAATGTATTATGCGTATCAGAATGCGTGTTGGACTAATGAACCATTCATCTAAATAGTGCTTAACTAATTACTCTGCGGGACTACCTCCGGGATAGGCCCAGGAAAGAGGTTTGGAACATACCCGATACAGAAAAGTGGGGGGGAAGTCGCTAGGAAATACGTTGGCTTTAATTAATAAACATACATGAAATTGATTGATGGCAGTTTTCAAACGGGGCATCCCTAGCACAACAGCTCGTTTTTTTTTTGTTTTTTTTAAAGTCAGCTTCAGTTCACACTGCTGCTACGGCTACTTGTCTCGTAATATTCTAACATGTTGCTATCGCATTCGTTGTTTCGCCCTTTCGGCGAAACTGATAGTTTTTACTGCTGTCCGTTTATTGCTTTAGCGGGATAATGCAAAAGTTATAACTGCAAATGGCGCTGCAAGCTCGGCCTGCTAAAGTACTAGAGTAGTTGATTATTTCTCCTTTACAGGGTGCGCCATAAATGCTGTCGCAAGATTTATGCCTAGTACTATAGTTTAAAATTTAAAAAAATCTGTTGCAGGGCATTTACCCGATATATTGGGAATGACAGATAAAACATTTTGTTCAATATCTCCGCTACTGGCCTTGATCACGGCCTCTCAACGTTCTAGTTAGGATTCAGTTGTGGCCAGCGATGTATCCGCAGGGGAATATTTCTCTGCGTTCGCTCCAGCGATGCTTTCAGGGCTACCCTGCTGGTGAGCTGAATGGTGCGGGCCTCGTTATCGAGAGTATCGCCCATACATCGTATCGAGAGTATCTGTGTCGAGAGTATCGCCCTCCGATTTAGGTCGGGGTAGCTCGCCGGCTGCTCTTCAGCTGTAATGAAGTCGGGCGTGAGAGCGCGACAGCGCTGTTGTGGTGTTGATTTGTTCTTCGAATGTTGTTGTTGTTGTGTTGTTGAAAGTCAAAGACTGCTCGCCGAAGTGGGACCATGAGACCAGGACAGAGAATGAGGCTTAAGCATATCTTTAAGGTATGTGTCAGTGTCGATATTTGAGCCTTTTGGCAGAAAAACAAAAACAAACAAAACAAAAACAAAAGGCATGTGACCAGTGGTGGTTACCGCAGACAGACGGCACCAGATGCGAGTTTCTACAAAAAAGAAACGTCCAACTGGTTACACCAGGAATTAAGCTCTGACTTCCGATCAAGTGCACGAGAGTTCCGAGTGTTTTGACGGACCTCTACCGTGATTTTTTTTTTTCACCGGTGAATACATGGCGAGAACAGGAAAGCAGACGCCGTCCAAGGAGGGTGAGCGAGTGAGTGAGTGAGTGAAGCAACTTTATTTGGTCCACTATAGACGTAAGCAAACTCCACGTCACCTGGCTAGGCCCACTCGGGGACCATCAGGTGAAACCTGACGGCCCTCTCGCGAGCCCTCTGGACTGCCAGGATTTGAAAGGTCTGATCCTAGGCCCTAATTAGCTTCTTCATTTCCTCTTGGGTGAAAGGGGGACCGGCAGAGGTGCAACCCCACAGGACATGTTCGAAGTCCGCATAATCGCCACACAGAGGGCAGTCCGGGCTTGGGAACCGTTCGGGGTACATTGTGTGCAGCGCCGCGGGCCTCGGGTAAGTGCTTGTTTGCAGAAGTCTGAGAGTGACTGCCTGGGCCCTGCACAGCGAGGAGTGCGGCGAAGGTAGGAGTCTTCTTGACAGATAATTATATTTGCAGATTTCGTTGTACGAGCAGAGAGGCTCGGGTCGCCCAGGAGAGGACGCGCTGCCCAGCGCACGGTCAGTCAAACCTCGTGCAGCCGAGTGCGCCTCCTCGTTGGGGTTGATCGAGGCACTCTCAATGGTTCCAAGTTGCGCAGGGAACCAGGCCAAAGAGTGATGTTTCATGTCTTTGGCACTTTGGATTATGCGTAGGGCCTGGGGAGCCACCATTCCCATCTGAAAGGCCCTGACAGCGGCCTTGGAATCCGAATAAATCGTGTCATGTACACTGTCCGTCAATGCAAGAGCAATAGCAACCTGCTCTGCAACGCTAGAATTAGAAGTGCGGACGGTAGCGCAGCTAAGGATTTTAGAATCACAGTCGATGACCACTGAGGAGAAGACCTCTCCTTGAACGTACGAAGCAGCGTCTACGAAGCATGTTCGGTCCTTGTTCAAGCGGGCACTGGCGAGCAGAGCTTTACCCCTGGCTCGTCTTCGTCCTTCGTTGTAGGTGGGATGCATATTTCGTGGCATCTGGCGTATGTAAATCTTGGACCTTACGTCGCTGGGCAGCTTCACAGCGTCGAGACTGACGACCGTGGGGTTACGTCCCAGCTTGCCAAGTATGGCTCGGCCCGCTGGGGTACCGGAGAGTGAGGAAATTTTTGTTTCTTAACAGACGTTTCGGGCCCCAACAGGGGAACCCTCTTCACAATGAAGAGCCATGAAGCCCAGCGAAATTCGTCGTCTGTTTCCTGTTCACGCCATAATACTTACCGACCAGACGAGATTTCGCCAGACCCTCGACTTCACCGGTGAAGACAGTTACCAAGTGTTCCCCGTTCGCGGCCCGTGTTAACAGCAACCGGCTGTTTTTCCCCATCTTCCCTTTCTCCGCAACTCCGTCGGTCCATATCTCATACGGAGTTTGTAGGGGAACATCTCGACGTTCCTTTGCACGGACGCTGTCGTTGTTGTCGCCGACACGTATTCAGATCCAAGTACATCTTTCTGACGCTTCTTCGCGGTTGGCTATTGGATCCTCTTCGTCAAAGTTCTTTTTTTAAAGTCAGAAGTGGTCAGAGGGACAGGACGACCCCTGCGGGGTAAGTCCTTAAGTGTGCCGCCCTTGAAAGCCCAGTGGATAATTAATTTTGCAATGAATTATTAGTACTACGGCGAACTTGGAAGGAAAGTGTCCGGCCTCGCTCAGTGACAAGGTTGCAGGTTGACGTGGTTTATAGGGTGTGTCATGCAATAAGCAAACCAGGATAAAACACGATCAAAATACAGAATAAAGATTGAAGAAATGTTTGAAAAAAGAAACGATGCGGAGAAATTAAAAAAAAAAAAGCGGCACAATTATCGGTCAGAGTGCGTGACAGTGATTATGGCGCACCCTGTAAGCTACACCTCGGCACGTAGATGTCGCATAATAGTGAGATGAGCTGGAGATCGTTGAATCAATTAACGAAAGAAGTGTAACAGGTATAATGGTTTTGACGTTTCCCAATTTATAGAGAAATTTCAGAACTAAATAACGCCTCGACTTTTGAAGAAAGGACTCGTGCACAGTGCGCCTACCGCGTTATTACCAAACGTGTCGTGATCAACAAACAGTTCACCTGATGGCCACGTTACCCAGCTGGTTGGGAGCCGCTTCCAAGCCGTCCTCCAACAATATCTTCACTGCAGCAGTGAAAAAATAATATGCAGAAATAGTTAGGTGGACTCGGCTTCCATTTGGTAAATGCTACATTAATATATCGTTCTGACAAAACCAAAATCGGGCAGAGCTGTAGTGCGCCTAGGCGATGCTTTTGTTTAAGTGTAATTTTATTAATTTAGAAGAAATAAAAAATAGTGGAAATAAAAATAGTACATAAACTGACCGCCTCCTCACAATTGACTGGCATTCGGGCGCCCTCCTTACAAGGCAGTGTTACTACTCTCCTCTGTGAAAAACAGTTTGTGTCACGCCCCCCAAAAGTGCGGCGAATGCTCGGGCGTTTAAAAGACGCCGAGAAGAATTTCAACGGTTAAAAGCCTATCGTGAGCACGTTCGCTCCTCCTGGATGGATCGATAGATGCAATGAGCGTCCCCTTTGAAACAGGAAGGTCAGCTACGCCACCAAGCTCTCTTTTTTTTGCCTAATGTTCTACCTATATTTTTTTCTTGTTAACAGACAAACAATTCCCAGCTTAAAATTTTATGAATAACTATAGGCAACTTCGTTTTTGTACGCTTCCATGCCTTTTGTGGTATCGCTACTTTTCCGCCACCAAACTTCCGTTCGCCTTTTACTAATCTCTACTGCGGACATGTTTACTTTCCCGCTCCTATCGCTGAACCCAAGGGCTTCAACGAGGCCAGCGAAACCTAACAGACAGCTGGGTAGACATCTTCACATTCTAACGAAACATGTTCCATCCTTCCCCTCGGCGGGCCTGACGCTGATGGTGTCTGTGTGTGCATGTGTGCACGCAAGGAGGAGAAAAAGCTTTTTCATTGTCCAGCCTTTTTTAGGAGGTCTTGCTGCCCAGGGCCTAGTCGTCGTCCAGGAGCCCTTGGGCCCTGGCGGCGTCTTCGGCGAGCTGGATGACGCGGAGTTGTTCTTCCGGGTCCGAGCTCAGCAGCACGGCCTCCCACTGCTCAGCGTTGGTCATGTTACCCAGCTTACTCTTGGGGCAGGCCCAAATCGCGTTATCTAAGTTAGCTTTCTTTTATTGCAAAATATACACAATTCTGAATACTGGCCCGGCTAGCAATAGCTGTAGGCCACTGGGTTCAGATAGATATTTTTACCGCCGCGGTGGCTTACCGGCGCGTCTTTATGGACGTGGCACACATTTATGGACGCCATCTGCGTCCGTAAATGGATGTTATCTCGTTCTCTACGCGTCATTCCGCACGGTCGTCTAAATGCGGCGAACTGATTTTAAATGATTTGCTCGGCTTTTAGCGACACCAGCGCCTAGACATCAAAAGTGCCGTGACAGTGTGACGTTCGTTTTGGATCATAGCTCGCTGTCAGCTGTGTCACGTGATAACGCGTTCTGTACTCCGCGGCGTAAGCTGCTTGGATTATTCAGCCAAACAGGAGCGAGAACCGACGGCGTGTTTTAGGGAAACCCACTATGTGCCGCTTATTGATACTTTCATTAGACAAGAGTAAAACAACATATTTTGCAGTATTATCGCTTGTGAAATAAACGGGTTTTTATTGAAGTTGTGATTCTTACACAACCTGTAGCTTTCGCCGTAGTGCACGGAGATAAAAAAGACACAAAATAAAATTAATCTCTTGCCGTTCCATCCGGGAACTGGCAGGCCCGTCGCTTCATCTGGAACCTGCGTTGTGTTGCCTAGTCCCACACAGGTAGAAGTCACAGGCGTACCGGTCTCTATAGTATGAAAAGAATTGAGGAGCATAAAATGAAGAAAGGAAACAACTGTCGCGCTATGTCGAAGCAAACCTTCCTCGATCATCCTTTATTGTGTGGCCTTCAACAACACCGTTTAATTAATGGTAAGGCAGCAAATCGTAGATCAGAAAAGTAATAAGCGCAAAGAAAAAGTTTCGTTTTCAGTTACAAAGGCACACACGCAAGTTCATACGTATTTCCAGCGAAAAAGACGCCTCCTGTAAAACGAAGTGAATAGTTGAAGTGGGCTTCTCCTCACAAAAAGTATCGTTGCAAAGAAGCCATCTCTCGCAAACATTGTTCGGCCTGCTGTTCACTGAAAGTGTCGAGGCCCACCACAAGCAGCAGATACGTACAGGCTTGTAAAATGTCATGCGTGTGTCATGCATTGGAACCCCGTACAACTGCGCACTCGTACTACACTCTCACGGGGTAATTTTCGTAAAGGCGCATGTTTTAAAGCAAACGTTCCTTAGCGAACCTTCCAGGACTTTGCTGACCGCGGCTACTGCTGCCTTTCCGCGGACGCAGAAAATAGCGTAATTACGTGTCCTGTGGTGTACACGCAGTTCACACAATAGGTTACGTGACACGTAATCACGCGATCGAACTACGACCTCGCAACGTAACAGCCCGATGCTCTATAGCCTTTCGGCCACAATATTCTTTTTTTTCTTTTCATCATTGGCCATTACACGTATACAGGTTTCAGGTCCTTGCCACTATAGTGCGTGCGTGTGTGTTTACTCACCGGTCTGCCACCAGTTGTCGAGCGTGGGAACGCCGAACGCCTGCTCGGCCCACCGCAGTGTCTCCTGGTCGCACCTTTCGCCGGCCAGGAACAGGTGTCGCAGCCTGGCGGGGTTATCCCGAGGTGGTTGCTTGACGCGTCCCTTGTTGGAGGTATTTCTCAGCCCCCTCCCCTCACCCTCTCCAGCCCCCCCTCCTTTCAGATACCGACCTCCGCACGCCCCTTACCGAGTACACGTACTCAGTTTTCGAGGCACAAGCTCGATGTCATCTCTATATAGGAAGAACACGTCGTCAAGAGTGCCTGCACGCGTATAAGCAAAGAACTTCACTAGGGGATCCAAGATTTGACGGAGGCCTGTCTCTTCGGAATGAAGCACGGTAGAAGATAAAAAACAAAGGCGTCATCGACCAGAAATAAAAAAAAACTGAGAGGGCGCGACTGCTTTGCCGTATAGTATTCTTTAGATTCCCTTAATTGGCGTCCGTGAGGTAATGGAAACTTCGTCTTAGTTTTGTTTTTCACCCGTCGCCATATGGTTCAGTGGCTATGGCGTTCTGCTGCTCAGCACGAGGTCGCCCTGTTCGAGTCCCGGCAGCGGCGGCCGCATTTCGATGCGGTCGAAATGCCAAAACCCTCGAACACTTAGTTTGAGGTGCACGTTAGAGAATCCCAGGCGGTAAAAATTAATCCGCGGCCCTCCACCACGGCGGGTCCCTCAAACCAGTGTGCAGTTTCGGGACGCTGAACCACACAATTTAATTTGGTTTTATTTCTTATGATGAGTGGTGTTTCTATCTTCGAACCGTATGTTAGATATTTTCCTGTCTTCAAGCACAGGCGTCTGAAAACCTCCAGTCTTATAGATAAAGCGCCTGACGTTGTAAGACAAGCGTGTCGAAATAAATTGCATTCATTTAGTTATTTGCGTATTTTTTTTAGTATTATACTATAGAAAGACAAAAAAAAATGCTATCCGATCCGCTTTCCCTAGCTCATCTCCACCTGCAAAGAGGAAACGGAGCATTCTCCAGCACCCGTGAAGCGCCCCCGACGGGCTCGGGCCGAAAACGCAGACGGCACTCGGCAGCAGTCTGCTCAAACAGGGTGCCTCGTGTGGAACAAGTTTCGAGGCGATATTACGACTACAGTAAATGCGCACAAGATCACGCACACAGTATACCCGCGCGGAAATCAAGCCGCGGTTCTTAGTATATCTGCATAAGTTGGAAGACACGAGCCGTTTCGACTGCTATAGGCGCATCGCGAAACACATTTCCGTGTGTACGACATATAACTTCGGAAGTTCCTCGGAATCCCAGACCGACTGTTTCCACAGCGGCGACCAATGGTTTTTTTCCGAGTGCGTCTAACGTCATCGCAGTGCCTTATAATAAGCCTTGCTAAAAGCGAGGTCTGACGTTGAACTCTACATTTATCACCGCGTGAAGTTTGCTTTGGTGAACACCGAAGCGCTGATGCACTGATGTTGTACACGAGCAACGAAGAAAATCTTGATTTGTAGCGCGAAGTGACACACACATAGACTACAAGACCTACAAACCAAGAATAAGTTACCGTACTAACTCGCCCAACTTTCTATTCTTTTGCTCTAGCGTTCTAGTGCAATTCATTGACCATTGTAATGCGAGAGGCACGAGGGATCGACACCCGTGGTCCCTTCCGTCAGATTGCGAGGGAACTTGCTGACTTCAGTTGAACGGGAGAACGTAATTAGAGCTGACCTCTCACGCCTTAGCGGCGACAATAGCCAAGAACCGCTGCTTTCCTTTAACCACCCCCTTCGTCTTCCCACGGAATCGAGGATGACTGACACAATAGACTGCCGCTCCTGTTTTTAATTCTGTCCCCCCTACAGAGTCTTTACCCGTACTCGTCGCATCTTCTCTCTATTTAATGGCGTTTTTCACTGGTCGATTCGGAGCAGGATTTTTTGCTCCGCGGCAACGAATCCGCATTTCACTGGTCGATCTGGAGCGGGTTCGCGCGTTCCACTGGTCGTTTCGGATCAACTCGCTCCGCGCCGGATCGCTCTCACTTGCTCCGCCGCCGAGACGCGGATTCGGGCGGAAATAGAACGCGTCACATGGCGTCACTTCCGTCTTCAAGCGAAATCGGTACCCGGTCCATGCCCGGTCGGTACGCACAACATTGTGTTGGGCATAGTTTGCGGAACCGGTTTGTGTCACGTGCACGCAGACTTCCTGTGTGATCTCCCGCGGAGCGTTCGTGCGCTCCACTGGCAGACTCGGATTGGTGAAAGCCGAGCGCTCGCTCGAGGATTCAGGCGGCTGCTCCAGATCGACCAGTGAAAAACGCCATAAGTACATATATTTCAAGAAGACTCAGCGGTAGCGAGCATGGACGGCTCAGCGTTGGCGCGACCGTCTCCATCAGCACCGCCGCCGGCGGCCACGGCCGCGACGCTATGCCGAATGTAGCTTAGTCACCCGACTTAGCAGCCGTTGCTTCATATTCGCGCTTCGGGGACTTATTGGCTGGACGTTTTCAGGAAATGAACAGCGGCCGCGGCAGTCCTCCATATCTATCTATCTATCTATCTATCTATCTATCTATCTATCTATCTATCTATCTATCTATCTATCTATCTATCTATCTATCTATCTATCTATCTATCTATCTATCTATCTATCTATCTATCTATCTATCTATCTATCTATCTATCTATCAGTGAACGAGAGAGAGAGAGAGAGAGAGAAAAGGCAACAATGCCTCGCGCGTACTTTTTTCCAGGAAACTTCTTTCCCAGCTGTCCTTCGGGATCCTGCGTGTATGCAATGAGGCACAGATTGAGGCTGTCACGACTGAGCGAGCGGCGCGCGCACCTCTTTGCGGATGACCCTCATGGCCGTGGGCGCGGTGAACATGCCGCAGACGCCGTGGTCGCTGACCACCCGGAAGAAGCTGCTCGCGTCGGGGGTGCCCACGGGCTTGCCCTGCGCACCGGGGACGAGAAGTCTGCACACATCGCGCACGGAGACATACATACATACATACATACATACATACATACATACATACATACATACATACATACATACATACATACATACATACATACATACATACATACATACACACATACACACATACATACACACATACACACATACACACATACATACATACATACATACGTACATACATACGTACATATCAGGCACGTACCCAAGATTTTTTTTCGGGGGGGCCGAAACCAAGGTAACTTATATGCAAATTAGGGGGGTATTTTACTAGTACAAATGTGAATAACGTCCACCATTCGCCATAAAAACGCTTAAACCCACAAAAGAGAAATGAAATAAGGTGTATTTTACAGGTACGCCTGTGCGATACACCTTTCCTTTACTTGGCAGACAAGGAACTACGTCAAATGGACTTGCGCAGGAAAGAAGCGCACGAAGAACACTTCCAAGAACAAGTAAAGAAGCCAAAGTGTAAAATAAAGATTACTTTAGTAGAATACAATTTAAAAAAAAAACAGCAGTTGGCAACCAAGGCACACAAACAGCGCGGAGTTGTGTTACTTCGCCCGCCAATCACAGAAGCAAACAAAATCGGCGTCATGTGGCCTTTTCAAAATGGCGTCATGTGGCCTTTTCAAAATGGCGTCGTACTTGATACCTCCGGAGCGTCTGCTGTTCTTGAAGAGTCTTTTCACCGGCGGAAGCAATGAGGTGTGCAACAAACATGGACAAAGTGTGTGGAGTCTGAGCATTTCACTCTTCAAAAGTCTGCGGTGCCGTTCATTTCACTGCTCAACCCGTTTTACTCATGAAACTTCACTGCCAACTGAAGTCAAACTTGACAATAAGTAGTTGCAGCAAACCAAGCATGTTATTTGAGTTTAACAAAGAATTAGGCTTTGGCCATTCCGCTATAAAAAGCGAGGCAAAATGTATACAATTACGCGCTAATTATTTTATTTTTGTGGTTACCGGCTTATTTGGGTGACAGGAAAAGTTTGAAGTACAAATTATTTGCAGCCTCGCGGAGGAACAGTGGCTGGCTGTTATGAGGGCGTGGGCGGGGCTTCACTGCAGACTTAATTTCTATCCGACTATAGTAGCGTTGTTTGAATTAGCTCTTGAAGAATTATAGAGAAATATATATTTGGGGAACAATCACAGCTCTTTTGGATCCCTCGTTTATGCTCTACGAAGTGAAGTGCCTCAACCGACTCGTATTGTTATTTGGGAAGTTACGTAATGATGCGTGGCCGCCAATTGCGTACAACCGCGTAGGGCGCAGGATGCTGCGATTCTAGCCGTACTACGCCCACCGCGGAAGGTTAGAAAAACACCTAAATAAGCACAGCAGAGAAGTGGCTACGTTAGGTGGCCCGAACGATAACTGTAGAAGCGTCATTCTGAACGCACGGAACTGTTCTCCACTTCCCTTTTCTGTCCTACTTCCTTTTTCAATAAAAAGATGTTGATCCACAGATATTTTCATAAACAAGCGTTAAATTTGTTAATTTTCGCTTTCCTTGCTGTTTGGCTGTTACCTTGGCTGTCTCCCTTAGTAGATCGCCTCATTCCTCAACTCTTTGCGACTCTTGTTTCCAGTTGGCAATTTTGCACGAAAAGAGCTCTACAATTAGGGAAAAACCAGACGATTTAACGGGTGACAGTCAGATTGCCTATGAGTTTAAGGGTTATTGCAGGGTTTGATGATGGACGCTGTCTCGTATTATTTTATTTTCCACCTTACATGCATACATGCGGGATGATCATTCTTAAGTTTTACGGAATTTTTTTTTAATATCGCCTGTTGCAGCAAACGTAATTCTAGTCCTTTAACTGGATTATTCAGTGAGGTGGTCATTACTTGCCCGAGAAATCGAAACACATATTCAACCAATTAACAAAAATCCACGAACTGTATTCTTAATTAATTACTATACGGCACATATTGCAATTTACTAATTGTAGCCGATGAGATTGCAAGGCTTATCCACTTGGAAAGAATTTCCAGAATGACGCAGCTAGTTTGGAGGTATGCGCCATCAAACTTGCCGTAAAAAATGCACTGTTGTTCCACTTACTTCTTTTTAAACAAAACACCTTTTTTATGCATTGAAGCACAATAGTAATTGGAACGCCCATGTATTTTGTTCCACAATTTGGGAAATAATATCTCGAAACTTGTGTCATATCCTGGAGATTCATGTCTAGGGGATGCATCTTGCAAACTACCCGGCTACAAATAGCAAATCCCAATATGTACCGTAAAATAAATAAGTTAAAAGTTAATTAGTTATTTTTGTTAATAAGTTGAATGTGTGTATCGAGCTATAGTAACGTACGTACGCCTCTTTGAATAATCCAGTACAAAAATTATGCTACAGGCCACAGGCGATTTTTTAAAAATTCCGGGAAACGTAAAAATGATCACCCTGTATAACAAGACAAGCGTAGCACCGAGTCGAAACCAGCTTCCGGATAAACAAGCTAAGTACGGCACATTTGATAACGTGCATGTCATCAAAAGAATTAACGCACCCAGAAACGAAGAGGCGAGAAAATTTGTGAAGAGGTCAATTAAAAGAAAAGAAGATAGGCACATGGCGAACAAAAACAGTCAACCGGCCGCGGTGGCTTAGCGGCTGTGCCGCGCTGCTAAGCACGAGGTCGCGGGATCAAATCCCGGTGGCGGCGGCCGCATTTCGATGCGGGCGAAATGCAAAAATGCCCGTGACCCGTGCATTGGAGGCACGTTATAAAGATCCCCTGGTCGTCAAAATCAATCCGGAGTCCCCCACTACGACGCGCCTCATCATCGAATCGTAGTTTTCGCTCGCAAAAAAAGAAATATATAAAAAAAGGCGCGTGTACCGTTTCTCCTTTTTCTCGCCACGTTTCTTTTATGATGCATAAATATCACGACTCTCCCAAATTTCGTGGTTGCTGTGGACAATACGCGACCGGCTTGTCAGTTAGCCCAACTTTAAAAGAAAAATTAATTGTGAAGTTTC
Organism: Dermacentor variabilis; assembly: GCF_050947875.1. Taxonomy (NCBI): domain Eukaryota; kingdom Metazoa; phylum Arthropoda; class Arachnida; order Ixodida; family Ixodidae; genus Dermacentor; species Dermacentor variabilis. The sequence continues at coordinate 128,313,698 of NC_134571.1, forward strand.
ACGTGCCAAAACCACTTTCTGATTATGAGGTACGCCGTAGTAAAGGACTCCGGAAATTTCCACAGCCTGGGGTTTCTTTAACGTGCACCTATATCTAAGTACACGGGCGTTTTCGCATTTCGTCCCCACCGAAATGCGGCCGCCGTGACCGAGATTCGATTCCGCGACCTCGTGCTCAGCAGCCCGACACCATAGCCACTGAGCAACCACGGCGGGTAAGCCCAGCGTTCAGTTCTCTACTACTGTTTCATTCCATTAAAAAAAAAAGCACGAAAAGTGACACACTGGAAGCTACGCGTGCATCGTCGCACTCGCATATCTGCGTTCCTTCATGCGTCCCGTTGCACGGTACTTCCCTACATGGAGGAAAGAAAACGACTACGAAGGAAGAAGCACAACGACAGGCCTAGGCACGCTATACCCTCACCCGACTGCACCTGGACCCAGCTGCGCGTTGATTCTTGAGAAGCAGGCCCAGGTCTTTCAAGGCGCTGTTTGGTTCGAGACAGCTTACGCCCTGGTCACGATCGGCCCTTGTCGCCTGTTCTCCGCTCTACCGTTCCTTGCGTATCATGCGGCGGGTGCCTATTTCCCATGAGCTTTTCCTTTAGGTTTTTATGTTTAGACTTGAAGACTGACTCGCGACGTTTCCTCCTAGTCTTTTTTCCTTCCTCCACGTACCCACAATTCAAGATGGAAAGCCAGTTCTAATCGGTACCCTGTTGGTGTAACATTCTATTAGCTCAACGTTTGTAAACAAAGGAGGCGCTGCAGGAGTGTACGCCTAGTTTTTTTTTTTTTTTAAAGTTTGGTCGGATGCATTTGAAAGTGATCGACGACTTCGGAGGCCGAAGAGAGTACGCTCGCTTTCCCGCCATACAGTCATCAAGAAAATTATGTGACCTTTATATGACGTCATAAGTTCGGTAACCCTTTTCACGGCTGCTTAGTGGCTATGGTGTTGGACTGCTGAGCACGAGGTCGCGGCATCGAATCCCGGCCACAGCCGCCACATTTCGACGGGAGGGGGGGGGCGAAATGCGAGAACACCCGTGTACTTTAGATTTAGGTGCACGTTAAAGAACCTCAGGTGGTTCAAATTTCCCGAGTATACCCCACTTCGGTGAGCCTCATAATCAAATCGTGCTTCTGGAACGTAAAAACCCCATAATTTAATTAATTTAATAAGTTCGGCGTGTACGGTACAAAAAATATATGCACGACGACTAATCCACGCCCGTCCGCCACCCGGTAACTTTCCGACAGCGCGTCGCACGAGACTCGGTATATACCTCGTACAGGACGGTGGTGACACCCTTGAGCAGGGGCGCGTAGCAGATGTACGAGTGCCCGACCACCCAGCCGAGGTCCGAGGCGGCCCACCACACGTCGTCGTCCTTGACTCCGTACACCTTCTCCAGAGTGTACAGCAGGTTGACCGCGTGGCCGCCCGCTGGACGGACCACAGCCTGTGTGAAACGCGCACGTGATCGCACGCTGTTCACACGAAGGTCGCCTGTTAGCCGTTATGTACAGAATGCCCTGGCTAAACTTAGGTCAAGCTGTATTGTTATATACGCAGTTCCCGTATTAGAAGAATGCGACGGCTCTATGTGAGGACACGGCTTCCGCAAAGTGCGTGGATGCGTCGGAGACGACAGGCCGAACAAGACAGAACAACAACAACAACAACAAAATTACTTTGAGCGCCTTGAGGCTCGTACGGCATGCTGTTAATACTAACCAAAACCACGTCCAACTAACGAACTACAGTAGCGCAATGTATCTAGAAATAACAGTTGAACGATTTTCGATGTAAACAGTAGAACGGCACCAATGCGATTACGATCGTCTCGTGTATGTTTCTTGAACTACACCACAGTTTGGGCGAACTACGAGACGATAGTTACGAGTATAATTACGCAACGGATCTCTGAGGCTCGTTATAGGTTCAAACGCGTGCATGCGTCGCACTAGGTGCTTCGTACGCCTCACCGGCAGCAGGAACTCCGGCCACGTGGCGTCACCTGAGTACGCCTCCCAGAGTCGTTTCCAGCGTAGAAAACGTCATGTAATACTAAGTATGCCGTGCCAGCCCGGAAAAGAAGAAACACACTAGCAAATGCAGACGCAGCCGAGCCTATAACTGGTATACAAAACAGAGCATTCGCCCGATTAAGACAATATGGCGGCGAAGTCAGCCAGCTCACAGATGGCGCTACTGTGAGTGCAATATGGCGGCGCACTAGCTCAAGTGGTCGACAAGTAGGCAGCCGCTTTCGCGTACCGGCGCTCGTCCACAAAACAGACTCGCAGTGCAACGCGTATTCTTCGCGGTATATGTTTGCTGAATTCACGTAGATGTACGTACTTCGGCGGTGCATGCTGACTTAAAAAAAAAATTAACACGAAGATCTATAACTTTTAACCTGCACTGAAATTGATATGAAATAGTTTCTTGTGTCTAAAATTTTTTGTAACATAATTTTTTATAATAATACATGCAATACAAGTCGAAATACTTGCTTAACGTTTGCATCACGCACCGTATCAGAACGTAGGCTGAAAATAAGGCAAATGAGAAAAAGAACTAACATACTTGAATAGACTTGTTGCCTAAGGAAACGGCTGTGGCGACCCTCGCTGAGCGTCTACCTATCTCTGTCGCCACGCCAGGCACGTACCCAGGATTTTTTTTCGGGGGGGGGGGGGGGGCAACAACTTCACCACCATCATCATCATCATCATCAGCCTGTTCTATGTCCACTGCAGGACGAAGGCCTCTCTCTGCGATCTCCATTTACCCCTGTCCTGCGCCAACCCTTTCCAACAAGCACCCGCGAATTTCCTAATTTCATCGCTCCACCTAGTGTTTTGTCGTCCTCGATTGCGTTTTCCTTCTCTTGGTACCCATTCTGTAACCCTAATGGTCCAACGGTTATCTAACCGGCGCATTACATGACCTGCCCAGGTACATTTTTTTTCCTCTTGATGTCAATTAGAATATCGTCTATACCCGTTCGCTTTCTGATCCAAACCGCTCTCTTTCTCTCTGTTAACGTTATGCCTAGCAATCTTCGTTCGATCGCTCTTTGCGCGGTCCTTAACTGGCTCTCAAGACTCTGCCCCATATGTCAGCACTGGCAAAATGCACTGATTGCACACCTTACTTTTCAGTAATAATGGTAAGCTTCCAGTCAGGAGCTGGCACTTTCTGCCGTATGCGATCCAACCTATTTTTATTCTGTGAATTTCCTTCTCATGATCAGGGATCCCTGTGATTAATTGACCGAGGTACACGTACACATTGCAGTAGTACTCAGCAGATTTCGCGATAACCTGATTGATGACATGGATGTGATCCATTGTAAAGTATCTCTTCCTGAAGCCAGCCTGTTCCCTTGGTTGACAAAATCCAGTGTTGCCCTTCACAGTCTTTAGTGGGCGACTGGCGATCCTGCATCTCTTGTTCCTTTGCCCGGCTATTTATCATTATCTTCATCTTCTGCGTATTAATATTCTACCCCACTCTTAGACTCTCTCTGTTAAGGTCTCCAATCATTTGTTGTAACTCGTCTGCATTGTTGTTGAATAGAACAATATCATCGGCAAACCGAAGGTTGCTGTGATATTTGCCGTCGACCTTTACTCCTAGGCCTTCCCAGTTTAATAGCTTGAATTCTTCTAAGCACGCAGTGAATAGCTTTGGAGAAATTGTGTCTCCCTGTCTGACCCCTTTCTATATAGGTATCTCCCTGCTTTTCTTATGTAGAATTAAGGTAGCTGTAGAACCTCTGTAGATATTCTTACGCGAAGGACGAGTCAGTAAGACGAGAAGCTATTTACAGATTATATTTACAACAACGGTTGCAGCGCTGACCGGTTAGATTCACAGCGCGAGCCCAGTTCGTTCTTCCTCCTCTTTTCTGGAGTGATGGCGCTCACGCGCCTCGTTCAAACAAACAAATACCACACGCATGTAGCAATATTTTCCAAGCTTTTTACGTAAGCGTTCTGTACTCCTCGATTACATAGTGCCTCGATGACTGCTGGTATCTCTACTGAATCAAATGCATTTGCGTAATCTATATAAGCCACATAGAGAGGCTTATTTACTCTGCAGATTTCGCGATAACCTGATTGATGACATGGATGTGATCCATTGTAATGTATCTCTTCCTGAAGCCAGCCTGTTCCCTTGGTTGACAAAATCCAGTGTTGCCCGTATTCTATTGGAGATTATTTTGGTAAATATTTTATATAATACTGGGAGCAAGCTAATAGACCTATAATTTTTCAATTCTTTAACGTCTCCTTTTTTGTGGATTAGTATAATGTCTGCATTCTTCTAGTTTTCTGGGACCCTTGCAGTCGATAGACACTTCGTATAAAGAGCCGCCAGTTTTCCAAGCATTATGTCTCCTCCATCTTTGATTAAGTCGACTGTTATTCCACCTTCTCCTCCCGATCTTCATCGTTTCATGTCTTGCAGGGCCCTTCTGACCTGATCGCTAGTTATAGAAGAGTTTCTGTATCCTGTTCATTGCTGTTTCTAAGTGAGGTATCGTGACTCCTCTGGGTACTGTATACAGGTCAGCTAAAAATTTTTCCGCTGCTTTTACTATATCTTCGAGATTGCTGATGGTATTATCCTTCTTATCTTTTAGTGCATACATCATGGTTTGTCCTATGCCAGGTTTCTTTTTTACTGATTTCAGGCTGCGTTCATTTTTTACGGCTTCTTCAGTCTTTCTGATGTTATAGTTTCGAATATCAGTTATTTTCGCCTTGTTGATCAGTTTTGAGAGTTCCGCGAATTGCGTAACGCTGTGCGGCCGCCAATCCCATACAACCGCGTAGAGCGCAGGAATCTGCGATTCTAGACGTACTGCGCTCACCGCAAAAGCTTAGAAAAACACTCACATAAGCACAGCAGAGAAGTGGCTAGGTGAGGCGGTTCGACCGATAACTGTAGAAGCATCATTCAAAACAAGTAATTGTTCTCCACTTCCGGCGGCGTTTTCTCTACTTCCTTTTTAAATAAAAAGATGTTGATCCATAAATATTCTCATAAACAACGGTTAACTTTTTTATTATTCGCTTTTGCTTGCAGTTTGGTTGTTGCCTTGGCTCTCTCCCTTAGTAGATCGCTTAATTTCTCAACTCCTTGCGATTTTTGTTTCCAGTTGCCAATTTCGCACGAAAAGTGCTATACAATTAGGGAAAAACAGACGAGGTAACGGGCGACAGTCATCTTGCTTATGGGTTAAGGGTTATTGCAGGGTTTCATGATGGACTCTCTTTTACCTTATTTTATTTCCCACCTTATCTAACCCATATCACGTGTAGATGGTTCCGGGCATCTGTCAGCGTCGCGGCGAGCCGTAACTCAAGGAAATAATGAAGCAAAGGGAAAAGTTAAACGCAATTGGCGTTTTCTCTGGCCGCAACTCGTTCCATGAGAGTACAGACCTGCTGAGTAACAGCCGCATCCCCCTCCTGGTCCCAGGATCAGCCTAAACAAAGAAGGTTGAACTAACAAAAGCAACAGCTATGGGCGTGACGGTTGAATAGATGGTGACAACTGAACGCATCTCGAGTTAATTGCGCGGGTGCGGAATCTATGAGAAAACTGTCCTTCACATTACAAGAGAGGCCGATAACTACCGCCATATAAAAGGAGTGAACAAGGCAGCATAATGCTGACCGATAACAGCTGCCAAGTCTCAACATTGATCTGGCGGCGCTTTAGAAATATGTGAGGAGTGGTGGCGTGGGTGGGGAGGAGGGGGGGGTATGCCACATGGTTTCGGGGGGGGGCGGGACCCCCCGGGCCCCCCCCTGGGTACGTGCCTGCGCCACGCTCTGCCCTTCTTCGTCGCTATAGTGCCCGCCTCATGTGTGAATTCTTGTTTTCCAACCGTGCTATCACGCGCTTTATTCCAAAAACAACGCGCCGGTCTTTTCGCGAAGAAACAGAAGATCGAGAGTGATGATGCATGGCTATGTACATATATGATAACGATGCAGTAGATTACTAGTGATTACAATATTATTTTCCTCCCGTACCATTAATGAGTGGAATTAAGCAACAAACTCCACCTTCTGCAGTAAATTGATGATCGTACCTGATCCTTATTTTATACACATGCTCCAACTTTGCATATTTTGTCTTTTTTTTTTCATTTGCTGTAGATATGTTAATCTTTTTGCGGAACATATCTCGTTTTCTTATTTTTCCTTTTGCTTGCACGCAGTAATGTGCTGCCAGCTCTTCTGTATGGTCAACGCGGGCTTTTTTTTCTGTTTAATTTAGATTTTGATCGTTCTAGCATTGCATAGCAATTGTCAGTTCGGACGTCCCCGTACTCAGTGCCCCAAGTTGTCTGCTAGGCCAGGCAGCAGCCAGGACATACTCGCTGTCCCAATTCTGATTAGATTTCTCGTGGCGCACCTTGGGTAGACCGGTGGTTCCGGAGGTGTAGAGGATGTACAGGGGTTCCATGGCCTCGATGGGGACGCACTCAGCAGGCTGCGCCGCGTCCACGGCTTCCGTCCACACTTCGTCCCGACCCGAAGTCATGGGGATGTCGTCCTGAGCGCACCCAAAGTCAATTGCGTGAACAGGCGGCATGTAGTCCAGGGGGTTATGCGCTGAAATCGTCGCGACTACCATGACCCTTGGATATTTAGCGCAGGCTAAGTGCAGACGACAAAACGGCTAGTGTAGATGACAAAGACGACCAGTGCAGACGACCAAACGGCTAGAGCAGATGACAAACTGCTGCAGAAGATAAAACGGCTATAATACATGATTACAAAGACGACAAAACGCAGACAGACAGTCACAAGCGGTTGCGCATGTCCTTCTGCCTTTTATCGTATCTATTATTGTGCTCTAAAAATATAAGCGTTCTCGGATTGCCAACTATCCCGAATCAAAGTTTCGCTCGACTACCACGATGTTGTAAAGCGAAGCTCGGTGAAAAGCTACGCGTTTATCCTGATTCTCTTGCATCTAACTGCAATGTGCAGCGTAAGCAGCAGAAATAAATTGCGTTAGACTGTCTAAATATCCTATCATGACTCTACTTGCATTACTTTGGCAGAAAAGAACCGTTACTGCGGCGGATTAGAGATGAAACGATCGCCCAAACACGTCGTCTCTTTGCGCCTTGCCTGTCCCGGGCGGATGAAGATGAGGCACTTCTTGGGCTTGTATTCGGATATCTTGATGGCTTCGTCCAGGATGACCTTGTATGGCACCGTCCTTTTCGGTTCGATGCCGAAGTTGGCCGACAGGCAGGCGTCTGCCTGCGTGAACAGAGCAAAAAGGAAGATGATGCTAATAGGAAAGGCTGTGCTTCACAACTGATGCTCCTTCTTGATAGCTTTTGAAGCTCAGTACGCATAACTTCTCTTACTTGAAAGGCGAACAGGAAACAAACCGACGAAAATTAACGCCGGCTATACCCTGCAAGCACTCGGTGGCTAGTTGTTGTTCCCATTTTGCACTTTGGAGAGCGAATGAAGCAACCGTTACAAATGCCCAGCTGAACCTGAAAACACGAGGCAGCACTCTGGAATTTCTCGACTTGCCCGTGTTGCAGTTCATGCTAATAGTACACTGTGAAAAAGAAGATAATAATACCAGTAAGAATTAATCGCAAGCAAAATGTTAGGTTACTATTTCTTGCGGACTATAACTAACCTCTTAAAGCACGAGGTGCGTGGTGCGTAAAGAGCCGTATAAAGGTTAATTTATCGAAGACTACTACTTCGCGTTGCTCCGTGGTCTATTATGCTGAACGGTGGTAGTCTTTGCGGAACGTTTAGGCTAGCTGTAGTTTCCTCCATTACGCTGGCTGTTGAACTTCGCGGCCCGAACAGGTGCAGACAGCAGATTATAAAAATTAGGGTCCCTATAAATTCGCATGTTTATCCATATACATGGCGCTCACTATTACGAATTGTGCTTTTGAAAGTACGGCTATAAATTGCTCCTTGTCTTTAAGAAGTCGCTGTTATAAAGACAAGCTGCAATTTATCTATAAGTTCATATGCTAAAGGCGAAGGCTCACGAGGAAGAATGAGTCTTGCTATGTCAATTAATATAGAAGCACGTTTGCACAGTAACTAAACGGCAACTCTTACAGTGGAAGGATGTTCGTTAAGACAGAAAAGACGTGGAAGCGACTGACTAGTGGCGACGCCGCATTGAATTTTACGAGTAAGCGCAGCGTGACGTCACAAAATTTGACAACGTCTGCAGTGCTGGCACAAGTGGAGATATTAAGAGAAAGGACGAGGGGTCGGCCGGAAGAACGCGTCTCTGTTGGGGCCTATCCGATTCATTAAAATAGCTTCATACGCTCCCACGACCACAATTAAGTAGCCTCTATCCTAAAAAAAAAGAAAGAAACTATTGAGGAAGAATGCAAATAGTGAAAAAGGAGAGCCACATTTCCGTCTGTTGCTTATTAACCCATTGTGAGCGATTATCATGATGTCAAAAACTTTAAACTGTGAGTAACTACACCCAGCGCATCACACGGTTCAATGATACATTGTTGAATCGTGCAATGCACTGTTCTTCGTAATCGGTTGCTTGTTCGTTTGTTCCTTTCTTCGAGGTGTACAGTTACCCACATTTAATGACCTTGACGGGACAATCACTCACTACGGTTCACTGAACAACACTCGGAAATGCCGTTCCCCTTTTTTTCATTATTTACATAAATTCTCAACACATTATTTACTTATTTTAGTATGGAGGCGACTTAATTGTGTCCAGGGAAATGAAGCTATTGTAATGAATCGGCTAGGCCCACTATAGACACGTTGTTCCGGTCGATCTCTCCTGCTTTCTGTTCATACCCTTCTGTCCCAGCACTGCAGACGCTGTCAACATCCTTGACGTCAAGATGAGCTGTCGCGTAAATTTCAATGTGGCGTCCTACATATATCTTCTGATTTAACGAACTTTCTCTCACGGTGAGGGCGGCCGTTTACCTATTGTACCAACTTGCTTCCATAGTAACATATCATAACGCATTATACCTCTTTGGCCTTCGCCTCTAGCAAATGAATTTTGTCACGCGAGCACGCGAAGATCGCAAAAGCGTGCAAGAAACGACACGTGCGTCCTCGAAGCGCATTTGCATACCGCGTACGCGTACCGACGCGCTTTTAGTATAAGCATGGTGTGCTTTAGCGGAGGATGTGGCTTATATATGTAGTACGCCGCACCACTGACCTTGGCGTGGTTGATTCGCACGGCGAGCTCCTTGGCGGCGAACCCGCCGAAGACGAGCGAGTGTATGGCGCCGATGCGCGAGCAGGCCAGCATGGCGTAGATGGTCTCCGGGATCATGGGCATGTAGATGATGACGCGGTCGCCCTTGCGGATGCCCCACCCCTTCAGAACGCCCGCCACGCGGGACACCTGGAGAGGAAACGACTCTCGCGAGATTTGTTCGCTTCGTTGGCGAAGTCTAACCTAAGAGAAGTGGCATAGACAATCTCCATCATGACAATCAATCAATCAATCAATCAATCAATCAATCAATCAATCAATCAATCAATCAATCAATCAATCAATAATCTCATTAATGTGCCCTAGTGCCTTGGTAGTGTCTTGGTACTTGCGCGCGCGAAATTGGGTATAACACGGGGACTCTCGACTTTCACGCGTCCCTTGATATTGTTTTCCATGCATGGCTCGCGTATTCTGCAATCCGGCTTCGCCGCCTGGCTTTGCGCCGGCGGCGGTCGGTGTAGTTGCAGACTAGTACGAGAGATGGAGCGAGTGTGGCTCTCCTAATAAGGTCACTCTAGCTCCTAACGGTGGGGTTACTCGGGCGCAAAAGGGAGTAACCTGTTGCTCTTTGGTTCGGGGTGTTCGCGCGCTCGCCGGCCATTAGTTGGGCCGTCCTGCTAAAGGCTTAGAAGCAGGACACCGGAATGGACGTCGTTCGAACACGCCACCGTTCGCGTGACCGTACACGCGAGCGATTAGCTGCTGGCGTCCAGCATGAGGGCGAACATATTCGCTCGCTATTCGGTCGCGGTGAGTCGGACTTCCTCGAATTGTCGCGCGCCTATCGGCATGTTCTATCGGTACTAATTCGGCTGGCTATATTAGTGTATAAAAGGCGGAATAAATGTCCTTGTGATTGCCTGCACTACTATGCTGTCGTTCCTTTGTCGCAAGGGCACGTGTGAGGCCCACCTCACAGTATTTGGTAGGGCGCATGAAATGGGCTTATTCAGTTAAAGCAACTGTGACTCACTTAGGACAAGAACAGACAAACACTAGATGTATATGAATCAAAGCAGTATACAAAGATGCCCTATGACGCCAAGCATGACAACAGTTATAGAGAACAATATGGGTGACGTGGCAGTTCTTCGGAAACCCGCAAGGTGGAGGGAAGTAATTAATATAGGGAAAATCAGACATCCACCCGTTCGCAGCAATTGCTGCAAAGGAAACCCATACGGGTTTCTCGAAAGAAAAGCCTCAGAGTAGAAGAAAAATTTGTCCTGGCCCGGGACTCGAACCCGGGACCACCGCCTTTCCGGAGCAGCCGCTCTACCATCTGAGCTAACCAGGCGGCTAGCAGATGGCAAGGCGAAGTTGAATTTGTCGAATGGGTGGATGTCTGATTTTCCCTTTAACAATACGGGTATACGCATATACACAACAGTATGAAACGCACACGTTATGTCAACAAATAACAACAACAACAACAACAACAACAACAACAACAATAATAATAATAATAATAATGATGTCGAAGGCCTCTCCCAGCGATCCCCTATTCCATCCTGTGCCTGCGAACTTTCTAATTTCGTCAGATAACCTATAGTTCTCTCTGCCACGCGCAAATGCGCTTCCCTTACTTTGACACAGATTCGGTATAACCCTCATAAATCCACGGCTACGTGCTCGACTTTCTTTCTGGTTCTTTCTGTCAGCCAGAATATCGGCTACCCCCACTTGCGGCTCTAATCCACACCGGTGCCTTCCTGTATCCTAAAGTTACGCCTAACATTTTTCGTTCCACCGTTCGCTGCGTGGTTTGTAGATGCTTCTCAGACTTGTACGCTGGCAGCCGAGTTTCTGACCCGTATACTAGTACCGGCAGAATGAAATAATGACTGTACCCTCTTCGTTTCTCTATAGATGACGGCTTGCTGCTGGTCGTGACTTTGCTGTATGCTCCATCCCATTTTAAAAATTATTTTTGTGTACGTTTTCCTTCGCATAATCCGCGATTCATTATCTTCTAATCGCGTGCCTCGTAATCATACGAGGGGCACGTGCAAAACCTTGGTTTTGGCACGTAAAACCACGCAATATTTTTTTTATCGTCTAATAGAGGAAAAGTTCATCCTGAGGTGGGAATCTAACCCTGGCCCTACGCCTTTCCGGAGCAGTCGCCCTATTATCTGAGCTAACCACGAGGCTAACAGATCACAGAGCAAGGTGGAATCAATCGCCGACTCGAAGCGCGGGGTGACTGAATTTGGCAAATCAGTTCGGCGCGGAAGCCAGCAAGGTGGAGGACGGTTCACGAAAGGGAAAGAACAGTCATCCATCCGATTATATAGCACGAAGCTACAAAGGAAACCCAAACGGGAGTTTCTCAAAAACGTCACAGTGACGTTTCACTTCACGAACGTTGGTGAAGCACAAACGTATGGGTGCTATAGTGCACACGAAGCTTATATCTGCCCTCGGTGCGCCTACACGCCTATAAACTGTCCGCATCGCCGACCTCCTTAGGACACAGTGATCAGCGACAGGTCAGCTTAGTGGATGCAGCCTCTTGTAAGGGACGTCGGGTGTTCACCATCGTCACTGTCGATGGTCGGCAAGGAATCACCAATGCTGCCTCGGTTCGGACCAGGGGCTCGGAAATTTCAGAAGAAATGGCTGTTGCGCTAGCCCTGCTGGATAGGTCACGGGATGTTATCTATAGCGATTCAAGGTCTGCATTTAGAACATTTGAAAAAGGCGCCGTTTCGAAACAGGCACACATACTTCTTGGGGGCAACGAAATCACGCACCACTTCATCTATTGGTTTCCCGCACATCAGGGTCAGATAGCGGGAGCTCTTCCCAACCTCAACGAGTCGGCTCAGGGGGGCTGCGCGCGAACTTGCCCACCGCGCAGCCCCTAACCAATCGGAAGTCGACTCCCATAGAACAGGGACACGCCCTCCACCTACAACGATCAGATTGCTAAATACTACTATATAAGCCGTTGAACCTACTTCGTTCCTCATCCGCGGCTCAATAGAGCTCAAGCACTAACGCTTCGTCTACTACAAACTAATACGTATCCCAATCCATCGTTCTTACATGTAATCTATTCGGATAGTTACACCGATAGTACTTGCCGCGATTGTGGAGAAAAAAGCCGCGTTAGAGCAGATGCTCTGGATGTGTTCGTAGTCACACTCTGTCATCGATAACTGCTCGGCCAGATGGGAAGCCGCTCTCCGCAGCCCTTTTCTGGCTTACCAACTCTGGGCTGTCCAGCAGGCCCACGATGCGGCCGAGAGGCTCGGCCTTCCGGTTCCCACGTGGGAGTGGCCCGCTTCATGATGACTCACGATGAGCAAGACCTCGATAAAGTTTTACCATATCATACCATCGCAGATCGCTTTTAGGATAGGGCTCGCGCGGCCGCGCCGTACGAAGCAGCCGCCGGAGTAGAAAACCACCCTTTCAAGATGGGAGCTAGCGCGGCAGCGCCATACGCAGCAGCCACCGGAGTAGAACGCGGTTGTCGGGAGGCCGTGCCGCCGACATTGAGGGCAACACGCACGTTGCTAACAGTAACGAGACCCGTGGACATGCGCACCTGTTCCTTGAGCTCCTTGTAGGTGATCTTGGCCACCACGTTGGTCACGGGGCTGTCGTAGATAATGGCCACGTTGTCCCCTCGCCCAGCTTCCACGTGCCGGTCGACGGCGTTGTAGCACACGCTGATCTCGCCACCTGGAAACCTGCAGAGCGCGCGCATGCAAGCCGGTATACCGACGTCACTCGACCGCGCAACCAGTTGCGCAGTGTCTGCACCGCTGAGCAAATCGTGACGTGAAGTCTCGCCGTTATAATGCGTGTATGTAATTAAGCGTGTGGTTCTGCATTCTTGGGCTCGTTGATTCGTTGTAATTACGCATTTCTGCCCATTTTTCTGACCGTCGATCAAGGCACCCCCACAAAGACCGATCACGGCATCGCATCCTGACTTCGCCTTAGTTCATTTAACAATTAGTTAGTTTGACTAAAACACAGGGCGTACAAGAGAGAAATTTGGCGGGAGCGGGAACAGATAGCGACTGGTGGCACGCTACGTATATTCAACTGTGGAAACAGCGCGGAGTGTACGTTTTATTGACTAAGTGTTTAATTGGTCTTTAAGAGTACGTGTCTTTACGGGCTTAATGTGCTTTCTGGCTAAAGCACCTGGCGCGCATGGCGTTACGCGGTAAACCTACGAGCAGCGGTGGAACTATACAGACACTGCTTACTTGACTCAAGCGTGTGTTTCCAGTCAGAGCCGGCGATGAAGATGAGAGGCTTATATTGTTGTCCACTTATCTCAATACTTTCAAGATGGCGAAGTCACATATCAATATATTGCGCCTATTACTTGACGTTTTTTTTTTTATTCAAGAATCAACGACATGCATATGAATACTCAGAGCCATTCGAGCACATGCCTTACAAGCTGTAGAACGTGGTCCTCTTTCTCCTTCCTCCAACTTTTGATTAACTCTCCCCTCTTTCGACATTGTCCCAAAGTGTGGCAGCGTGAACGTTCCCTTCGGGAAAGGGGAAGGCCACCTAGACAGCTGCCCCGGTGGTATGGGTTGGCGAAGCAATAGTTGGATTTTCAATGGATGGACATTTTTTTGGGGCGACGGCGACGCGTCACCATGGTGCTCCAGGAGGGAAGAAACAAAGAAAAAAAAAGTTCACCAAGGTAGACTTCGGGTCGCTACCCTACACAGTGGGAGTGGAAACGGTGCATGCACAATGGCGCGTGACAAATAAAAAAAAGGGAAAGCGGATATTCGATGTGGCTACATACGGCCGCAAGAATGACACCGTCGAAAAACGTTCACGGAGACTTGAAAAAAAAAAAAAACGCAGCAGGGCTTTGAACGCCCCCCGTTAGCTGACATGAGGACACCTCCTCCTCCCCCTTCTTCATCCGCTGTGCTGAGTCAATCGCTGCGGCGGCGCCTTCTCACGCCTGTCCAAATCGTGGCCAGGCCATGCATTTCCTCTACTTATAATTTTTTGAGCGGTGCGACGAGACAGCTGACGCGGCACGATATATAATAGGATGAGCGCCTCCCGAGTTTGTTGCGTCCACGGTGCAAGAATACTGGTATATTCTTACACCGTGGTTGCGTCGCAAGCACTAAAACACGTTGCCGGGTCGTTTGTGGCGCATATACAATAGGGGAAGGGCGGGAAAAGTGAGTGGCTGCTGGTGCGTTGATGAATCATTGCCTCGTGCCTGGGCTTCATGACCCAAGATAGCTTTGTTTATCTTGGATTGTACGTACACCTCCTGCGGTATAGCCGTATAATCCTCGTTCCCAGCGATCCCATTGTACAGACGGACACAAACAGACAGACAGACAGACAGACAGACAGACAGACAGACAGACAGACAGACAGACAGACAGACAGACAGACCCGTAGCGTCCTCTCTCACCACTTGGTGAACGGACTTCGGTGGTTGTCAATGACGCGTATCCACTTGCGATCCCAGACGAGGGCGCGGGCCACCTCGGGCCAGAAGGCATCGGGCTCCTCGAGCGCCGACCGGTAGGCGTCCGCGTAGTCGGCGCCCAAGAGGCTCGAACCGCCGCGCGAGTACCTCTCGGTAAACGCGCGTCCGTGGCAGTGCCGGCGTCCGCGCGCCCATGGCACCGGCGACCAGCAGCAGGACGTGTGGCCGCGCGGCAGAAGCAGCCGCCGAACAAGCAGCATGCTCGGTCGGCATGCGCGCTACAGCGACCGCTCGTACGATTGCCCGCTTGCTCCTTATTCTGTGGCGCTTACCCACTATATAGCACACGGGGGGGATCGACCGTGAGTCCCGGCGGTCACGGGAACGAGACGAGAGAAAACTTACAAGAGAAAGTAAGGCGTGTTATGAAAGCGGAAATTCTGCTGACTATATGGAAGTAGACTCGTCTTAGAGAGTCAGATTTAAAAAAAAAAAAACGGTCGGGCGATTTACATATGTACAGCAAATTGGACCGTAATAAAATGATCTCGAAAACGATCGGCAATCTTGTGAAGGATCCAAATATTGACTCGGAAAACTAACGTGGTACGTTCCTCCTTGTTTCTCAGAGCTATTCGCAAATGTCATTGCAGACGTTCATCTAGCTGTAACGTTCAATGCAGAATATTTTGAGGATGTGCCGGAGTACCTAACGGTAGGTAGGAAATTTTGAAGGGCTTTATTTAATTCTTGTGGTTTGCAAATCAACGGCAAGTTAAGGTTACTTTTATTCTTCTTCTTTTTTGTAAGTACGACGGAAAGCTAACCGTTCACAGTGTCCAATCCTGCAGTGGCAACATTTTTTTTTTAGTCAAAATTTTTCGACATCCAGTCGCGTACGTTGTAAACATGCTCGTAACAGTGATGAGGGAGCGCGATAGCGATCCTTTCTAAACAATGTACTCTAAGGCTTTATAGAAAACTTAGCCCGCTCGCAGATATCACGGGCATGGCGCTCTTTTGCCATACTTGGATCTTGCGCCATTATATAGCACATATCATTATCAACCGCTCGTATAGATCACGTAATTCCGGGTATGCGGGGGGGGGGGGGGTAGGAGAACGAACGATGCGCGTCCGTGTTTCTCATGTGGCACAAACCATAGCTGCGCCAACTGACGGCAACAAGCGCCAACAATTGGTAATATCGCTGAGAAGGCATGCATCATAGAGAATTAGATGATGCGCTCAGGAAATAAAAAAAAATGAGAACGAAAGGGCGGGCGGTTCGGTCTTGCGTGTAGAAGAGTTTGAGTAATTAAGAATGAGCGCGTACATTGTTTCGACACTTCAGTTGTCTGGTAGCCCGAACATCCTAGAGGGCGTTTCGGTGCAAGTTATGGGAGAACAGGAAAACGAGAAACCGGCGGGCCGGTGTGGGATTCAAGCCGGCTCCGTGAAATCGAAACCGCGGCTATGCCGGTTGAAAAACGACTTAAGTGACAACCCTATATGTGTCTGTGACCTCCTGCAGCATACATAAAAGCAGAGTCCTTCGATCTCTATTAAAGGATTGATAAAACTACGTGAAGAGGTCTGCACTATAGTTGGACACATGAAAGAAGAAAAAAAAAAGTGGGAGGAGGTGAGATCCATAAGTGAGAGATCAAATGGCGGACTGCATCCGTCTCAGTAAGATTACGTCCTTTATACAGCACTTCTTGCTAGGAACGCTGCACTACACTACTATGACGTTTAATACGTTGCTGACGTTTATGCGCGCGCTTAGTCTCGCTCGTCCACCTTATACTGTTCGGTTATTGCAAGCCGCTTCTAGTCTGCTATTTTTAGCACCTTACTACATTATATAGCATGTGTGCCACTTATTCGTGCAGTACACCGCATTCGGATCCGGGAGAAAGGCCACGCAGTCAAATCAAAACACAGATTACCGTGACGCATTGGTCACGGTAATTCAGGTGCGCAGGTTTCATTTTCATGATATTCAGGAGCCAAAGGTAGCCTGCGCAGAGCGGTGCATCATCATCATCATCATCATCATCATCATCATCATCATCATCATCATCATCATCATCATCATCATCATCAGCCTGGTTACGCCCACTGCAGGGCAGAGGCCTCTCCCATACTTCTCCAACTACCCCGGTCATGTACTAATTGTGGCCATGTTGTCCCTGCAAACTTCTTAATCTCATCCGCCCACCCAACTTTCTGCCGCCCTCTGCTACGCTTCCCTTCCCTTGGAATCCATTCCGTAACTCTTAATGACCATCGGTTCTCTTCCCTCCTCATTACGTGTCCTGCCCATGCCCATTTCTTTTTCTTGATTTCGACTAAGATATCATTAACTCGCGTTAGTTCCCTCACCCAATCAGCTCTTTTCTTATCCCTTAACGTTACACCTATCATTCTTCTTTCCATAGCTCGTTGCGTCGTCCTCAATTTAAGTAGAACCCTTTTCGTAAGCCTCCAGGTTTCTGCCCCGTACGTGAGTACTGGTAAGACACGGCTGTTATAAACTTTTCTCTTAAGGGATAATGGCAACCTGCTGTTGATGATCTGAGAATGCCTGCCAAACGCGCCCCAGCCCATTCTAATTCTTTTGATTATTTCAGTCTCATGATCCGGATCCGCAGTCACTACCTGTACTAAGTAGATGTATTCCTTTACCACTTCTAGTGCCTCACTACCTATCGTAAACTGCTGTTCTCTTCCGAGACTGTTAAACATTACTTTAGTTTTCTGCAAATTAATTTTTAGACCCACCCTTCGGCTTTGCCTCTCCAGGTCAGTAAGCATGCATTGCAGCTGGTCCCCTGAGTTACTAAGCAAGGCAATATCATCAGCGAATCGCAAGTTACTAAGGTATTCTCCACTAACTCTTATCCCCAATTCTTCACAATCCAGGTCTCTGAATACCTCCTGTAAACATGCTGTGAATAGCATTGGAGAGATCGTATCTCCCTGCCTGACGCCTTTCTTTATTGGGATTTTGTTGCTTTCTTTATGGAGGACTACGGCGGCTGTGGAGCCGCTATAGATATCTTTCAGTATTTTTACATACGGCTCGTCTACACCCTGATTCCGCAATGCCTCCATGACTGCTGAGGTTGCGACAGAATCAAACGCTTTCTCGTAATCAATGAAAGCTATAGATAAAGGTTGGTTATATTCCGCACATTTTTCTATCACCTGATTGATAGCGTGAATATGGTCTATTGTTGAGTAGCCTTTACGAAATCCTGCCTGGTCCTTTGGTTGACGGAAGTCTAAGGTGTTCATGATTCTATTTGCAATTACCTTAGTAAATACTTTGTAGGCAATGGACAGTAAGCTGATCGGCCTATAATTTTTCAAGTCTTTGGCGTCCCCTTTCTTACGGATTAGAATTATGTTAGCGTTTTTCCAAGATTCCGGTACGCTCGAGGTCATGAGGCATTGCGTATACAGGGTGGGCAGTTTCTCTAGAACAATCTGCCCACCATCCTTCAACAAATATGCTGTTACCTGATCCTCCCCAGCTGCCTTCCCCTTTGCATAGCTCCCAAGGCTTTCTTTACTTCTTCCGGCGTTACCTGTGGGATATCGAATTCCTCTAGACTATTCTCTCTTCCATTATCGTCGTGGGTGCCACTGGTACTGTATATATCTCTATAGAACTCCTCAGCCACTTGGAACTATCTCATCCATATTAGTAATGATATTGCCGGCTTTGTCTCTTAACGCATACATCTGATTCTTGCCAATTCCTAGTTTTTTCTTCACTGCGTTTAGGCTTCCTCCGTTCCTGAGAGCATGTTCAATTCTATCCATATTATACATCCTTATGTCAGCTGTCTTACGCTTGTGGATTAACTTCGAAAGTTCTGCCAGTTCTATTCTAGCTGTAGGGTTAGAGGCTTTCATACATTGGAGTTTCTTGATCAGATCTTTCGTCTCCTGCGATAGTTTACTGGTATCCTGCCTAACGGAGTTACCACCGACTTCTATTGCACACTCCTTAATGATGCCCACAAGATTGTCGTTCATTGCTTCAACACTAAGGTCCTCTTCCTGAGTTAAAGCCGAATACCTGTTCTGTAGCTTGATCTGGAATTCCTCTATTTTCCCTCTTACCGCTAACTCATTGATCGGCTTCTTATGTACCAGTTTCTTCCGTTCCCTCCTCAGGTCTAGGCTAATTCGAGTTCTTACCATCCTATGGTCACTGCAGCGCACCTTGCCGAGCACGTCCACATCTTGTATGATGCCAGGGTTAGCGCAGAGTATGAGGTCTATTTCATTTCTAGTCTCGCCGTTCGGTCTCCTCCACGTCCACTTTCGGCTATCCCGCTTGCGGAAAAGGTGTTCATTATCCGCATATTGTTCTGTTCCGCAAACTCTGCTAATAACTCTCCCCTGCTATTCCTAGTGCCTATGCCATATTCCCCCACTGCCTTGTCTCCAGCCTGCTTCTTGCCTACCTTGACATTGAGGTCGCCCATCAGTATAGTGTATTTTGTTTTGACTTTATCCATCGCCGATTCCACGTCTTCATAGAAGCTTTCGACTTCCTGGTCATCATGACTGGATGTGGGGGCGTAGGCCTGTACAAGCTTCATTCTGTACCTCTTATTAAGTTTCACAACAAGACCTGCCACCCTCTCGTTAATGCTATAGAGTTCCTGTATGTTACCAGCTATATTCTTATTAATCAGGAATCCGACTCCTAGTTCTCGTCTCTCCGCTAAGCCCCGGTAGCACAGGAGGTGCCCGCTTTTTAGCACTGTATATGCTTCTTTTGGCCTCCTAACTTCACTGAGCCCTATTATATCCCATTTACTGCCCTCTAATTCCTCCAATAGCACTGCTAGACTCGCCTCACTAGATTACGTTCTAGCGTTAAACGTTGCCAGGTTCATGTTCCAATGGCGGCCTGTCCGGGATTCTTATTAACCCCTTTCGCGGAAAGGCAGGTTTTTGGGGGCGGGGGGGGTCACTCTCAGCATAGCAGACCACTCGTCTAACGACTCAGCACCCGACAAAGACGTCATCTTCCTGCATGGGATCGACTTGACCAAGGTGCATCCTTACAAAGCTGCCTCTTTCCCAACGGACGACTGTACATAGTGCCTCCCTCCTTAACTATATGCGACTTTCAATCAACGTTACGTATGGATATCGCTGCATTCGATGTCACTATGTCCCTGTCTGGCAACTGCTGTCAGTCGATATAAAATTTATGCTGTTTCGAGATGGCGCGTTATCTTGAAGGCGTATGGACCCCGCGCTCTGTAAAGCTTTACAATACATTCATGATCGTGCAGTTGTCTTCCTCGCATGATAATATATTTCTTCTTTTTCTAGACGAAACCTGACGATTTGTATACATACTCGCAAGATTAAGATTCCGTGTACGTTTGTATAGAATATTCGGCCGCAGACAGTACATCTGTCTATGTGACATGCGGCCAGGCATGGTGAATCCCTACTTTCTTCACTGGCATTCCGTTTCGTCTCGACTGTGATCCATACGCGTTTCACACCAAGATCACGTAGCAGGAAGCTCGATCTATATATCGGTGTGGTTAGATGCTTGCGATGCAAGGCGCGGCCGCGCTAGGTGTTCGCGCACACAATTTCTACGCATGTGATGTTTCGCGCTGTGCTTCCCGCGCTAGGAGTACCTCCTCAACGTGCTTAGGACTTAAGTGCACGAGGGAGAACGCGCTCGAGCCGCTCCCTTTCCCTGTATACGCAGTGCGCTCGCGTCAACTCGTTCGTTTCCGTGCGCATTCAACCTTAATGCTTCGCGCAAACGACGGTGGGCGGCATATATAACGACGTAATTAACCTCTCACAGTCGTTAAGGGCGCCGCCCTGGCGGAAGGACTTGCAGTTCCAAGGACCGAATGTCACTTTTAAACACTTGACATAAAACGCCGCTGAGGGAGAAATGGAGGAGGGGGGTGCACACACTGATCGGTGGACTTTCTTCGCTGTGAGGCCCATTACGCTGTTTTTCTCTCTCGCTAACTCGGCTTGTTTATCTTTTTTTTTTATTCTTGTCTTCCTGTTTGCGGCAAAATGAGCACGCTATATAGCTCGCGGATGCGGTAGTGACTTGTTTATCGTGCCTGTTTGCGAACTAATTCGATGGTGCAAAGGCAATCGGGCCTTTCGCGGGGCTGTGGCAGATCCGCCTCTGTTTAAGAGGCAGTGCCACTACGGTGACTTACGATGTTTAACGACGCGACCGCCTTCGACTAGATTTGGCTCATCTCTAGCAAATTTCCGAGCGCAGTCAACTCGCGACAGTTCAAACTCGGGTGTAATCCGAAATTCCGCCTAATTCGGACACGTCTTTCTTTCAAAATTTTGGTAGTCACAGCGCTCGCTATAGGTTTTCAAACCGCTCAAGAACAAGCGGCTCAAACCAAATGGGCCAGTTGATGGATTTCGGTCAATTCAAAATTGTTGGTTTTTCGAATATAAATAAAGACGTAAGATGCGTAATGAGTGGAAAAAAATTCAAATCTCATTAATAGTTAAACACACCTTCGTTTGATATCTTAAGGCTGCCGTGTATGGTGGCGAGGCGATAACTGTGGCCAGTTTAGAAACCAACAATGAAATTCTGGGGTTTTACGTGCCAGAACCGTTATCTGATTATGAGGCACGTTGTAGCGGAGTAACCACCTGGGGCTTTTAACGTGCGCCCAATGCACAGTATACGAGCACGTGCTTACATTTCGCCCTCATCTAAATGCGGCCACCGCTGCAGGGGATCGAGCCCGCGACCTCGTGCTCAGCAGCGCAGCGACTCACTAAAGCCACCACAGCGCGTCAGTTTAGAAACACTGGAACACGCCCCGCGTACCTCGACGAGAGATTTTGTCTTGAGCGTCAAATGTACATGGTTTGTCACACTCCGCTAGTACGTTACGTGGCATTTTAGGTCCTATGACCTGCCCTTCAGAACGGCAGCGGGCCTTGGATTTATTGTTCCGATACTCCTCAGAAATTGAGTCTCTCGGAAAGCGTTAACCATGGTTCACCCAAGTCGTCAAACGGCCTGAATTTTTCGCCATTGTGTCACCTGCAGATTTACACGCACATTTCCCCCCTATTCTTCTCTGGAATCTTTCGATCCCCTTTCCCCTCCATATGCAAAGTAGCACGTCAACAGTAATGTGCACGCCTTCAAAAATATTTGCTTCCAATAAAGAGTCCGTCCGTCCAGCCGGCCTTCTATCTATCTATCTATCTATCTATCTATCTATCTATCTATCTATCTATCTATCTATCTATCTATCTATCTATCTATCTATCTATCTATCTATCTATCTATCTCTGTCTGTCTGTCTGTCTGTCTGTCTGTCTGTCTGTCTGTCTGTCTGTCTGTCTGTCTGTCTGTCTGTCTGTCTGTCTGTCTGTCTGTCTGTCTGTCTGTCTGTCTGTCTGTCTGTCTGTCTGTCTGTCTGTCTGTCTGTCTGTCTGTCTGTCTGTCTGTCTGTCTCTGTCTCAATCGCCTCTGCGAAATGGTGCCACCAGCCTCCTCGACATGCACGCGAGATGTAACGTATGTATGTCCCCATAAACTGTTCATGTCGCGGTTCTACACCACCGATTCTGTAAGCAATGAGCCCTAACTCTATTCCGCATCACACTTTACAGTACTTAATCTACGTCATATGGGGACCAGCGCCAACTGTGAAAATGTTCTGTGCCATACATGCGGTACCTTACAGATGTGTGCGCCCTCGGGTTGGGAAAAGGCCCTTTCTTGGTGCTTTCGGATACCGTAATGGCCGAGCACCTGGCCGGGAGTACGTTCTGCTTATTTCACAGGTGGCTTACCGGCAGCGGCTCTGGTTGGCCTCCCGAACATTGGCGGGTGCTCTACTGCACGCCAATTTGTGTTTGAAAGACGACAACCATGTATAGAAAACTCTACAGTTGAGGACACGCCACAACCAGCCGATAACCAGACCGGAAGACATCTCTACCTATCAGGAAAAAAAAAAACGGTGGGTACCAGACAGCTTCCTGGATTCGCACTTACTTTATTCTACTTATTCAATGCCCGTTATTGGGAACGTGCTATCTATTTAAATATCTGTAGCCCCTGGCTAGGCACTCGAGTTAACACGAGTCGACTGCACTTGCTTCCGACATGACTGACGGTTGGCCTTGCTTTCGTGATTGTTTTTTTTTTCCAAATTGCACCCAGTTTACGTCTACTCGCTATAATTGCCGTGCCTTTGACGTGCACCAATCGTGACGTCACTTTGACGTCAATCGTGACGTCTAGCGGGCGCTGCAGTCGCTGTCAGCGTTTAGCAGACTGCGTGCACACGGCGCACTTGGTCGCAAGTGATGTTGCAATCGGTTGGGTTCACCGTTGTCAGAATCAATATGCAACGTGTTCGATAGCTGCTGACCTGCCTTTGTTATTTATTTATGAACCACAAGGGCGCTTGCCGTTTCCATGGCAACATTCTTTTTTTAACTACACGCATACATTGGTAAATGCCTCGCCAACAAATCTATGGGGTTTTCAGAAGCAAGCTTCTCCTTATTAGGACTGTTGTTGCGGAGTAGCCAGCTTTAAAGTTTCTGCTGTATACGTACAGACCGATTCGACGCCATCTCATCGTTGGCATATTGAGAGTCCATATTACAAATATAAAGGTTGGAACGAGCAAGGGCCATACTTACGGTTGTGCTCCTCAGGAGGCAATATTTTGATTACAGTGTTACCATCGAATAAACTAGAGCAGCCGCGTTTCCACCGTTGACCAACAAAAGGAAGTGCGCAATTTCGCACCTGTGCATGATGATTTCAGATCTCGTATGCAATATTTAATAATTTATCTCGCAAACGGCTCTGCGAATATGTTTCTTAATGTTTATTTTGCGTTTCTCTCTCTGCAATTATATTTATTGTGTTTTCAGACATTTTGCGCACACGTATCTAATGTCGAAAAATAGCATAATTACGATCGACTGTTAGTTATTGATTAAGTAATACTTTCTTGTTTGCGTAGTGGTATGTAATTGGGTCGTATCTGTCTTAAACTTGTATTTTTTTTAATTTGTTTTACGCCTCTCCTGCGCGAGCGTTGACGATTTTCGATTCTTCATCTATTATTCCGGGTTGCAGCGATTTGCCTGGACGCAGTTACACCTCGATTGATCGACTGTTTATTGGCATTCTGTATTAAAGAAGGCAAAAAAGCAGGATATCGGAGGGGGAAAAAGTTGTGGGCACCCTAATTGCGTCACTGTTTAGCGGCCACCTGGCCTATCCCGCAAATGTTACACCTGTTGCTCCGGTAAGTGTAATGCTTAACTGTAGGGGTGCTGTTATACTGGGCTGACCTGCCGCAGCCCACACTGATACCCAAGTTCCAGGGTCCCGAATAATTCGCCCAAGACGAACGAAACAAAGATAAACATTCAATGAACTTTGGCCGAACGAAACGGAGAAAAAAAACATTGAACGGATATTAGCCCCACATCTAAACCTATACAAATACGAATTTTGAGTTTACATTAAAGTTCTTACATTAAAGTTCTTTAAAACAGCTACGCGTGAAACCGGACCTCACGCTCGGGCCGCGTATCGAAACCCGGTATAGGAGATACCAAGCCGAGATACATAAGAGCTTCTCACTCGATCTGCCTAGCTTCGGAGCACCAGGACCGATGACCGATATTGTCGCTCGCAGAGGAGCAGACGGCTTGGAAAATTTTGACGCTCTAGACGTGCGACACGTGAAAGCATGCATATCTATTGCACTGTATTAACGCTACTTGCCACTTGGTCCGTGGCTTCCTGGACTGGTCGAGCACGCTGTCCCACTTGCGGTACCAGGTGAGCCTCGCGGCTGTCTCGGCCCAGAAGTTCTCGGGCTCATCCAGGGCCCGTCTGCAGTCGCGGGCGTAGGGCCTCGAAGGAGCGCAACAGTCCCTGATGGCGTTCACGTTGTTCATGCCGACACCCAGCCCCAGCTTGACGTTGCAGCACAGAGCCACCTTGGACGCCATGTCGTCCTTCTTCGGGCACTAAACTGCCACAGTGCGCGTCGGCGACTATGGTATAACTGCAAATGGCTGCCGTGCCGGCAGGAACAGTCGCTGCCGCAAATGAGTGCCCTTCGTTGCAGCTGGTCAGATCGAACCGATTTCCGTCAGCACCGAGCTATATACATTTGGGGGGGGGGGGGGGGGGAGGCGTCATGACGAACGTTAAACTCTTCCCTTTTTTTTTTTAGCGTGCCGCACACAGCAACAGTTCACTCTTTACGACGGCAGTCAAGGGCCCCGGCGAAATGCTTTAAGCTTCGCCCCAGAACGCTGCACGGAACGCAACAATGTTGCGAAGTGCAACGTCGCCAGCGCTCTCAACCCAATCTCTCTCAATCAGCGCCACTGCCTTGCAAGCGTGGCTTCCTTGTTCGGGTCGCGGTCGAGAAACAGCGCGACGACGATGACGACGACGACTGGGCACCGATGGTCGCCGCTCGCAGGATACAGCCACTGCTGCGAGTAGGCACGCTACAGCTTCGGCAATGGGGAATCTCTGCCGTAAATGCCCCGCACGCATGGACGATCCCGCGGTGTGCGCCGGAACGGAAAGGCTCGCCTGTGGCGCATTGCAAGGTATACGCACCGTTGGTTTATTCATGTGCACGAAATGGAGAAAGTGAAACGAAAAGCTCAAAACAACGAGAAAAGAAAAGAAAGTTCTCTGGCGCTTCTTTGCCGTTTTTAGTGAGTGTGGAAATGATATCGAGAGTTTTAGAGGTTAAATGCAAAGGAACGACTTCGCCGAACGAGCTGTGCTGGCATCATTCTGCCACTTCCGACGTGGATGAATCGACCGAGGAGGGCATAAGAGCCTCATTACAGACCTCATACGCGGCAGCGCCATTCAATTATGAAAAAGAAAAAAAAATACCGAGGCTTGCGTTGTGTATGTCATATATGCGGCCTCAAGCAGACGGCTTTATGATATGCAGTACGTCTGTCGGCCAATTGTGGCTCCGGAAGCGAAACGATTAGGCATGCGTCTGGG
This sequence comes from Dermacentor variabilis, assembly GCF_050947875.1. Lineage (NCBI taxonomy): Eukaryota > Metazoa > Arthropoda > Arachnida > Ixodida > Ixodidae > Dermacentor > Dermacentor variabilis. The sequence goes on from NC_134571.1 coordinate 128,339,546, forward strand.
TCAATGGAGACGTGTCTTTGCCTTGCGCTGCGCTCATTACTGGCAAAGTACTCAGCATGGTGTATACAATAAGCAAACGACTCCAGAAAAAAAAACGATTAGGAAGCGGTCTGGTGGGCCGTTGAAAGACGCTTTTGTATATACCACGCACATATTATTTGAATGAAATCGCCACGCCTCTATTTTCCTTTCTTCCACGGTAAAGTGGGGAATCCCCGTCGCTTATGGTTTTGTATTATTAGTGCTAACTCGGCGCAAAATCCTCCCTTTTCCATGAACGCTGTCACATTATATATAAACTCAAAGCCACTTATAACGAACCTGGGTGAAGCGAGTTGCGCTCTATATATTGACAGCATGTTCGGAAGTCATCATCATCATCAGCCTGGTTACGCCCACTGCAGGGCAAAGGCCTCTCCCATACTTCTCCAACAACCCCGGTCATGTACTAATTGTGACCATGCCATGCCTGCAAACTTCTTAATCTCATCCGCCCACCTAACTTCCTGCCGCCCCCTGCTACGCTTTCCTTCCCTTGGGATCCAGTCCTTAACCCTTAGTGACCATCGGTTATCTTCCCTTCTCATTACGTGTCCTGCCCATGCCCATTTCTTTTTCTTGATTTCAACTAAGATGTCATTAACTCGCGTTTGTTCCCTCACCCAATCTGCACTTTTCTTATCCCTTAACGTTACACCTATCATTCTTCTTTCCATAGCTCGTTGCGTCGTCCTCAATTTGAGTAGAACCCTTTTCGTAAGCCTCCAGGTTTCTGCCCCGTAGGTGAGTACTGGTAAGACACAGCTATTATATACTTTTCTCTTGAGGGATAATGGCAACCTGCTGTTCATGATCTGAGAATGCCTGCCAAACGCACCCCAGCCCATTCTTATTCTTCTGATTATTTCCGTCTCATGATCCGGATCCGCCGTCACTACCTGCCCTAAGTAGATGTATTCCCTTACGACTTCCAGTGCCTCGCTGCCTATTGCAAATTGCTGTTCTCTTCCGAGACTGTTAAGCATTACTTAACAGTCTCGGAAGAGAACAGTAATCGGGTATATAGCAGTGGCGTAGGCAGGATATTTTTTAATGGAACGGGGTGCGGGGGGGGGGGGGGGGGGCATGCACTTGACCGGAGATGGAGGGGGTGGGTTGGACAGAAAGATCCTGGTGCACAGAAATTGCGGATGCGGGGGGGGGGGGGGTGTACATATGTCCAATGTGCTTTTCCCACCCCTGGTTATGCTCCTGGGTGTGATATGACGTACATGGTGTATAACCCGGCGGAAAGGTAGATACACTATCGCGTTTGCCGCATGCTGCTGCGGGAGTCAGTCATCACGGGAGTGTTTAACAATGTCGCGCGGCTCTTTGTATACGCGTGTGTACAACGAACTCATCATAACAGTTCGTTATGCCGAATTCGGATGCATGGAACTACTCGATATATCGAAATACATTTAGCGCTCGAGGAACCGTGTTTTACTGTGCTCCGCCCCGCCAGTTCCCAGCAGTGCAGCGAGGCTGTGTTTATGCGGGCGGCTCGCGTCAGGCAACCGGAACGAGTACCACAAGGAGGGCTGCTCCGTCGTGCACTGATAGTCCGGGACACGGGCTAGATGGAAGGATAACGCAAGGATTCCAGACGCAAAATAAAGGAAGCCTTCTAACTTCCTCTGCTGAAGGCAGCCGGTCCTCGTCCTGACTGGCTTAACCGAGCAGCTCCGGCCGCACCACACTGAGAACTCGTGAGACAGTGTAAGCGGCGGGACGTTCCTAAAACTGAATTACACACTAAAGCGATGTTAAATCATGCTTCAATTCTGTGAGACGCCTTTGATGCCAAAGTAATCCTTATACTGGGACTTTTTGAGGACTAAAGGTATCCGAAGCTTGCTAAAGTTGAGTGCCTGGTTTCGTTAGTATGCGATATGTAGTCGCGCTTTTACCTATAAAATACAATCTAGGCCCGAGCAGACGATGCTGAAATTTATGACGTCACAGCGAACTCGTGGCGGAAAGTTCAGGGCGGCGTCGTCAACCGTCGCTTGCTTTTGCGCCAGTTCTGGCTTATACCAATTCTTATCTCTCGATAACAGTAGCCGTTTTTTCCATTGCAGAAGCGCAATATGATAACAAACCTTAGCTTGCCGGTGCCACGCCCACTAATGTCTCCTGCGGTGTTATGTCCGCGGCCTTCTTTTCACAATCAATCAATCAATCAATCAATCAATCAATCAATCAATCAATCAATCGATCAATCAATCAATCAATCAAGTTTCATTATAGTTCCCAAGAGCAGGTCGGAGCTATTGTACTGCCACACTTTGAAAGAAGGCGCGACACGGGCTGGTCGGGGCGTAAAATGGAGTTAATCATATACAACATGATTATTTACATATGTACAGAACAGGGGGGAGAGGCAACTCTAAAATATGTCAATACAGACTTGCTATGTGCAATACTTGCTATGTACATTTTAAAGTCCAGCGATAGGACAGCTGACTACTTCAACAAGACAATAATAATAATAATAATAATAATAATAATAATAATAATAATAATAATAATCAATCGATCAACCAATCATCAATCATTTATAACAACCATAACCATAAGGTCTGAGTGCTGGCGCACGCATTCATTAAAAAAGAAACTGCAGCGGAATATAAGTATAAAAATAAACGATCACTAAAAGGAACAATTTTGAAAAGAACACTGTACTACGTACAACAAGGCGCAATAATAATAATAATAATAATAATAATAATAATAATAATAATAATAATAATACATTTATTGGGGTATAAAACAGCTGAATAATATTGCCACGTGGCAGTGAAGAGCGATGCAGCGTCGAAACGCTGAGTTACAACTCCTTAATGGGCGAACTCGCGCGCACGGCGATGGCGGCGAGCAAAGTCGGCGATCGTCGAAAAAAATGTCCCGAGCGGGTCGAGCTTTCATGCACATCGGTCGTCGAAGGTTCCACAGTAATCGCTGGTGCGCGCGCGTGTCCTGCGGGAAGCGGTGCACAATTCGCGCCGCGGATACGTGTAATCAGATTACGCCTGGTCCCGCGACAACGGACAACGGATGGAACCGTCGATAACATTCGAGAAACTTTCCGATACACGCAGGCGCTTCCTGCGCCGAGCGATAACGTTTGTTAGCCGGCGAAAAGCGGTCACGCGAGAAAGATGAACCAGTACATGTGCCGATATATATCAACCTTATACCACTGTCTTTCACCAACTGTCTCAGCCTTTCACCAACTGTCTCAACCAACCATGGTTTCTGAGTCCAAAAATTTTAGGCGCTTCAGTAGAACGCGAAAGTCATTTCGTAAAATATTTTTCGCCGATTTTTTTGTTTTTTGTTTTTGCAGCGGCTTATTTTCCGGCCAGGTGCACCACCCGCGGAAGTGTATGCGCCATAAAAGGCGTCGCCATAAAGCGCGTTCATTCATTATGAAAGCTAGACTAATTTTTCTCGAGAGAATAAAGGGAGGCCTTACACAAAAAATTGCATTCATATATTATTATTCATTCCGCCATTATATATATTAGTCATATCATAAGAAGCCAACAAACACTGACACCAAGGACAACATAGGGGAAATTACTTGTGCTTAATAAATTACATAAGGAAACGATAAATTAATGGAAATTAATTCCACAACCTTCGCATTTCGCGTGCGATGCTCTACCAATTGAGCTACCGCGGCGCTGTTATCCAATCCACTTTATTGGGTATTTATGTGTACTAGTGGAACCCTGGGAGTGTTAGCCAGCGCCACCACTCACAGACCTTGGCGGCGCTACAGTACACTGTAGCGGCGGCGTGGAACGTCCTTTATGCCGCAGGCGTCACGAGAACGTGATCTTTTACCCTCGGTTAACCCCCTCTCTTCTCGTTTATATATATATATATATATATATATATATATATATATATATCCCGTTAGAAATGACCAAAATGCAATTCCCAAAATATTTCCGCATTTTGTTCGAAAAGATGGTTTGAAACAACAACCTCAATTTTATACCAGCTACATGTTCTCAGGAGCTTTAGTTAAATACAGTATAGCGATAAATATTTTCAGGCAGACATATTGTGCAGAAGTGCGCATAAGTGACGATAAATATATGCAAATAAAGAAAGTTATTTCTAGCGTACGTTTGCGAAATGCGAAATGCAAGAATGCTCGTGTATATTAAATGTAGGTGCACGTTAAGGTACCCCAGGTGGTCACCACAGCGTGCCTCATATAATAATACCCCGCTTTTTGCCACGTAATCAAAACCCCGGATTATAATTTAAATGTGTCACCTGACTGACATGTTCACGCGGCAACAGGAAGCGCATTGACGAAAAAGCTAAAAAAAAAGTTTTCGTTTCGAAATATTAGGTAAAAATAAAAACAAAATATTCGTCGCGTTTAGTATATCTGAATTGCGTAAGTCAACACAGCCTTGTTCGAACGTCCCTGTTGAGATCATATGAAGCACGATCTTCCGAGAGACGCTAAGATTTCTGAGCCCGAATTTCGGGACGAAGTGCCTGATCTAAAATTGCGCTATCAGTCCACTCCCCAATCGCTCAGCGCTTATGGGTCAATTGTTACTCACAGAATTAGCGAAGCTTGCTAAAATTGGAACAAAAAAAGTTTGTTATGTTATCTCATATAGCTAGGGTTTAGCAATTTCAGTTTAAACCGAAAACAAAACAACAAAAAGAAAAGCACACTAACTACGCGAAATTTTCAGAAATGCTTAAGTATACGCGAAAAATTATACATCGGGAAAAAGCCAGTGAAAGATCTACTGGAAAATATATGTTCTCTGAATAAAAAAAAAAAAAAGAAAGCATGCAAATTTTGCAGTGGAAGTGAAAGATCAAAAATATACTCCGATTTTCGAGAAACTAAGAACAGATGACGCTGAACACTATCATCTGTCGTTGAGCTGTAAGAACTGTCCACAAATAAAGAGGGGAAAACGCTTCATCAGTTTATGCAATAAAGGACATTGGCTTTCGTACTGTACCCAAAAACTCATTTCATACGAACTTTTATTTGATGAGACAACTTTGGGATCAAAATTCACGTATAGTGCACACCTGCCTTCCAAAGAGGCCCCTTCGCGATCGCATAAGGCAAGCGAGGGGCAGCTATAGACACGCGTCGCGACATTTTATCATTCTAAACCTATCAGCTATTTTAAGCGTTATCGTTTTCCTGTGTCTGTAGACGATCCTTGTGCTTTCCAAAATCGGAATACACCCACAATCGTGACAGTGCATGGCGAGGCATATGTGTGCAGCGCCTTTCAACGAACATTTATGTTCCTTTAGCTTCGTGTTTACACGCTAGCCACCCGAGCATTGCGTTACGCGATCGCGAAGTGAATTTTTTGGAAGTTATAGCACTATGTGAGTTTTGGTTCCCAAGTTTCTGCGCTTCCGATCTTTATGATAGTTTTTAATGCGATTAGCATCATTGGGGAACATAACCCGCTTTGTCGTATGTATGTATGTATGTATGTATGTATGTATGTATGTATGTATGTATGTATGTATGTATGTATGTATGTATGTATGTATGTATGTATGTATGTAGCACGCCGTGGTGGAGGACTCCGGAAATTTTGACCACCTGGGGTTCTTTAACGTGCATCTAAATCTAAGTACACGGGCGTTTTCGCATTTGGCCTCCATCGAAATACGGCCGCCGTGGCCGGGATTCGATCCCGCGACTTCGTGCGCAGCAGCCCAACACCATAGCCACTGAGCAACCACGGCGGGTCATTTAATGTATGTCCGGTGCTGCAGGGCGGAACAGAACTCGCGTCACGCGGCTTCCTCAAGCGCAGCAGCCCGAATGCCCGATGCTTTACCGCTGCACCCCGAATGCACGCGGGCAGCGAGAGACCAATCCTCAGCGTTCGCATGCACCGGCATCTCGGAGGCCATCCCGCGCGGACTTCGCGGCGGCGGCATTAGAGGGCGCGGCGTGTTCAGAGGAAATGACGAGAGAGGAGCCCGACTGTAGCACAGCGCCTCGAGCTATGCATGAAGCGTTTCTGAACGTTCGCACGCATCAGTGCGCCACGCACCGGGAAGGTCATGCACGGACTTCGTGGTGGCACCGATAGATGGCGCAGCGTGCCCAGGCAGAAGTTTTGAGGAAAGCACAAAAAAATTAATGAGAATGCTAGGATGACAAGCATGTATGGCATAACTGAGTAACTCAAGCAGGCTAGGTGACTATTTGCCACCGCCCAGTTTCAAAAGGGGATGCCAATAAATCATCAGCATAGTCCATTGCATACGTAGTGGTACAAGGCAGACTAGAAGTGTTGAGGAAGAGAAGAAAAGATATTAAGGACATGTGTACAAAATACTATATTAAGAAGCATGTAGAGCATACCTGATTAACTCAAGCAGGCTAGGTGACTATTTGTCACCACCCCGTTTCAAAGGGAATGCCAATAAGTGATTATCATCACAAAGCGAGAGAGAGGAACCTAGCTGCAGTGCACGCCTCATGATGCGTTTCGACGGTGGCAATACGGTCTGTTGCTATATTGCTTTAATGCTAATCGCATTAACAGCGACATTCGTCGTGAGATTGGTTCTGTCGAGGTTCTGACGGAATTCATCTTTCTTATGTTCAATCGAATGTATTTTGCATCATTGCCTAATTGTAGACATGTGACCAAATCGTATCTTTGCATAAAGTGTGCCATTGTTGAATTTTTGTGCTCTGCTGCGGTAAATGTATATGAAAATTGTATATATTTACTGTAATTGGATATTGGCATTGCGGATGTAGTTTACGTCGACAGTGCTCCCACGCCATTTATTGGCTATTTTACTAGGACACTGATGTAGTTATTTGTCGAGCTTCTACAGAGCTGTACGAAAGCCAAACTCTATGCCGGGACAGAGAGCTTCATCAGGCCATTTACACCTTTTGAATTTTTGAGAACAAAAGTGGCTTTTTCGTGCGAATCGGATGTGCATTATTGTTTATTATTGAGAGCATTGAAAGAACGGAGCCTTGCCTGTCGAATGTCATGATTTAGCATCTGGTCACTACTCACTTAGAAGCGCGTTTCATGATTAAGTCGATGAGTGCACTTATGAAAGATGAAAGGCTGGTAAATTTTCATATGTAGCCATTTGAGATACGTTGCTTTCGCGTGTAGTGTTGTAGTGGGCTGCACTGAAATGAAACTGAAACTGGTTGATTCCTTTCGCTGCACATTTTCGTAACAAATTTTGTAGTGAAGATTAGTTTATGTTTTACTATTTATGGCATAACATTTCCTTAGCTTGCAGTTTTCTCTTTTGTCAAAGGAACTTTCAGGGACTTCGCGGGGCTTGTTTTCTTCTTTCTGGACCGCGTTTGTTCCCCACCAGGTGGATCAAGGAAATTTTGTTGCTTAAAAATGGCAGCCGAGTGTGATGCGAGTGTGAAGCAAGGTATGTTCCAGGATTTTTCTGCGTGGTTTCATTCTTTCGTTGCGTAGATTGGTGCACGTATACTTAAACGTCATGTGCATGTGATGTCCTTTCAATAGTATATGTGTCTTTCAAAATAGGGTTGACCTAAAGCTTGCGTCGTCCCTGAAGTCTGTTCGTGCTTCCGGACTGAGCTTTGTTGTAGCCCGTTGCGACGGCTATGTTTCAAGGTTAAGTGGGCTTATTGGTCTACGTAGAAGTGTGTTTATTGATCTACGTAGCTCGATAAGGGAAACACGTCGCTGTACACGTGTCGGTTATAACCAGTTTAGGCAAATGTCGTAATATTCTAGATTGAAACTCCGCCTAGCAGTTAACGTATGAAGGATTTGCGTCAGCAAGTGCGTCGTTTTCCCTTTGAATGAAATTCGTCTGCCGGCGTCAAATGTATCTTTGACATTTGCAAACTGAGACGTACACTTGCGTTTGTTTCATTGGGTGGTTATAAAAGGTTCGTGTTCTTGACATAATTTCGCCATACGAATGTGGGTTTTGGTTCTCGTGTGTAGGCAACGCGCAGGATGCCAGCTGCACTTTCGACGACCGAACGCTCGGGCTCTGACCCTTCTTGCGCAGTTAATCGCAGAGCTCTACGGTCGATGAACAAAGCGCCCGTGAGATCACCTGATGTTTTGAAGAGACAAGTGTTCCAAATGTTTCTGCACTGCGTGGCGGTTATTTTCGGATTGCACTGGAAAGAGACGAAAAGAAAGAAGGAAAGAAACGTGCATTGCGATGGTCACTTGTAAATCCGATACTTGTGGTTATACACTGAGAAAAGCGATCTGCGTCGCTCCGTTCAGGGTTTGATTTTGCAAACATATTCGAGCACATTACGTTTCCAGTTCCCGGATGACCGCATTTCTATAACAAAAGTTTTTTCCATTATTGGGAACGTCTGTCACTTTAGAAAATTCGGCCTTTTGGTTTGAAAGGGCATCTGACTAAAGTTAAGCCAGCTTCATAAATGTTGTTCACCCATGGGAAAGAGACATAAGATATCTTTTATAAGAGGAATACTGGAACCTGCTCTAGAGCTTCTTTTGTGAAATATTTTCAGTTCGTTTGGAACATCTTGCAATATATTACCAAGCAAAACCTTCCGTAGAAACACAAACTTGCTTACCACTTTTTTTCTTCTTTTTTTTCCCCTGTAGCTTAAAACTGTTTGAACACCAATGTTTTGTGTTTACACAGATTCTGTTTTATTTACATAAATCGGGAAGTTATGTCAGACATTAAAGCACTTTTTACTTTTCTGAATTTGTGCAGCGACAGGCGGTGATGCGTGACAGCTGGGTGGATCGTATGTTTAGGCTGTCACATTAAAAATGGTGGTGAATGTATTGACTATAATTGTACTATAATTCATATGTGCTTGTGTTCTAAGCATTGCTGAGAAAGCACATAGTGTTCCATTCTTGTCTGTGACCTACATTTTTCATGGAGACATTCGTTTAGAGAAATATAGTCGTAAACTAGTGCTTGACTGTTGGATTTTACTGCAATGCTTTGCCTCTTAGGTTAAGATTGTCCAGCTTTGCTAATCTTTTAAGAGACGAAACCACCAATATGTCTTACTCGCTGTTGCGTTTAAGTGGCAATGGTGCTCTGCTCTTGAGCAAAAGCTCATAAGTGCAAAAACACTTTTGCAGTACTCAGATTTAGGGGCGTATTTAAAAAAAACCTGGTGGTAAAAATTAATCACCTACACTCGACTACAGTGTCATTCATGACCCCATAGTTCTTGAAACCTAAGCCCTGTCATCAGTCAACTACTAAAATGGCATGGAGATTGCATGAAAAAAAAGAAGGAAAAACAATAATGTTGCTGCTTTATAAATTGAAAGAGCTTGTGACGCAAGCATTGAGAGGAGTAAAATGTTATGAAAGGAAAACTGGCAAGAAATTTGCTATTTAATAGCCACAGCAAAAGCACATGGGGGCAGTTATAGTTCAGTGATGCACAGAGGTGGCTCCTTTAACAGTTTTGTGGGTCTTTCACTAGTAGTAATTTTGTGTCCTTAGAAAAATGTTGCTAAACCTGGTTCATGTGTAAAAAGGCTCACTTGTGTGCACAAGATCACATACATAAAGTGTGCTCCACAGTGCAATTTTGTGTCCTGTTTTGGAATATGTGAGCGATGTAAACTCTTTCTGTGCCAAGTTTTCTTTTCCAGAAAATTACCAAAATGTTAGAAATTATTTTTTGGCTGATTCATTTTGAACAGCTCTTGTTATAGTAATATCAGCAGTCTTTTATTTAATCTTGTCTGTTGCAATCAATCTTTTTCACTTCTTCGAGTTGCAAATAGGCTTGGCCATAGAAAAAGGCTTAACATTTTTTGATACAGAAGTCAAGTGTGCTATAGATGTCTCCACAAAACACGTCATTGCTGGCACTGCGAGAAGAGAAAATCGCAGAGACGCAGGCAGCCAAATGTATCCGTTGAGCTTCGTCAATGTGAAAGGGGTCGCCAGAAACTCATCCTCAGAATTGTTAGAACCAAGTTGAATCCTAGAACGCGACTCATTAAAGCTTTCTGCGTCTGCTTCGTTCCTTGAGGTGAAGAGTGGGAAAAAGAGTGGCAGTTGTAGCCGCAGCTGCTTAACTCTGCACTACCATTTTTAAAACCCAGGAGAGCTGAAACTGCATTTCCACCAACTGTGACCACAACAATTCAGTTTTCTGGGAATCTTCTGCCATTTAGTAGCGCAGCAGTCATCAAAATGATAACATTAATGCCATACATCTGGGGTACTCAGAGGATGAAAGGAAATCACTGGACAAGTGAAAGTTGTCACTGGTGTATATCGAAAAGAACACTTGGACAAGAGAGGTTCATCCATTACATGGAAAGGGTCGACTTCAGTGGGGTTCAAGACGAGCCAACTTAGCGTTTGGACAGCTGTGCCTAAATAGGATGGCTAGATGAAGACTAGGCTAGTGGATCTGTTTCATTATGAAACTGGGCTGCACCAAGAAGCCAACGCTATAATAGTGCAACAATTATGACACTGTGTTGTCACACTGTGTTCTTTTTGTCGTATTTTAACAGTGCTCAACTTCCTAACATAAGTGAATGAAAATTAAACTGTGCAAAGCGAAGATGGATTAATAAAAAGACAACACATATGACAGGAGCTACATGCATCCCCATTGTACACGTTGCTGGTAACTCTGTACCATATTGCATGACTTAGTGCAGTGTGCTTTTTATTATGTAACAAACTTTCAAGCATTGAATATCCCTGCCTTATCTTATTAGGGCTGACAAAATGTAGTACAGAAACACACAGATGGAGATAAATATAGACGATAGATGACAGCTAACTACCAACCAGTTAGTGCTCATCTGTAATCTTATTTTGGCTGTCTGTATATTTCTACTATAAGTTTTGTCATGCTGTCGAACCAGCAAGCCCCAATTCTTATTAGTCCATTGACACTCGTGAGGTGCTTTAGTTGTATCCAAATACTGCAGTGAAATCTTATGGCATGTACTCATTTTTTTTTTTGCTTTGTTTTTCATCAGCAGAGACCCTGTCAGTGCCTTTGAAACATGGAAGGGGGAGCACAAGACGATCATTGTTGATTCTTGGGATGATATTTCTATCTTCACTACTGTGCCTTTTTCTAGTATACTGGAATTTCCCGACGCTCGAACCGTGAGTATAAAGTACAAATAGATTATCTACAAAATAGTGCGTTGCCCGCCCTTAAAGGCTTTGCTCTAACCATAAATTCTCATTCACGTATCCACTTCTAACTTGTATGTGTAGTTCAAAAGTGAAAGCAGGGAATGCCAGTTGGTCCTGGTCTGTAGTCTCAAGACAAGAGAGCTTGGTGTGCCTTTAGCATTGCACAGAAGCCGCGAAGAAAAAAGTATTTGAGGAGAGGAATTTGCTAGACCGCGACGATACACGAGGGCCGCCCAATAAAGTCACGGTTGGGCAAGGAGGAAATGATTACAACAAGCCTTGCACGTCACCTGTCGTGCTGCGGCAAAAACTGTGCTTACATGTTCTTCTATGGAAGTGACGCACAGAAATTGAGATGTTTCATATATTGTCTCTTTGGAGAGCGCGCCGCGTGCATTTTGCCTTGGCAAGCCGATTCATGACAGAGGGTGCATCAGCGTCGTGCCCAATGCCGTGACTTTATTGGAACGCCCGAGCGAGCACTGTTTCACCTCCTCAATAATTCTCGCTCCATGACAGAAGCCGACTTTCAAAATTTTGTGAGAAGTCCATTAAGTTGTTTGCAAAGCACGCCTTTTTTTACAATGAATAATTTCTCATACATCAGCACTTGTGAATGTAGAAGTGCTAAACTATAGAATTTAACTGATGTTTGAAATTTGTGTTTAGTATGTGCCGATTGTTGAGTGAAGAATGCAAACAAGCGAGTGCCGTCTACCTCAAAAATTTCCAGAAAACTACAGTTGGGACGGGGCAGTACAAAAAGCCGTTGCCGTGCTTACCTGGCCCTGGCTTGGTGCCCGTTCACTTTAGGAATATGACAGCTCACCGAATGCTGCTCGCTGCATGCTGGCCGATGGTCGTACCACTCGTAAACAGCGAAATTCAGCTTCGGCTGTACAGCGATGCTGCTTATTAGTAACAGCAGAGTGGTTGCCATGGCTGTGCCGTGGAGGTCACCAGTTTCATTCCTATTTGCCAGTGTTGCCAACTCCAACAGATCAAGCAATTTATGCCATAGTGCCGGCCGAATGTTTTGAAAATCGCGAGAAACTGCGCTGCTTTGCACGTGACTGTAGTGTCACGGTTGTAGAGAGTGAGAAGAATTCTTTTTTGTTAGTTTTGTCCAAGTGTCTGGTTTTATTTCTGCTGCCCATTGCTGATATTATTGATGGGAGTGGAAAAGAAATATAAGACTTACTTACCAAGCACGGTGCATCTTAATGAGTCCCAGTTGTTCAAAATTAATCCATAGATCTCCACTGTAGTGTTTCTGGTAGTCTCACTTGTGTACTTTGGCTGTAGCCTAATCAGTTGATCACTCAGTCAGTACAATTCAATCGCTCAAATTCTGATATTACCTGTCCACCCACATTGCAGGTCTGAAAAGCAGCACATGAAGCTGCCACGAGATATAGAGGATGCCAAAGGCTTGGGACAAGTGCTCAACAGATACACAGATCGTTATTTCTTCACTGTCACATCTGGCTTCTTTTTCACCTACATCTTGTATCCTTTTCACATGTCTTGATGATGTGCCTCTTTTAATGGTCATAGACATTGCGATTTATAAGTTGAGCCTCCTAATAACGAAATGAGTGGGGAAAGCGAAAAAAAAGTTGGTTTGGGAGAATTTCATTGTTGCGAAATGAGACAGCACAGGTAGGTAATGCGTTGCAGAATGAAACTTTACTGTCAAAATTCCGTTAGCTTACTTTGGCAAGCTTGCTCGAGGATATAGAAACGCATTACCGACAGCAGAAAGTGCGCTGCATGTGTCGGGAAAAAGTGGCAGCAAGGCCGTGGAGCTGTATTCTTGGTCGGTTGCTTTGTGAGATATGATCGCTTTTGCGAGATTTTGCGTAACCTGGCACTGGATGCAAAGCAACAACGCACCATGCACGCAGCAGCATTTCCCCAGTGCATGCTGTAGCCCTTGGGCGCCGATGCGTCCCATGCCGAGCTCAAAAGTGATCATATCTTGTATACCGGAAGGTAGTCGCTCGAGATAACGGCCTTTTCGTGCAAATCTACGTCTGGTGCCGAATCCACACGCAATGCCTGACGGGTGGCACCAAAACCAGCGTTCTTGAAGCAAGGGATGCATATTCCCAGACGATCGTTCAAACACTGCTTGGTGCGTGGCACTCCATGCTGCAGCCGCCATCTCAAGCGCCATAAACAATTCCACATTGGAGGGACGTGTATTTCCTTATTTTTGCTGCATTTTTGTCGCCGAGGCGTACATTACACACTGCACTAGGTGTGCAAAAACCATCATCACATGTCGGTAGCAACATGTGTGCCGCTTCAAATGGGCCATCAACAAAGATGATGGCCATGACATGTTTGTGGCACACACAATCGCTACTGGCGCTTGGTTGTTTTTGTAAACAAAAATGGTGCCGCCCATGCAAGTATAATGTGGAGGTATTTTATGCAATTTTAATGCAAAGCAATTGCATTTCCACACATTTTGGAGCTTGCTAGCCTTGCGTGAGTAGGTAATGTGCGGGGTTACATTCCGGCAAATTTCATTGATGCGGGATTGTAGTACAGTAGCATTTCGTTGTCCAGAGGTACGAAATGCATTGAGTCCTATGTGTGTTCGCCGGGGATACGGAAATGTTTAATTGTGAGAATTTCGTTGTCAGGAGATTTCGTTATCGCGGGTTTTGACTGTGGTATGGTAACAGCAAGGCTTGTAGTTGTAGTTCAGTTACATTTGCATAAAACAGAGGCATTTCGCCATCTTGTTTTCATTTCACCAAACACGGTGGAGTGAAAATTGAAATTTGAAGCTATTTTCTTCCTTCTTTCTTTCTTTATTAAGAAAACTTTACTGCAGCAAAAAAATTATTGGCAGGACATTCTAGTTTCACACTGAATCTAATTAATATGCTCTGTACAAAATTTTCCAATGTACAAGCTCTAATGTCTATCGTGGAAGCAGAGTCTAGAAGCCAAAAGTGTACTGTTGTGAAAGATGAAATATATAGGCTGTTGAGAAAAAAATGGCAGCTTTACATACTCCAACTGCCTTGCTTTCGTGGCTATCAGGTTATGTGTGTACCAATCGAATCTAAGGCTGGAGCAGCAACAATCTAAATTTTTCGTGGGCTGAATGCAGATTTAAAGGGGCCCCTGAAACACTTTTTATCAAAGTCAAAAAATGCGTTTGAAGTTAAGTTTGACTATTTTGGAAATACTTTGCCACAAAATGTCTTCAGTGTATTCAGCAGAAGCGCAGTTATTGGCAATCAAACGTACTGTTCACGGTGCTTCCGCTCCTTGTTCAATGATTTGCACAGCAGAGGCTACGGCAGAGTGGGATGTGCCCACAATGCTCCGCCTACTGAATGTCACCGTGGTGTGCAGTTCAAATTTGGTTTTGGATGTTCACGTAGACGCCACTATTTCCGATTTCGGCACCTACGACGGCCAAACTCGGTTGTCCTCTGCAAGCCGCAGTGCGCTTAGCCAGTGGACTTGTCGCGGCACCGCGCTGCAACCACGATATCTATGCTATGTAGCAGACCACAGCAACATGCAACTGCAGCGTTTGCTTTATGCACGAGAAGGCTAGAGTGTGCGCTTGCCCTCATATGCTCCTGTTTGGCTGTGCTATGTGGTGCGGACTCACTATATTCTGCACCAGCTTGACCGACGGATAGTAGCCACATCCAACTTGCTCATTTTGAAATGCTGTCAGTTGCTCATTACGAAGCAAAGTCAACTTGGAGCCGCCAATGAGTGAGGGGGCGTTTGCAAGCGTGCGCGTGGCCTGGTCTTAAGTTTTGTGTGGTTCTAGGCTAGTTGAGCATTCAAGATTAGCCGAAATTAGTGAGACCCAACGGCTATGACATTGATAAGCAGGGTGGCCAAAGTTAAATTCCTGCACAGGTAGCCGCGGCTGAGTGTGAACAGACAGTAGTCGACTTCTTCCGGAAGTATGTAATTATCAAAATATGAAAGCAGATTTTCACTTACTTCAGCCTGTT